>NC_088980.1:91146451-91450451 GCF_963932015.1 Anas acuta | reverse complement strand
TGTGCACAATCCAATGTAATAAAAGCATGGTAGAACAGATAGTCTCTGTACACTTTCTTTGTAAAATCATGCTTGTGCTTTATTGCCAGTTCCACAGTAATTCCCCACACCCACTCAAAGTAAAATAAGGGTTGTTTCCTAATGGGGCCTACAACAGGCAAGCAAAGGTCACAGTGCTGTGAGATTTTCTTTTAGATAAGGAACAGGATTAGACATGAGTAGGTCACAGTGAGCAGATAACCCTAAAATGATACTCCAGGATGACAAGGCAAAGCCCAGGCTCCAAATCATGTGTCAGTGATCTCTTTCCAGCAAGTCTAGGGTCAAGGAAGTGGCTACCAACAAAATTTGTGTATGTGTGTACATATACACACACACACACACACAGGTTAAGGCTACTTTATTCACAAGAAAACTAGTATGAGAAAATCAGAATACAAAGATTACCTAAATGGCCTTAACTCTGCCTTTTATCATCTTTTCATTGAAACTGAAAAACAAGAGACCAATAAAAGCGTTTATGAAAAAAAAAAAGAAAAAAGAAAAAGAACCATCCAACCACATGAAAGATTGTTCTCACAATTCTCAATTGCGAAGAGAACATATCACCATTGGCTATAAACTACCACTCATCAGCTGACACTCTAGCTATGTATGCGATGGTCAACATGAAGCAAAACATTAATTTGTACTCAGGCTCCCACCAATATACAGGCACTTATGGCTCTGTAAGTAAACAGGATGGCATTTTTTGTATGTTGGCCTCCAACAAACCAGAATCACTTCTGACACTGCCTAAAGCATTGAATGAATAAGCCTTAAAACATAACTGCACACTGACAGACACAATCTCTTACAAAAAAATTGCTATGGCATTTAAGGGCCTAGTCAAAGCATGGTCACTGTTTAAAAACATTACCCCTTATCCTATAACTATACTCCCTGTACAAAACAGTCCTTCCCCAGCTTTCCTGTAGGCCCCCTTTAGGTACTGGAAAGCCACATCAGGTCTCCCCAGAGCCTTCTCTTCTTCAGGCTGGACAACCCCAACCTACTCAGTCTGTCTTCATAGGAGAGGTGCTCCAGCACACTGATCATCTTTGTAGGCCTCCTCTAGACTCATTCAAATACTTCCACATCCTTCTTGTGCTGGGCACCCCAGAGCTGAACACAGGGCTTCAGGTGAGGGTCTTATGAGAGCAGAGCAGAGGGGGAGAATCACCTCCCTTGGCCTGCTGGCCACACTGCTTTTGATGCAGCCCAGGATATGGTTGGCTTTCTGGGCTGCAAGTGCCCATTGCTGGCTCATGTCGAGCTTCTCATCAACCAACACCCCCAGGCCCTTCTCCTCAGGGCTGCTCTGAATCCATTCTCCATGCAGCCTGTATTTGTGCTTTGGATTGCCCCGACCCAGATGCAGGGCCTTACACTTGGCCATGTTGAACCTCATGAGGTTTGCATAGGCCCACCTCTCAGGCCTGCCAAGGTCCTCTTCTTTTCACCTTAAATGTAGAGTGATTCTGACAGGACTCATGAACGTTGGCCTAACTGCAGTATTCAGTTGACCAAATCCCTCAGGATTCGACCCAGCATGAGTAAAGGTGGTAAATTATAACTACATTGAAACATTCTGAAACTACATTTTTTTTTCTGCAGTTACTGAATAGGCAGTTAATTCAGGTAAAACATTACATGGAGAGCAATAGGGAAGTATGCTGGGCATGGCTAATGCATCAGGAGAGTGGCAAATACCATCTGTTCACTTCTAACTGGTCACTTAAGTCACAACTGACCAAAATAATTGAGAAAAAGTCACACATAACCAGAAATGAGGTGAAACTAGTCTTTCACTCCTCATCTTTGCTGTTACAGCAATGCTGGTTCAAAGCATGGGAGGAAGAGCTGCACCCAGCATGTGATGGTCACAGCAGAAGCCCCCAGGCACAGACAACTCTGTTGATACTGGAGGCCCGCTGGTGAGGTGCTCTAGTCAGTCATGGGAAAGTATACATGTAGCTTCAGGAGGCTATGTCACCATGATTTGCACTGAAGACTTTCAGAGACTTATCATTCATGTGCAAACAGAAAACTCAAATATTTCAGCAGTATTTTAAAACACAGGGGCAGCTTCAGGGTATCTTACTTATCTGACACTACAAACACCAAACGGACATTAGACTTCATTACAAGCAAGGTTTAGGAGCTTTTCTGAATTTTATTCAGCTTCCCCCACCCAGTCCACAGCAAACATCGCAGGATGCTCACAATGCTTAATTAACAACGACAGACTTCCTATTACCTACCAGGGATCTCTTTGTACAGTATGAATGCTGATGGGGAAAGGAGGGAGGGGGAAATGAAGTATCTGTCTCTTGGTGTCTGCCTGAGGCCCTTGTTCTTCCCAGAGAAATCTCACCGTGTAACTTCTGATGTTCCCTTCAACTAGATCGAAACCCAACTATTTAAACAGCTCTGAACTGAAAGGAGCTAAGACTCTAAACCAGATTCTTACCACTATGAAAGAATACTGTCAGAACAACTGTAGATCAGAGAACATTGTATATTTTCCCATTAAGACAGGAGCAAAATATACTTTAATTTGCTCTCATAGGTATACTATACACTAATAAAAAAGGCAAACAGTCTTCCATCTCTTTGACCATATGTAAACAGAACTCCATCAGATCCAGACAGCTTAGGGACTTCTAGTATTTAATCCTGTGCCATCAGTAATTATAAAGCACACACTGAAGTCGCTTCCGTCACCGTTGTTTTACATGTTTTTCATTCAAGATCTCTGCTGTTGTTTCTATGGGAGGTTCAGTGTTACAAAGCAGTAAATCTCCATTAGGTCTTCTGCATAGATGTTGGCACACAGTCATGCCATGCTAATGTGATCCTAAAGGTACACATACAATTTTGTTAATTGAATGAAGTCACAGAAAAGTCATCTCATGGTCTTCAAAATTCATATTCTATCTTTCTCTTAGTTTAAATCAGGCTCAAATGAAGAATAGTTGCTTTACCGTTTGCTGATGAGAAAAATACCAGACAATGGGCCTAAGATAATGAACTATTGTAAACCTGGGACGAGATGTTGTGGACACTGCTCCAAGCCCTTCATTGTCATATAGCTACAGCCAAAAGTGTTTTTTTTTTTTTGCCCTTTTTTTTTTTTTTAAGTGAAACTATTCTTTGTTTCTTATTACAGATATGTCCCTAGTCTAGTCTATAAGCATAGCCTTTTTTTTCCCCCTCCAGTAAATGTATTGTGAAACTAACAAGTAGAACAGTTCAGAACAACATGAAGAACTGCAAACAACTAGTACTTTTCTAAACTTTTTTTTTTTTTTTTTTGCTTATTTGCAAAATAATCCCAGGACAAATTCCAGAATCACAAACAAAAGCAATCCCCCAAACCCAATGAACCACACACATACATTTTTTTCCTCCAAAATATTTTACATGAGTTTTCAGGTGTCCCTGAGCTGAATCCTTATAAGAAATGCTGCAGTGCCCTTCTGTCTTGTATTAAGCCATGGGCTATCTGAGCAACTAATTACACTGGTATATGGAATCTTTTTACTCATTTTATAAGCCCACTGCTTATTTATTCCAGACTGTTACAGTCAACTCCTGCCATCAGTGCCCACGCCCCACTCAGAAGAAAAGCCTGTTAAGGTCACTGGACCAAATCTCGATGGTCTTAACTGCTGCTCAAGAGCTCCCAGCTTTGAGCTATGACAGCAAGCACAGATCTTTGAAGGGGTGGGTGGAATAAGAAAGTTCAGACTGAAAGACCATTACAGTTATGGGAACAACAAGGTCTGATCCGAGTAGGAGTCTGGCATGTAGAGGAATGCAATTTGAAAAAAAATAAAAAATGCATACATTAACCCTCCTGAAAAAAAAAGGCGTTCACGTTGTTTTGAATTTTGTATAGATCATATTTTATCTTTACAAAAAAAAATGTCTTTCTATACTATATACTTTTTAAATTAGTCTCTGCAGAGGGCTTTCAGGGCTCTGAAAGCAAGTCAAGGTGCTGCACAGCTTGCGCGTAGACAAGGTGCCAGCCTTTGGCAGAGCACACAGAGGCTGCAGATCACAGGTTAGTACAGCAAAGGCCACCCGTATTTCTGACTACGGGGCTGTCTACAAGAAGTCTTGGCATACCGTTCAGATGGGAATTAGTTGACCTGAACTCGATTTCTGTGCCTGATTGGAGAATGTTAGCTACTGACAAGGTTTCACATGTGATTAAGTTTACTGAATGCTGTCGTTGCTTTATAACCGCTGTGTAGGCACTTGGACACATTATCATCTCCCCTTTCCCTAACCAAGGGACACTGTTTCATAAAAACAAACATGCACCCTTAAGATGAGATGGATGTCTATTCCAAAGATTTCCTGCTCGATTTTAATCCAAAAGAGCTGGCATAGAGCTGATATTTTTTAATTAAAACCTCCTTTCACTCTGCTCACTCCCATCTTGTGGAGTACCTATCAATCAGGAAGAGTCACCGCAGGATGCACCGGGTGGCAGGAGGCGAGTCTGTCCCCTTCTCCATCCCCCAGACAGAAACACTCCCCCCCCCCCCAACTTCATTAACTAAATGCACTGAATAAACCTTAACATCTCAGCTAAATCCTATTGGCCTTGGATTTGCTGCTTAATGCTAAAACCCAAGCGACCCATTTTTCTCCTGTTGATACTTCTATCGCTGATGGCAGCCAGCAGAGAAAAATATCCGACCTTAAAATATTTTAATATAAGGAACAAAACCTGGAGAATTCATCATTCACTCTTTCTGCTGCTGTTCGTGAACTTTACATAAGCCCTGCTTCTTGTGTCAAAACCTCCCCAGCTTTTGTGCTTCATAGGCAACAAAGTGAGCCTGTTGCTTAGCAAATGAATGCAACAAAGTACATTTGTTACTAAAAGTGTGACAAGGTCTCTTTTAAAGAGAAATGATCTTGCAAATACTATGAAAATAAATTTCTGCCCATTCTACATTCTCCAATCACGACGTTATTACAGACGTCAGAAGACAGAAACCCCACTAGCTGAAAATCTTTGTGAAGGACTAACAATGAGCGTAAACAATCTCAGTGCCACAGACTCGTTCTGATTTCCTATCCATAAGTTTTGCTCTAAACTGTAGTAATTTGCCTTGCTGATTTCACACTAAAGCCAGAAACAGCTGAAGCGTATTCAAAATCCCCCTGCCTCTTTGCCATCAGCCCTCCCATACCTCCAAATCTCACCCCTGCTCAGCTGCCAAACCCTTCCCCAGCCCCTAAAGACATGAGCCCCTGAGCACCCTGATGCTCACTTCCCACTCTTTATTCCCAGCACCCCCAAATTGTGTTACCCACCCAGCTGCACAATCTCCCTAGAGCAGCACTCAACACCTCTGGCTCCTGAGGCCACATGCCTGCCTTCACTCCTCGCTCCACCAAACCTCTGCCCCCTTCTTTGCCCCAGCACCTGCCTTCCCAATACCCTCCCCAGTAGCAAAGACTTCTTTCATCCTTCTTCCACACTCCCACAGCTGCACCTACAGCCCCTGGTGCTTCGGCATCTGTTCCTGCCCAGACTTTCTCCAGAGCAGGGAGGCAAGTTTGTTCCCTATTTTCCTTCATCCCTGGCATGGAGCACCCGTAAAGGGGTACAAAGCACCATGATTTGGCTGGGACAGTCTTATCCTGTGGCTGCTCCGTGGCGAGCTGCTTCAAGTGCAAATAACTCAGTGCTTCCCTAACAGCTTTCTGCAGTCGCCAACCATGCTTTCAGTAATCTATTGGAGAAGGCAATTCTTATTTTCTTCTTGGTATCCAACCAATACAGCAGTCTTCAGATTTGACTTATAATTTTAATAGGGCATTTCACTTGACATTAATAACAGAGCCTGATGCCCTACAATGCTGAGACCTATTTCCGACAAGAAGGGCTGCATCCCAAAACGCCTCTTCCACATGGCCCCAGTCCTCCTCCTGTCAAATTGCTGTGGAGTTCAGAAACTGCAAAGGCTGAAAAGAAGCAAGGAGCCTGGACATTCATCGGAAATCCAGTTACCCTTAAAAAAAACTGTATTTACAGAGTACCTAAGAGCTAATCTGATCTAACATGGAAGATATGCACCGCAGGTTACACATTAAGATTATTGGTAGGATGCCCGCTATGAGAAGGCTTTCAAATAAAAATGCTCTCTTTCTGACCGTGCACTTGCATTAATGTATTTCTTACTGATACCACTAATGGGAGTGTTTATCATGTTTTTAGCTTCTCTGAAGTAACAATAAAAATATATTGCGCCACGTAAGAACAAAATGAATGCACTCATGTTGCTGTGCCTTATCACACCACACACTCTACAGAAGAGCTTAAATATGCTCTTTGAACAAAATATCAGCAACCAACTTCAACATTACAAAAATGTTTACAATAGCATAAACTGGAGACGGAGAGTGATAAGGGATGAAACCAGTAAAAGAAAAAAAAGTTATATTCTTCGGGACTTACTTTTGCAGCATGGCCAGGGATGAGAGACATAAAGGGAGGAAATTCTTTTGTAAAGCAAAATAAAACAGAACAAAAAAAACAACACACTGCTATTTCAGATTGTGAAGAAAGTAAACATTTTTCTACACCTGAATATAGGTTAAGAAGGCATGGAGTAACAACCATGTGGTGATCATTCAAGCTTTTCTTTCTCTCCTTGAGCACAACAAATAGAGTGCTAGGTATGATGTGTTTGTTGAAGGCTTTACCCTCGTAAAAGCCTCATCATGAGGGGTAAGCCTCATCTTTTCTACTTTTTTTTTTTTTTTAAAAAAAGTAATCTCTGTCCTAACTTTAGTATGGCTGATTCCTGGATTCCATTTTGAACCATCCTCAGAGATGATTTGTGAACTACGTATGAGGGACCTTTTAGGGATAAGTGGTGGACAAATGGATTACCAGCTGCTTGACTCTCTTATTTTTTTTTTCCATCCGCCTTTATACTACTTTTCCAGTTCTAATACTTTATATAAAAGAAAAACAAGATCTATGGTTAGACTGGACAATACGCATACTCCTTGCGACAAAATTTTCTTCTAATGCTGGAAAGCGGGCACACGCAGCAATTTCCAGCTATGGCTGGATTTTACCGTGTATTGCCTACACGAGACCTGCTAAGCATTCATTTAATGCCTATTGCCTAATCTTATTTTACTTTTCCAGCAGATCCAGTAGGGTTATCAGAAACACAAACAGCAGAACTCGTGCATTAAAGGTAACCGCATTCTGTTTAATACAACCTTCCAGCCGATGTATCGCAGAGATTAAAGCCTAGTTCCTGGCACAAGGCTTCCTGCACGCTTTAATATTACTAATAAGAGGAGGCGGGAAGCCCGGAGTCCTATCCTATTACTATTATCATAAAGCTGCGACCTATTCCTTAAGTTTTCCTCCAGCCACGCACACGTCGGGGTCTGCTTTTCCTCCCCGCCGCCCGGCTCGCAGGAGGCCGATAGGATTGCCGCCCCGGCTCCCGCCTCCAAACAGCCTCCAGAAACGCTACCAGCTCAACAAGAGGCCGTAACATCCCCTGCTAATACCTCCGAAAGAGGAGAAAACGCTCCGGTTGGGTTGCTTTTTGGCAGCAGCGCGGCTTTACAGGCCGTCAGAAACTTCTCCTCCTCTGCTTTGCTCATCGCTGCGGCCCCGCCGGCTCTCCCCGCTCCCCAGCTCAACCTTCAACTTGCGGCAAACTCCGGCCGGGGGGTGCGGGGAAAGGAGGGGGAGCTAAGCCCGGGGGTGTTATTTGGGCACGGAGAGCCCCGAGCAGCCGGGTGCGTTGGTTACTCACCGGGGGAAGGAAGCGCGCCCGTCCCGGCTGGCAGCCCCACCGCTCCTCCGCCAGCGGGAGCTCGGCTCCCAGCACCCGGCACCGGCCGGACCCCGGCCCCGGGACGGGACGGGACAGGATAGGAGCCGGGAGAACCGGGGGGAACCGAGAGGAGCCAGGGGGAGCCCGGCCCGCGGAGCCCGGCAGCGGCACCCACCTGCGGAGCGGCGGCGAGCGCGTCCCTCCGCTCCTCCCGCAGCCCGAGCACCAGCGGAGCGAAGCCAAGCCTGCCTTTGGGGTTTTTCTTTCTTTCTTTCCTTCTCTTCCTTCTTCTTCTTATTTTTTTTCTCCGCTCTTCCTTTTTTTTTTTTTTTTTTTTTTTTTTTTTCCTCTCTTCTTTTCTCCTCCCTTCCTCCCCTAGCTTAGCCCCTGGCAGATAAGCCCGAGCGAGGCACAGCGCGCACACAACCCCCCCCTCCACCAATCATCTCAATTAGTGCCACATGAGAGGAGCTTCTGCCCAAAATCTGCTTAAGAAAGGGCCAGAGGGCAGGGCAATCGCCTTTGCTCAACAATGACCAGAAGCTGCTATAAATATCCAAACAAAAGCACTGTCAAGGCCGGGAATGTCACATCCTAATGTGATAAAAATTGTAGAGGCTCGACGTATGGAGGAGGAAAAATGATAAAACAAAATAAAATAATAGAACAAAATAAAATAAAACAAAATAAAGAGACTAAAAGTGGTTGCCACCTTCCTACCCTCTCCCCCAGTCTGTAACCTTGCAGTATGTTATCAGAGTTGTATGTTCCTGGGTGCCAAGTTATTGTTTTCCCGACCAGCCCGCTCACAGCCCCATTGCGACAGCTGCATGCTAATATTTCTAGGTGCCCATGTCTATGCATCTTATAGAACCAAGCAAAGTGACCAGGGCCGGTCAGGGGTAGCTTGCAGCCCCACAGATGCATCACGTCACACAGTGTGAGCAACAGTTACTCTTCATTAAAACATTAGCAAAAAGTCCCCAGTACACCAATAAATCATTAAGGACATTAATAAAGTATAGATTCAGGTGCGTTTGTATCAAAAACAGGGCCTTCAATCTAATTTGATGTCGATGCATTTTATTCCAGCACATCCCAGTGCTACGAGTGAGGATAAAGCCCAGCCTGAGCTTTCCAGCTCTGCAGTGAGTTAGAACTGTAAACTCACCAAAATCCACCTCCAAAACCCACATGTGAAAATACAAAACACCCCTGATCCAGCAGAGAGCCTCCACAAGCAGCACCTGGACCCAGAGCTTGCGCATCGCTTTGCAAGCCCCCAGCTCGCCCTGTGCGAGCAGCTGGGCACTGCCGGATCCGGCATGGAGAGGGCAGGGCAGGAAAAGGGAGTTGTTTGGATCCCGTCTGAATGTCTGTGCACTCAGCAGTGCCTTGGAGATAGTAATTTCCAGGCTGTTGATTGCAGGATGACAACAGCTAAGTTCATCCCAGGGGAAGCTGATAGCCGCTGTCACCTACTTCCCTCCCCAGGCAATTCCCAAATGTAATAATTGCAAAGGGAGGGCACTCAGCTGAAGTCCTGCCAGCTCTTGTGTCTCAGTGTTGATGCACACATCTGTGTAAAAGTAGTTAACCCTACTGCTAACATGGCTAACCTCATGTTCTCCTATAACTGAGATGAAAGCCATCTGAAATTATCCCTGTTTCCTGTGTTCACTTTCCACCAACTCAACAATACATTTCTCTTTCACTACGAATAAATGTTATTTTTTCTGCTCTGTTCCCGTGCCCTCCTCTGATCATACTTGTTTGTCCTGCCACAGCAAACACTGCTTTCTCACACTAAACCCATTCACATACAGGCTTATCCTCAAAGCACCCTTATCCTCAAAGGCTGTCCAGAGACAGTTTTTGCTGGTTTATTAATTCCCTGAATTTAAGCGTGTGTCCTACATAACAAAGAATGTACTTTTAGCAGAGATCAGTTGTAGAAATGCACTTAAAAGAGATAATATTTAAGTGCAGCTCATGCAAAACTCCAGTCCAAAAATCACGTGCACAGGCTGGTAAGGACAAAACTGCCTGCAAGATTTCCAGGCTTCCTAGTATCAGTGGGGACAGAAATATTCTTTATTTTAACAAAGAGCTTTCAGTAGGCCAGAATGCAGAGATGCAGAACAATAAGAGCAATACACACAATACAGACCCAGCATTGTCAGGCCACGGCCGGCAGCCCGCAGGCTGACAAAGCCTCCCTGAGAACCGGGCTGCGGGGATGGGGCAAGCAAAGCAGAGACCCCCGAGCTGGCCTGGGCAGGGGGGAAGTCTGCACAGCCCAGCCCAGCAGCTAGAGGTGTTGCGATATGTCCAGCTGTATTTACAAGGCAGCTCAACATGGCTATTAAAGCCCGTGGGTTTCACTGGTCGGTCTTTACGTAGGGTCCTGCTTTCACTTCAAGCGGGGCCAAGCTGGGTGTCCCTGCAGTGACAGCACAGGCATGCTTTGCATTGGAAAGAGTGAACAGGGTCTTTGCTGAAGGGAAAATAACCTCAACAAGAGCAAAGAGAAAATAAAAGAAAACAAAACAAAAAAACACCACCCTTCCAGACAAACAGTAAAAGACTTTTAGAATAATGAACTTACCTGGGAAAAAGATGACCTATAACTTTAACAGATACTTAGTTTTAACTGAGGAAAAATACAACAAAAATAAGTCACTATTGGAGTGAAATGCAAGATTGTGTACATGGAATAAAGCTCTAGCCAGCTAGGCAGATGAATAAATTGTCATAACAGAGCCACTGGCTCCAGAAGTGAATGAAAAATATTCTTTGAGTTTTTGGTGTTCTGTTTATCTTCCACTTCCTGGATCAGCTATCGTTACAGAGTTCAGAGACAAGAGGAAAAAACAAAAATGTTACAAAACTAAACAGTATTTCCTGGTCCTGCCAAAAGACCCTGTTTGAGCTGAACTGTCTTGACCTGGTCCTCACTGTTTTGTCTAGAGGTAGCTGCTTTCCTGCATTAGCTTTTCCAACCTATGGATAAAAGCTGGTGGGGGAATCTTGCAACCTCCCTTAAAGGATGCTGAAAACATGAGGGAAACTGCATGTGTGGAAATATGCCTTACGGAGAAGTATTCGGAAAGACTCTCCTTTGTAAGCTTGAAATTATTCAAAAAGCTACTTGCTTTATAAATCAAAGTGCTGTATTTGAAGACAAATCTAAGAGAGATATGATAAAGATCTCCAGGAGGAATGTCCTCCCACCCCCCAAAATATATATAAAGAAAAGACACTGTTTAGTTTGTACACAATTTAGTAGATATTTATAAATTTAAAATGTTTATAAAATATTCTGCCCATAGGTCTGGGTAAGACTTCTGGTTTCATAGAAAATTGCGACTATTTTTACCTAAAACTATTATAAGTTAACTCATTATGGAAGTGAAAACTTGGATCAAATACACTGGGTCCCAGCAATTGACATAATTTCCTGGAGAAACAAGCCTATCTATGGAAAGCTATCCTCAAGCAGTGCTTGAAGTCTTCCCCTAAACACTGTTTTGTTTGATAAGTGAAAACTGACAACGCCACCAAATCATCTAGTATTAGTGTTCCTTTCTTTTACATGTCCCCGCTCGTGGAAAGGAAAAAATAATGGATTATGCTATTTCTTTGTCTGAATAAAATGTTGCAGTTCCGGAGATAAAGACGTATTCAGCTGAGCAATTAAATAGCTAAATAAATGAATCAGCAGAGCAGAAGTGACAGATTTAATTACTGCTTAGAGCTAGGAAGGGGAACTAATTATGGGGTTCATGAACCACATGCCATTCTTCTCCTTAAGCATGTGCTTCGATTCTTCTGGATCAAGCTCTGCAAATGCAGCAGTATCATGCAACAGATTTTAAAATGGGGCGGGGGGGGGGGTGGATGGGGAGGAAGGCTATTCAAAATTTGGCAATAAAGTTTAATCTTTGTTTGAACAAAGAATTGTCAATATCCCATTTTAAAAGTTCACGTTCAATTGACTAGATACCAGGAGTTAGAGGAAATTTCTGTTAAATAGATAGGCACTAAAAATTTAGTCCTCCAAAAAATCAAAACACGATGAAGTTCACTGGATGTGAATAAACCAAGGACTGCAACAGAAAGCTGTGTCAAGTGAGCCATAAAGCATTTCACAGTATCAAGTCATTAGGAACCCTATTCATCAGAAAGTATCAATAACCGAGAAACCTGAGAAAGTAGTAGATCCTAGCTCTCTACTCCTTTGGTCCATTCACCACAATGACCAAGACAATTTTAAAAGATGCTTCTGTGGCCACCAAATGTGAAGCCACTAGTAGTAGAAAAAGCTGTTCCTCAGTTTCTGCCTTCTGTCTCATTTCCCTGCTTTGTATTTACTTTACCATCTTAACATCATTCTTGTTTGATAAGACCACCAATGCCAACAATATCAGCTTCCCATTAAAATCATTCCCATGCATGACTGTCTTCGGGCACAGAGCAGGTTGGGCAGATGTTCTGCGACTTTAAATATTTTAAAAAAGCAGAACATGATGCAAACAATAAAACATCTTATGGCTGGGAAGGATCTAAATACACCCCAGCTGTAGCCATGTTCCACTTCCATACCATGAGTAATTTTGTCAGAATGAAAAGAATTGTGTCCGAGACCAGGGATGAAGGCTGATCCCTTGGTAGGCTCACTGGACAATCACAAATGTCATCATCACCCAGGATTACCACCTCAGCTCTGCCTGGCTGAAACTCTGTTCTCTGAAGGCAGCCAAAACCAAGGTCTATTGAATCGATAATGTCCAAAATGAACCATAGCTTGAAAATCAGTGTCTGTGTTTTCTATCTCTCTTCTGTACCATGAGGGGTGTATATACAGGGAACTGGGAGCTCTGTACGTATAAGGTAAAAAGAGATTTTTTTTTTTTTAATGGAATTATAGTATAGCTCTATAAAAAAGACATGCCTGGAATTCCAGTGCAGTTACATCAGAAGAAAATGCACTTTGTACTTAGGCACACAGCAAAGCAGAGAGGGGCTAGTCTTCAAAAAAAAGACACTGTACCCAAAATATTATGTGGAAGTTGCATTAGCACGCATATCACATGAATTTTACAGCACCTGTTATCCATGTTAATAAAGTGTGATGTCTACAGAAAGTCACTCACCTACCAGTGATCACAAATCTTGCAGAACACGTGTTATTAGGGTATCTCAATAGATTTATTTTGACTGCATAAATAACCTCAGTGAGGGGTTTAAAAGGATTCCATGGGCAGGGGCAGCTGGTCAGCAGGCTGCTGAAGGACAAAGGGACAATACACTCTTGGTATACAATGCCTGATCTCAGGAGGCAAAATCAGCTGTATTTATTCACTTGACAGTCCCTGCCAGGCTGACATGGAAATGACTATTTAAGCATCTGAGGTGCCTCTTTTAAGATATGACATGATCGGCATTTTCACTTGCATCCAAAAACACAGCCCCAGAGGAATACAGAGCATTTGGAAGAGGAACTCACACAGAAGCAAGCCAGCCACCTGGGAGGAAGGCTGACTATGAATCCATGAGCTGCTCTCAAAGCAGGACAGTGCAAAAGAAATCCCTCAAGGAACACTTGAAACAGCAGGAGTCATGTTGTTAACTGTAGACCGGCACTGTGTTCATTGTTGCTTTATTTATAACCTTTTGCTCTCAATCTTGAACTTGGATGTTCTCCCTTGAGTCTTGCTTAACATAATTTTGCAATGTTTCACCACTCAGCCTGTCTGGCGAACTGGAGAGGCAAGATGAAACAGAGTGAGACCAATGAGCTCTCAGTAGAAAATGAAGACAGAGGAGGGTGCACAGAGTGTCTGAAGACATGAGTGTCTCCCCTGACAGGGTCAGAGAAGACAGGAACTGGCAAATATTTTCTTCCTGTGTTCAAAGGGGGATGGATGGGAAAGGAGGGAAAGGAAAGGATTAGCTCTAATGGCAATGAACTAACTCCTCTCCTGTAAGAAGCAGAGAGCAAAGCAATACTCCACAGTTCTGGGTGTGCCCTGGATTTTAAAACAACTTCTGTCACTGTGTTTGGTTGTTACAGGAAGGTAGAAGGTCACTTTTCACTGCCATGGGGAGCATGCCAGTCTATCAAAGCTAACCTGGCCTATTGGGTAAATTCCCTTGTGAAGGTTTACAAAAGAGGTGACTAAACGTGCCAGTGGGTGTAAGGAGTTGCTAGTTGACTGCTATAAAGAAGAAATTGCTGTCTTGTGTTTTTTTTTTTGTTTTTTTTTTTGGTATAAAGTCTAAATAACATTTATACAGTACTTATTACAGAACTAAAAATAATCTGAAGTCACCCACCATTTTCTTCTTTTAAAACTCAAAAAAGTGATACGTTTGAGTGCCCTATTGCATTTTTCCTAATGCTTCATCAAAGATGAGAGGCAAACACCCAGTCTTCAGTGAGGGCTATTATAAAAACTAGTCAAGCTCCTTGACAATAATGACAACTGAAATAATGGGAGCCCCTGTCCAAAACAACAGCTAAAGTAGGCATCTAGCCATGATGCCCATAGGGTTTTCACAGAGAAGGGCAAGGATGTCTGCATAAAAATATCAGATCTTGCTTACCATTGGAAGCAGCCGTATCTGAGAAAAGAAATGAAGACGACAGAAAAAGAAAAATGACAGAAATAATGAGAGCAAGGCAGCATGTGAATAGGCTAGAGAGCAGCCCTTCGAGCCCGAGCAAAATCTCAGAGAAAGCTTCTTCTTCCACCTAGTGTGGAAGTTCCTACAAAGAGGGAGCAGCCGTAATGAGTATGAAATAAGGAGTGTGAAATCATGAGTCTCACAAATACAACTCTTGACCCAATACAGATGATAAAGCAGGGGATTATAGCATAGCTCACTGTGACACTTCTGAATGTGGCCTAATGACCACATGGACACCGGGGTTCTTTGAGGACCAGTAGCTGCTACTATGTTGATGACATAACTTCAACTCTCTCTTACTGAGGGTATAACTTTATCTATTATTGAGGACAGGCTCTTCTTCCATTCGCCCCACAGCAGTACTTTTCCACTAACTCTTCATTGGTCAGCAACCACTTTGCCCAGCAACCTCAACCACCCAGCAACTTCCATGCCTTAATGGCTGGAGAACCAGCAGTCTGAGACAGCAAGGCTCTCCTGAATCACTCTTCTTTGTTTCCTCTGAACTCTTTACATTCCTGGTGGCCTCATCGTTAAGAGTCCAATGTTATCACCAACCACGGGGCTTGTCGACCCCCATGGCCACACTCCCTCATCTGAACAGTTAGAATAAACAGATGTCTGGATTTGTAAAACCAGGAAAGCAGTTCCATTGTAAAATTCTGCCACTGTGAAAAAAAACCTGGCTGTAACATTAGGAAATATCACACATGTGGGATGGACTAAGAGAACAATTCATAAATCTATAGAAATAGTTTAACTCCATCACTTAAGACCTGAGGTCCGCTACCTCACAGGAACTAAGCTCCAGGGCACAAGAATCAGTCGGACAGTAAAGGAAGAGGCTTGGGATGTTCCACTTCAAGACACTGAGTTTGGCTGATGAATTTGTAATCTATGGAAATTCCCAGGATCAGGGACACTGGCAGAAAACACAGAAATAGCCAAGCCAAAAAAACTGAAAACACTGGGAAACTGGAAAGTCAAAACCGAACTACCTTTGTGGTTCACATCTCAAATGCAGACAGTGAGGGCAGAACATCCATCCATCCTGAAGGAAGAAAATTGGTTTTATCACTAATCTGTTGAGTTCACAACAAAGAACTTGGGGTAGATAAAGGAGAAACCAAGATAGCCACTAGTGGAGAATGAAAAGTTGGTAACATCATCTGCACTTTAGAACATTTAGTGTGGTGCACACTGCATTTCAACCAAGGGCACCCCCTGATTTTCTACATATAAATAATGCCATGATTATTCCTCATTTGCAACTATTAGCATTTTGCATTTTATTCTAGAGCCAGCACAAGACTTTTCAACAGCTCAGGCAAAGCTGACAGTCAGTCCTCCTAAAATAACAGATGGGACAGGGCTATTCCTGCCTGCCACGGAAAAGTGGGGAATTGCAGTAGGGAGACTTACAGGATCCACATTGCTAATCTTGCCGCCTCCAGGGACTGATACCAGTCAACTATCACAGCTGCTGGGACTGGGCATTTTACCAATAGTTTCCACTCCTACTTTAGGGGCAGCAGCAGTTTCAGTCAACCTGTTTTTCCCAGTCCTAATACGGGCAAAATTGGGGTGGGAGGCGAGTGAGGAGCTGTTAATGCACTTTGTCTTCCCAGCAGCCTGCTACCTGAGGCAAATTCTGCCTTGGCTATGCTTACAGCCATCCAGTTTGCTGCTGGAAGCTCACGAATTAATTTAACTTTGCTTCTTCTGCATTCTTGGAAGATTCAGCAAGGACCATGTCGACCAGTGTCAGCTTCTAATTCCTCTGAGAGTCAGGGGTCTTGACCCCAAACATAGACAGTCCACCTTGCGTCAGCTTTAATTCTGTCTTCAGAGACATCAGTACAATGTAATTCTCAAAAAAGCAACAGTTTGCCTATAATTATCAAGATTTTATTTTATTTTTTTTAACATTTTCATATTGTGCTCTTCAAATTCCTTATGACTTTGCATGCAGTGAAATTCTTGATATAGAGGACCAGTGTGAGATATTTCTATATGGTGGTGCAACACAACAGGTATCAGTGTGCCAGGGTAGAGTTTGACTAATGTTTGATCAGGAAGAGCTGTAGAGTAAATAATAGATGTAAAAACAGGAACAGCTTTGAAGTCTGTACTGGCAGTTGCTCATTGTACAGTAACATCAGAACACGCATTGCATCAATATTGGCAGATAACACTTAAATTTCAGTAAATATTAATGTTTTGAGCTAGAGTTATTAAACCTTTTGCAGGTATTTTTGTTAAAGCTTTTCTAAAAGATTATAGCACAGCTGGCCAAGTCCAGTAGTGTAGCTTGCAATGACAGGAAAAAATGCAGTACAATAATTTTGTTCAGCATAAAATCATACCCTGGCCATAATGAATTTTTATATTCAACTTCATAGCCTACTTCATTCCACTCTTTTATTGCAAATGTCTGAAACTTTACTGAGAGAAAAGTTACTTCAGCAAAGCTCACCGTGTTCGGCCCTCTTTTCCACCTGCAGATTTCCACTGTTCCCTGAGGAAAATCACTTTGTCTTTCAGTGCTTTAGCTCCCCAGACATAAAATAATAACCTTGTGATACATGACAGAGCTGCTATTTTAGCACAGCTTGCTCTGTGTTCTGGAGCATTGCAACATTACAGGAGAAACACAGTTTATCTATTTATTATTGTGTATCATCTACACAATTATGTGTGTATATTTTCTCTTAAGAATTTTTTAAAAATCCAAATTTATCTCTTTAGTATTTATCCTTCCATTTTCCCTTCTAACTTCCTGCACTTGGTTTTGCTCCATGTTGTGCTGTGTCTTCCAATGTAGTCTGTCCCCCTTCGATCACTTTCCTATGTTATGTAACCGTAATGAAGTTTCTCTCCGTACTCCTTTTCCATTCTGTTCTTACTTCTCTTATATTACCAGGCTTTCTACATTGAGGATAGCTACTCCCAAACTTCCCCACATCTTTGTATCACTTTTCCTATTGTTCTGAGCCCTTCATTTCCTGTCTGTGTACCATCCTGCTTCCCCTTGTAAGAGAATTTTCTCTCTTCACAGGGTTGAGGAGAGCCTTTCAGCATCAAATATTCATCGATGGGAAGGTAAGGAAATTAGAAAGACAGGCTGACAGAGATTTTTTATTTAGGATGCATGTAGACCTTTAGCTATATGTAAAATATCACAGTGACAACACAGTGAAATATCACAGTGAAAGAGTGTATCTGACAGAACTGATGAGACAAATATATGCACACATCAACAGAGGGACATTTTCTGACAGATCAAACTCAGAATCTTCTGTCCTATAGAAGTTTGCTCAGATGCACATAGCTGTTAGTGAAAAAAAGGTAAAAAAAAAAAAAAAAAAAAAGTGGGTATTGACATTATTATAAATGATGTTAAGCCAAATCTTTCAAATGATCTGATGGACCAACTGCAGGTCTACCCTGTGCTTTCACTCCTCTCTTGTTCTACTTTCACTTGTGGTTTTTTTTGCCTTTGTGACTCAAAAGAGATAATGAGCACTTCATGGCAGGGATGGTACCTGCCCGAAATAAGCATTTCTCCAGTGATCAGTGTGAAAAAGCTGCTATCCTTGCAGAGGCCTTAAAGTTGCTACAGCTGAAACCTCAGGAGGCTTTACAAGTTAAATTTTGCATCTTGGACTCAACTCAGAAACAAAGTCAAAAGGGCTGCAAGCTACAGAACACCTGGTTTGGGGGCTGATCATGGTCCAGATATGAGGTATGGATACATGTATATATATCAATACATATCATATGCGTATATATATGCATATATATGACATATCATATGCATATATATGCATACAATATATATGGATATATATGCATATATCCATACCTCAACCACTAACTATATTTGAGTATAAGTTTGAGAAAATAGTCTTTTATTCCTAGGACTCACCCCATTCTTAGGTAGTGCAAGCTGCACCAAAACCTTTAATGTTTTAGAGGTGATTATTATGGTGTGAGCACTATTTCATTTGACTGTTTAACTTTTCCAGTCTGTTCTTTCCTCCTTCTATTTTATCTCTTATCCATGCTTGCTCACTCCAACACTTCCTTTCTTTTTCCATGGTTTTCAGATTGTTCCCTCCTTCCCTTTTTTTCCCTCATGTTTTGAATTCTATGAGCATTTCCTTCATGTTTTAGTGCCATTTTTGAGGGGACACAGGGAAAGCAATTCAGAAAAAGAGCAATAATTACTTTATAACTTTAGCTGCATACCTAATGTCAGATCTTTCTTTGGGGGAAGGCAGGAAACATGGAAAGAAAAACTTCCCAGAGTTCTCCACTTTTTCTAGACCATTTCAATATACAGCACAGTAAAGCAGATTATGAGAAGTTCTTCTGAAAGTGGAAGTCATTTCCCAATCAGAAAAATAGAAAAGAATATCAACTCTGGCAAGTTAAATTTAATAAGCCCAGCCAAAGAAGATTTTGAAGAGCAATTTGCTAAAGGCATAAAACTAATAATAAAATGTTTTTTAAGCACATCATAAGCAGGAAGTCTGCCAGAAAGTCTCTAGGGATGAGAAGTAATTGGGGTAGGAAAGGAAAGCTGAAATAAGACTGCACCCCAGTAAAGTGAGAATTCTTTCCACAGGTGTTCTTTACAGAAGAGCTTTTGGAGGTTCCCATGCCCAAGTATTTCTATACAGGGAACAATCCCCCTAAAACTGGTCACTCCTCACACTGCAGATAGAGTAGTAGTGGATCAGAGCAGGGAAATGTGCTGTTCCACATAATCATAAGTACTTTGGACAAAGCTGAATAGAGAAGTGACAGTAAATCACAGTAGATTGTTTAGGGAAGCAAAACCAAAGGGGGATTGGAAAACTGAAGAAAGGTCTCAGTTCTGTGCGATCCGTGATATAAACATGGATGAAATGTGCTGATAAATGCAAGATCCAGAATAAAACCAGAATCCTAGCTATGCATACACAGTGGTGAGCTTTGAATTAGCTGTAAACATTCTGAAACACAGCTGGAGAAATCATGTACAGGTCTATGAAAACATCAGCCTGTAGCAAATGGAGTGTTATGAATTATTAGGAAAATGATATGAAAGAGAGCAATCTGCCAAATTATTGCCACTGAAAGACTTAGCCTTCTCTTCTAAGCCCCAAGGGACTTACCTGAAGTAGGAAGCATAGACAAGGATAATTGAAGGTAAGGGACAGTATCTCTGTAAGAAATACTGAGTAGGCTGGGATAAATCAGTTGGAAAAGAGATAGTTCAGAAAAACATGACAAAACCCATAACATCATAAGCTGCACTGAGAAGGTTAAACAGGAAATGCTATTCACCCCCATTAGCAATACAAGAAGGAAAGGGCAGCAAATGAAATGTTGGAGCGTCAGCTTAAAGCCTAGAGTAGGTAATATACTTTTTACAGAATGAGTAACTAATTATGGAATAAACTGTTAGAGGACAGTGCGGTTGTTAAACACCTGAATAACTTCTAAATGAAATGAAACAAATTCTAGCAGAGAAAAAAAAAAAAAAAAGCTAAAGTAAACAAACCAAAAATATCTATCAGAAATAAAGGTATAAATCCTAGCTACATCCCTAAACTTTGGACCATAGAAGGCTGGGAAAAGGTCCTAGAAAATGTATCCCCCTAAAGCTGCTATCTTACGCATTGTCTACTACTGTCTGGTTTCTACTTTCTGAACAATATATCAAAACAATTAGGCCCAGCAGAGCCGTTTTGCTGTTCCTACCCTTGGGAGAGTTGTGCTCTAAGCAAAAGCTCTGACCACCACTCTGGCTGTCACCAAAGCTATGAGGTTATTTTACTCAGTAATGTAGGTTTTCCCCAGATGAGTTTTGGGGCCATAAGAGGGAAAATAAAATCTCTCCCTTTTGTGAAAAATATCCCTTCTGCTCATAGATCCACCAAACAGTGAAGTCCTTTCCTTTTAGGCAGGTCCGGATACACAGCTAGTAAAAGATTTTGAAAGAGAAATCACTGGAATGAAAAACACGGACCAAATTCTACAACACCTTCTTCGCATCATTTCCCCGACTCCCCTGGCCTATCAGATTTTTACCTTAAGCCAAATAATATTTGTGAAGATTACAAAAAGTAGTGAAGAAAGTGGTTCACGTTTTAAGCAGAAGATATACACCCAACATAAATAAATAAATAGAAATACATTAAAGTTGGTTTAAGTTTTTCCAGCCCTGCAACTCAACAAAATTGACCTTTTTTTTACCTTTTATTTGTTTACAAAGTCTGCAGAATTCTTCTTGTGTGTGGATTAAACATGCTTCACTGATGCTTTTGTCGTATTTAACAAGAAAACACAATCCTTTCTGGCAGCCTGGTATACATGACTCCTACAATATTTTCTAGCAGCAATGACTTACTTTTTGGTAATAATAATGATCTGCATTTTCACTGCTCTTTTCCTTCAAAATAAAGTGCCACAGGAATATTATTTAAATACTTAAAGCAGCAATTTAAGTAAGTAAAAGCAAATTATTTTAGAGTTTCTAGGTTAGAAGGGGTTTTTAGAGCTCATTGGAGCCCACTCAAAGCAAGACTGACTTTGAAATTACATCCGAGTTCATCAAAGGTTGCTCAGGGACTTGCTCAGGTGACTTTGCCATGTCTCCAGGAATGGAGATTCCACAGGCTCTCCAGGGACCTGTACCAGCATTTGATTCCCCTAAAGGCAGGAAAGTTTTTTCTGTTACCTATACAAAATTTCCCACCTTGTAACTTGTATCTGTTTTGTCTACTCCTATTACTGTACACTGTCCAGAAGAGCGTGCTTTGTCTTCTCTGCACATCACCAGTAGCCATTAGATTCCCTCCTTATTCTTCTCAACTTCAGGCTGAACAAACACAGTCTTGTCAGCTTCTCCTTGTATCTCCTGTTCTCCAGCCACCTGGTGCTCCAAGAAACTCATTCCATTATGTCAATGTACACCACGTACATCCCCAACAGGGTACAGTCTCCCAAGAAGAGTCTCACAAGCAGCTACCAGAGGGCAAGAATCACTTCCCCCAACCTGCTAGCTACACTTGCTAGGACAGCTGTGGATGTGGTTGAACTTCAGGATGCAGTGCTGACTTGGAGCTGCTGTCTGCTGGAACCCCTAGGATGTTTTCTGCAAAGCTTCTTTGAAGCCAGTTGGTGCTCAGCCTGTCCAGCTGCACGTTCTGTCTCAGGATCAGGAATTTATACTTGCCTGTGCTGAACTTACAGAAGTTTTTGTAAGACTCTCTCTCTAGCTTGTTTAGAGTCCACTGAATGGCAGCCTCACCCTCCAGCATGTTGACTGCTTCCTCAGTTAGGTACCATCCCTGAATTGCTTCGTAACCCACCTGTGAAAGTCAAGGTGAACAATCACTGTTCTTTCCTCACACACCATTCCAGCCATCTTCCGAGAGCAAGCTCTCAGGTTGGTCAGCCATAGCTTGCTGTTTGTGAATCCATGCTGGCTCTTTCCAATTGCCTCCTTATCTTCCATGTGCCTGAAGAAGCTTTCCCAAAGAGTTTACTCCAAAATATTCCAGGGGACTGAAGGGAGGTTTATCAGCAGTTGGCTGCCCAGATCTGCCTGCCTGCCCATCCTCGTGATGAGTGTGACATCTGTCTCTTCCCAGCCCCCAGGGATCTCCTGATCCCTAGGGACCTTCTGAAGAAGACAAAAAGTAGCCCTTGCAGTGATCTCAGCCAGCTCCCCCCACATCCTTGGATCTATCCTCTTTTCCCATGGACTTCTGTATGTCCAGTTTGCTTATTAGTTCACTAACTCAACCTTCCCATATCCTAGGAGAGAACCTGCCAGCAAAGACAAAGCAAAGACATTGAATATCTTTTTTTTTTTTTTGGTGTGTGTTTGTGTGTGTGTGTGCTTTCTCACCAGGTCTGCCGCCTCATTTCACAGCTCCGCAATTCCCTCAGGTTTCTGCCAAACAGTTTCCACAATGAGCTACTGTACCCTCTGTTTTCATTTGCTCTTATCACTCTGAAAACTACCCATTTTTGCTTGAAGTATTTGTTTATTTCAGGCAGAAGATCTGAAATTTTATGTTTATAAAACAATAAATAAATACATATTTTTGTCTCAGTCAAAGTCAATTCAGAAGCATCTGACTAAGCTGAAATAAAAATTAATGGAGTAGCAATGATTAATGATTATTGACTGTAAACAATGCATATTATTTGCAATTTTAAATTTTAATTTGTAAATAAAGATTCATGGGTAGGTCTGAAAACATGGCTGAAAAATAAGTCAAGACAGATTACAAAAAAAAAAAAAAAGAACCCTCCCAACTCAGCATCTCAAAAGTTTTGCTTGCTACCTGTCAACATTTGTGTCACATTTCAGCAGGCCTAGTCTCACCTCCTTTGTAACTCACAGCACTGCCAAATTTAAACATTTAATCATGTTTTAAGCCCCAAATCATGAGTCTGTGAGATGTCCAATTACTGCTTCTTTCCTTTTATTCACAAAAGACAAGTACGAAGGAGAATATTGTTTTTATTACTCCTACCTGCTACCTGCTATGCTAAGAGAAGCTGAATGAGTTTGACAGGTAAAAATATAAATGATGAACTCCCAAATTAAAAAGCTATCAGAATTAAATTCACATATGTTTGTGGAAGCCTGGACAAGTTCCAGAAACTGACAGCATTTTGCTTTTTCTTTGACACATATAGTGTGCTCAAAAAGCCTCCATTAAAATGCCATGTAATTAACTTAGGATACAAGGGATAAAATGGTGAAGAGAACAACAAAGATAATTTGTCATCATGATTTTCATTAAAAAACCCACAGTATTACAGGAATTAATTTCAGCGGTACTTTGTCCTGATTACTGCCTGTCAGCAAGTATGTGGAAACCCAACAGGATATTTGAATGGGGAACGTTTGCAGAATCTCATCCTACATCTGCAGTATGAAAGTAAATGGTTTATCTACTTTGACTGTAATTCATCATCTATATTTTAATATTGCAAAAATGGAAGACTTTGCTCTCGTTTTAACTTCTCCTATCACTACTATTTTCCAGCAAATATTACATGGATAATAGTTTTTCTGGACACATGTTGTGGACTTCGTCTTGGACACAGAGGAAGGTCAACGGACATCAAAATCCCACAAGCCATTAACTTGTTACTTTTGTTTTCTAGACCTTGTGTTTGCTAAATAGCAATCTCAACTGCCATGGTAAAGAGAGAACCAGATCTGACTTCATACTCTGAATTTTCCAACCACCCATACAGCACTCAGGCCTTCACAATTTTATTTTTTCAAAAGATTTGTCTTGTCAAGCATACCACTTTGGAGTCTGCGATACATTTTAATGTAATGACTAAACACTAATCCACTAACACATTAAAGTGGCACTTGAGAATTTGGCAGTATCACTTTAAGCAACCTCTTAGTCAACTGATGCCTCTCCTGGTATCTTATGTTTCCACACATAGTTGATGAATAAAATTATTTGAATTAATCTGTGCCTGTACTATTACTTTAGACAGTATTTCTTGCAGGATGAGCAAAGGATGCATGGCTTAGAGAAGGGAAACTTGTGCTGAAATGTATGATCGAAATTTCAGTTTCTGTGACATTTTTCCTTCAAGTTTCCTAAAAGTATTTTATAAACAATTCTACCTTAACTAAAGAGTGTCATTGTGGAATAAAGATGGCATTACAGGAATTACTTTGGGAATTTTTGGTTAAGGCAATGCAGCAATAGAATGCCACACATGGGCAAGTTGTGTTGGTTCAATAATTTTTCTATCAACTCACAGCTTCCCTAAGAGCTGTCCCTGTATGCTGCAGGTACAGGGTTCAAATCTGCATCATTTACATCATCTGTCATAATCACATTACGAGACGGCATGTTTAGCTGTTAGGAAATGCCTAGAGAAGTAAGGTTAAGATGATGGCTTGGCTGCCTTATTTAGACAAAGATTCTTCTGAGTATCCAATACATTAAACTATTAATTAAATAACAAAATCTATCACATCTCTCTTCTCTCTCTGTTTTTTTCTTTTTTTTTTTTTTTTCCTTCTTCCCAGTTTCCATTTTACCAATATGTTGATCTCTTTTTCTCCTCTTTGCTGCTCCTGTACTTGTTTTTTTTTTTTCTTTTTTTTTTCTTTTTTTTCCTGCTCCTCTTCACTCTTCAATAATGCCTCCTATCCTAGTTCTACATTAACACTGTCATTCATCCCCAGCTTCTCCTTTTATTCCCAACCCGCCTCCTTCTGTTTATGCTATTGTTTCATGGACCATATATGCATGAGAGGAAACTAACAGCTGTCTCATTTCCAGGACGTCATGTAAGGAAACTTTGTGCCAGAGGTTTCACAACCCAGTCTACAGCAATGCCCATTCACCAAGTGACCTGGAAGTGAAGGAACATCATGTCTCCCAAGCTACAGAGCTATTCTAATTGAAAACTAATCTATGAGTGGCATGCATGATAGTGCCTCCTCTGTAAGTAGTAAGGCTTGCTCATTCTCCAAACTCTGGATGTGTAAAACAAGTTATGCTGGGCCAAGATTCACAAAAAGTGTTCCTCCCCCATCCCTTCCCAGTGCTAGGTTTGCCTTTTAAATTATTAAAACTACTGATCAGAGCTACTACCACTGCACAAGGCCTGTGGCTTCTGAATACAATGATATCACAGGCATGAAAGCATTTCCTTTCTGCCACAATAGAGCCATAGAATGGGACCTAAAATAACAAGTAGAAAATCTAGAGACAGAACATTAGATTTTTCTCTTTGATTTTTCTTCCTTAGATGTAAAACCCTTTTAAAAGGCCAGTCTATAGGCAACCTCTTATTTAACTAGTATTATGGAAATTGTATCCACTCAACATGGAAACACATTGAGTAGTAATGGCTATTTTATTTCAAAGGGCTATTTTTTTTCCCCAATCAATAGGTATAATTCCCAGATATTGACTAGAATCCATATTCTTAAAAAAAATATCAACAATTACTGCTAGAAGACCAAATAGCTGCTTGTAATGGAAAACATATACATTAGGAGAGAGGAGTTACTCAAAATTACATGCCTTCTACAGTACAGAAAACCTATTACTACACACAAGATAACAAGCTACTTTTACAAACTACCCTTTATTTATGAAATACTAGCCACTGTCACAGGGCCTGAACAAGGACAGTAAGTTCTGTGCCTAGTGCTTACTGCTCAGCTGGCTCTAAAACTTTAGGAACCATCTGACACAGGAGCTTACGTGGAAATGGGGCCATCTGAATAGGACCCTCTCTCCAAGGCCAGACAACTGTATAAGGATAATGCAGTGGCTAAGCATGCCACAAACAGTGCTGAATGCATGAAGAATTGAGAGGACTTCCACCAAATTCATCTTCAATTTTCAGTATAGTCAAACCAGTTTTGCAGGCAGGACAACACCATGGCCACAGGGACATAACCTGTTGAAATTACCTTAATTGTGGCTTCTGTTGATCATTCATCTTCCCTTATGGATACTCCTGAAAACAGTAAAAGATCTTTGAAATCCCATCCTTGGAAAAGGCATG
Organism: Anas acuta; assembly: GCF_963932015.1. Lineage (NCBI taxonomy): Eukaryota > Metazoa > Chordata > Aves > Anseriformes > Anatidae > Anas > Anas acuta. Next base: position 91,424,310 of record NC_088980.1, on the reverse strand, counting down.
GTGAAGGACTTTCACACCACCCTTTTGAAACAAATCTGTCTTCCAAGACTCTAGTTTTAATAAATCTAAGCACTTTCCCTTCACTGTGTAAAATTAGAGAAACGTCAAAAAATGACAGCAATGTGACAAAATACATTTAAATACATGGTAATTAACAAAAAACACACATTTCCTAGTGCAATGCTGCCTCTGTACAACTCCACTGAAAACCAATGATACTTTCCACTGGCTTCAGTGGGAACTGCTAATGTAAATAAAATGTGATCCCGGTGTGTCTGGATAAAACTGCCTTTGCTGCCTTCATGCTGACAGATTTCACAGCACCCAAAGTCATTCATGCAACAGGGAGGCTTTGTTGCCTCTGTGGAAACTTGGGAGCAGTTTTTTTTTTTTTTTCCATTTGTTTTATTTTATATTTTTGTTTCTCCTAGCAATCAGCATAGTTTCAGGAATTAAAGTGCACGGGCTAGAGGAACAGTGATGTGCTGCTCCGTAAATCTTATGCTTATTTGGAAAGCAGAGTACAACTCCGAAATACATAGGAAAGCAAGGAACCTGCAACATGTAGCTGCTTACACTGATGTCACTGCTACTAGAATTTGACAATTATTTTCTTTAACTGAAAAAACAATAAATGTATAGTTTACATTTATTTTGTACAATTTAGATTGTACAAAAACATACAATTACAATATGTAGAACTTTCCCAACACAGACTATAATTAAATTATGCTTTAGACATAAGGCTAATACAAGCCACATTTTGCCATGTTTTGGAGTTACCAAAAGACAGGGTTTTCTAGAGTTAACCACTGTCACCATGGCACAACCTGATACATCATTTTTCTGACCCCCAGATATTTTTTCTTTTTTCCTTTATTTATTTATTTTTCTTCTCACCATGTAGTCCACATGGTTCAGTTCAAAAACATCTCTGTTCTGGCTTAAAACACCAGTCCAATAAACACTTATATATTTATTTCTTAACGGGAAATATTTGTCTTTTAAAATATGTACCGATGCTTTGAACCATCACAGAACTGACTGTGAAGGTATTCAAAGCTTGTCTAAACCTGAGATCAGGCTGGATCCTACTGCTTTACACTAGGCAAAAGTTCCTGATGAAACACAAAGAGTACTCAGATAATCAGGAAAAGTGCAATTAAATAATAGAGTATTTACACTCCTGACTACATGTATATGTGTGTATTTGTATATATATTTGTACATGCAATATAGATGCACACATACACACTCTATATGCATATATGATGCGTACACATAATTTCATTGTGATTAACTTCATGATTAACTTACCCGATCACACATTTTTTTGAATTGAACTTGAGATATCTTTACTCTCTTAAGACTTGACACTGAACTGTAACTTTTCTTTCTCTCAAAAGAATGGGTGGGTAATTTAGAATCCTTATTTCACCTGACAGTGATCATTTGGAGTTAAAAAGTAAATCCTCAAGGCATATTTATATGCTTTGTACAGTAATTATGAGAATGAGAAGAACAGCAATTTGCTCTAAGTTTTGGAGTCAATTCAGGCTGATAACATCTGAAATCAGGAAGGCAGAACAGACTTATAGAGCCAGTGTACACCAATGGGTAATGATCACCCTGTGTCTGACTTTAAAAAAAGGTATGCTAAACCTATGCTGCCTACAGCAGGCAATATCCACTGTCAAGAATACAAAGCTCAATACAGCACTGTGTCTTGCCTCTGAAGGGAGACAAGGCAAGGGATTGATGTATGAAAGAAAGAAAGAAAACTACTTGCCAAGAATATGTAGAAATATGGACTCCTGTTGCCTGACACAGATTTTTAAAATAGTTCACCCATAATAAGGGCTCAGTCCAGCCAACAGGTCTCCTGAGCTCCTGAAACTGGTGGGGGCAGAAGAGTGAGACAGAAAACACAGGTTTTGAAAGCTAAGTGAGGGTGCTGGTGAACTGCCTTACACTACACCCTAACAGCATCTTAACCATTGCACTGTATCTCTGAGTACATCCGTGTGTGTTTGGGTGACTCATGTTCAGCATTTATGTGATTGACCAAACTCTCCAGGCAATTCTTTCTCACCTGATGTCCATGCATATTTTATGAGCATGCAAAGAGCATGGAGGACTAGAGGTGACGTATTTTACTGTACTCATGGGTTCACAGAACAAGAGAGATTTGGGCCAGACACTCACATTACCCAAGAACAGGCCAGGAAGCACACCAAAGGGTAACACAGCTTCCTGTAGGTTCAGGAGTTACAATTTACAGAGCACAATCATGGGCACCATGAATCCTGAGCTGGGTTGCTGCAATGCTGACCTGAACACCAGCACACAAGCAGGACCATTATACAGAGCATTACACAGAGATACACCCTTAAGACTCTAATGTAGGGTGGGTTTTTCAAAGGTATGCCCTGGCATTTCACAATACTATTTACCCACTTTCCCAAAAGAAGAATAACAATAACATAAAGAACGAAGTGATTTTCCTAAAGGTATGGTGATCATGCAGGATAGCAAATATAAAATCTAGACACAGAATAACTGCTTAGAGTGTCTCCTAACTGGCCTAAATTGCAGCTCTCCTCATCTCTAATATCTTGGATGCAGAAGACAGATAAAAGACAGAAATAAAGATCATAAAATAAAATACTGGAATGACTATTCAATTCCTATTCTCTGGCAGAAATTGTGATGTTGGTTATTACTGGCCTTTCATGCTTCAGCAAATGTCTTTACAATATCACTTCTGACTTGACTGATATGCTTCTGAAATAGTTTCATAAATCCACTAGTACTTCCACTACCAATGTATGATAAAGTTCCCTTCTGAGCTCCTATTGTTTATATTAGCCAGTTTTCTTTCTGAATGTTTTCTTCTCTTCTGTGGTTAAGGTTTAGAAGTGCTATTCTCTGCATATATGAAAGAGCACAAGGTTCCACACATTGTTCCTCTCAGTGATTTTATCCACTGAGATAATCACTGATACTATTCTATTTAAGAAGCCAGTAAGATTTATTAATTCTTGTAAGTGACTTCCAAGCTGAGAAACTGCATTTCTGCCTCTACACTTCTTTTGTTAATCCTACTAATATAGGGTATTGTCTTCTACTAGTAGAGAAAATTTAAGTAGTGATTTTGTGGTTGGTACACTTTACAGAAGACAATGGATTTTATTTTATTTTTAATTATTATTTTTATTTTATTTATTTATTTTGGTGACAGTGGTGTGGCAGCCCAGAGGGCAAAAAGGGATAAATCAACACTATTCAGCATCTGTGTTCCTCCTCAGGTGTCCAGGCTCTGTTATCTCCTCCATATACTTAACTTTTCTTCTGAAGGAGTCATCAGGGATTTCCTAGTAAATTACCAAACTGCACTCTCTAAATTCCCTGGGCCTTTCTATAGCTGAGATTATGGTGCATTATTTATCTGCTGCCAGCTTAAGCTTTGTGAGCTGTTGAGAGTATCTCTTAATCAACTCTTATGTTCAAAACTGGTCGAGTTAGAGACTTCTATACTCCAAAGCAAACTTTTGTCTCCTGTGTAGCAAAGGTTTGACAAATCCTTATTGGTATCTACTTACTTGAATAAAGTAACAATCAGTTAATGTGAAATAAATAAATAAACCTTAAAACCCTACTATTGGCCAGTTTTAGATTTTAGAAGGAATAGCTAAATGCAGTATACGTATCAGTTAGCAAGCAAGAAAAGTATTGCACATGAGCTTATATATTGTTGCACGCTTAGCATAACACCTGTACGCAAGTCTTCCTGACACAACCATGCTACAGCCACTTCTGATGTTTTCTTTTGCACAAAAAGTATTCAAGACTCAGAATTGTCAGCATTCACTTTACATACAACAGGTGCTCTTGCACATTGGTTCAATAACATTACTTCTCCCTGTTTTCCTTGCTCTTCCCTTAGCTTCACCAGTGGAGGGGTCCTGTGAACAAGCTAAAATGTTTGAGGCAAAATCAGCCAGTTTATTTCAAGTGATTTGAACTGTGGGTCTGAACTAGCCTGGCTAAGTTTCAAAGTTAAGAAGCAATCAGACTAGTGACTCCCTAGGAAAACCACAGGGGCAGAGCTTCCAGCTGGTAGGAGGTAATGGCAGTAGAAAGCAGGAATGTCTTTAAGCAGAGCAGAGGGATCCTAGAAGATGCCATCCCACTGCAGCTGCCTCAATGTGCATTAGGTGTGGGAAAGACCAACCCTAAAATAAAATAGATATGACAGGGCAAGTTTCTGTAAATAGCTGAAAAAAGTTACAACATATAACTTCTATCTATCTGATACAAGCTACACTTTGGAAAAAAAAAAAAAAAAGATAATAAAAAAGCAATCTCACGCATCAAAACCAAAAACTTCTTATACCTAATCCTCAAATAAACAAACTACATTTTTCTGTAGTGTACGTTCATCAACTTAGACTTTTTTCTAGCTTTTGGCATTAAGAAACCTTTTTAATATCAAAAGCTAAATCCATCCCTAAATGTACTGGCAAAGTTTTCAGCAGAGATTTTTTTCAGAGAAAATAACAGTACCCGTACACAACCTAAAGTGCCTCTATGTACAGTTCATAAGCTAAAGCATCAAGCAAATAGCACATCTTAAAATCCAATGGTAGTTTGATGGACACTTTTTTTTCTACCTGCCCAGCTAACTGAAACAGTTTGCAAGCCTAGGATGCTCAGCTGTACTGGTACAATGATTTGGGACCTATGCTCCAAACCAGACAGAGCTCATTGCTCTGCTTTATAAAGAAACTTGAGAGGAAAAAGAAAGGAGCTGGGTAAAGTTCTTCAGTCAACTTTGACATGAAGAACAATACCATTGAAGTCTAAATTGGTGCTAGGCATAAGTTCTGCATCCCACTCAGAACTACCAACTAGAATTGATTAATTTACATCAATACTCATATACACATATTTAAACATGTTCAATATTAAACATAATTAAGTATTAATATTATAAGCCTTGATTTAATATTCATTTAAAACTGTAATCAAGTAGAACTAATATTCATGTATGTATAATGTATTTGTATTTCAACATCTTTAAAGAACTTCACCTAAAGATATAATAGGAATCCTTATGCTGGTTAACAGTCCCTTATGATTCAATGTGATTTGCCTGTTGCACTTGGAAGGAACAGGGGGATGGCATCATGAATATGCATTTTCCTCTCCTTCTATTAGGTACACCATAAAGCTAGCAGAATATTTTAAAGCCTCACAACAAAAACTCTATGGGAAACAAAAAAAATATCTGAAAAGTCATAGAAGTCTACTTTTTAAGGCCTACCTATGACCCTCCCCTCAACCATTAGCACAAAACCTGCACTTATCTTACAGATATGGAGAATGGACTTATGAGCAACAGCTGCCAAAAGACACATCTAATGAAGATAAAGTACAGCAGAATATCAGCTAGTAAACTTCTCGGGATTACTCATGCAAGACATCATCCTGTTGTGTAAACACACAAATGTCAGTGCCAGACAAAAGACAAGTCAACCTAACACCGAATTAAAGCTTCTGGTCTTCATACTGAGAGCTGCAGGTGTTTCTCCCCCTGCTCGGTGCCACACCAGAGCTCAGGGCAGAGGGTCAGAATAGGAAAAGTTAAATCCACAGCGTGGATTTATAGAATGAAAATATACGGCGGCACTTCTGAAGTTGTGTGGGGCATATGAGGACATAAGGGTCAGGAGAGGAACTGAGGAAGATTACCCCAAGGGCCAACCCCCAGCAAAGGAGACACAGTATTGTTAACAGTGAGGCTCTGATAATGTGTAAGCATAATATGTACCATACAGGCAGTGATGGCAGCTGTAAGGTTTTAAGTGTGATTGTTTAAAGACACCCAGGTCAGGTATAAGAAGGTCCTACAGGCTTGAAACTTGTTTGCTTCTCCCAGCTGCTTTGGTAAGCTCAATAACAGATGATGCCCCTCCCCTAAACATCAACTTCCCTTATTTCATGCTCATATGAAATTAAAAACATCTGTTTGAAGCCAAGACAAATCTTTTCACATATGAAAAGAAAAAATCTACACATAAACTAATTCAAAACATGGAATTGTACACGTTTTCCAACAGATGTGAGTAGGAGAAAAATCCTCTTATTATTTTCCAGAGCAAAACATAAATTAGCTGTGTAGCTGCATTTAATTCTTCAAACAAAACTGCCAGACCAGTTCTCTGGTCTCACTTCTAATCAGATAAACATGAAATTCTGTGAGGGTTAAAAGCCAAAGAAAGTTGCTGCTAGATTGTACAACACCGATTTAGCTTTATTTTAAAAAGAAGTGAACGGATGTACAGGTGCAACAGACTGAAATACTGTCTTTTATCACTCAGTGGGCAGTATTTAAGAATAGCGCAGAAAAAGGGACATATTCCAGCCAACATGACATTTGGACAAAGACTTCAACAACAGAAACAACACCTGAAACATCAGCAGGCACTAGTATCTATGAGAAAGCACTGTGGAAGTCTTTTTAGCTATTATTTTATTAAAATAATAGTTTAACAAATAAGTTTTATAATTTTTCCTTTAGTTCCCAAGTATCTAATGAAAAACAGAGTTCTAGAAGATCTCTCTTATTGTCCTCCTGGACTCTGATTTCTCATGCAGAATGAGTGTATTAAGGCTTTAATATTAAATAGTTTACTCACAGCACTTTCATTCAGACTCACGTGTTAGTTCTCCTCCTTCACAAACAGGTAATTTTTGATACATGGCTGGAGAGCCAATCCACAAAGTTGTCTTCTGAGCACAGCAGCTGAACGCAACACACAATCACGGAATTCTTCCTCTCGATATACTCACAGGAACGAATCGGCAACACTCTGCACATTGTTCTGAGCATAATGGGAAATGCCATCCAAGCTAGCAAGGGTGGAAAAACCTTTTTCCTGATTGGCTGCTCATCCCAAACTGCCTGGCAAAGGTTTGAAATATGCAATGCGGGGAAGTGATATTCTGTGGCATTCATTCAATTTACCTGCACTGCACTCCAGGGAGCCATGCTATTAAACAACAGCTCCAGCGGGTCAATAAAGTTAACTTAATTAAATTGCTTTCCCTCCCACTCCTCCAACTAGCAAGATTTAGGGCACAGGGACACAGCACTGCTTGTAAATAAAAGGATGATTTAGCTAATCATTTGATGAAGAAAGACATATTTTTGTCAATAATTCTAGGCACAAAGCAAAGAGCTACTTTAAATTCAAACAATCATGTAGGATAAGGGAAGAGACAATACCTACTAATGAATAGCCATTAATATTTTTCAAGCTGTGTCAATTAAATCCACTACTTAAAAGTTAAATCTTAGAGACTGCACTTTTTGCTCCATAAAACTGAAATTACAATTGCTTAAGTGTAATGTTATAAAACATACCATCATTATTACAAGCATAATGAATTCTTAATTTGCTGGGGACTGATCAAATCTCTTTCTGGTCATTTTGCTACGTACACTGTCACCATCTCTCAAGAGTCATCTTCTAGGTGTCTCTGGTCTGTTCTTTTCTATAGCAGTCCACAAAAAATATCACCAATAACTAAGGCTAAGAAACATTACAGTTGAGACAATGTTTACAGATTATTTGCAACCTCATCATACTTCCAAATCCTCAGTCCGAAACCTCTAAGGCTGCTTGTCTATTTGATGCTGGATGTTTTGAAAAGCTACAATTAAACTGGTGTAGCTGTTTCCCAAATTGATATTTAGGTATTTTTATTATTATTATTATTTTCCTCAGGAACTCCACTGCTTCCTTACTCAGAACACAGACTCGAGTTTTGGCAGGGGTTGCACTGATACTGTGTGTGCACCCTCTGCTCTCTCTCTTGTTTCCAGCTTTGCCCCAGATCTCACTTAGCACACACTGAGCAAAGGCACGCTAAGCATTGGCAGCTAGACTCTAGAGATTTCTTTTGAGCTGCTTATCCCCTCTGAGCTGTTGCCTGTAAGTAAATGGGGATTTTTTGTTCCTTTTCCTCAAATATCTTTACTGTTTCCTATGAATAGCAAGATCTTGGAGCTCATCTGAGTTCCTAGAAGGAAGCAATGAGAGAGGGATGTTTGCAAAAGCACGTAGGCACAGTTTAATTTAGGATGCATAAAAATACACAACAGGTCAGCAAAACAGCCCTTTATGCCCTCACAGCCAGTTCTCACACTATAGGCAGTCTTAACAAACTGGTCTGCCATGGGGTCTCAGGCTGTCATTTCCTCCTATGGTTCAAACCCTCCTCTACTTTTCAGTTCGCTAATCTTTGTTCTGCTCAGATCCCATCCATCTAGAGGAAGTGGAAGGTCTCCAGTCCCAAACCAGTGAAATCACAAGGCTGAGTAGCCTTACGACAGAGTCCTTTCTCTGATTTTCATACTAGCTATTTTGCCTCCTGTATCTTCACAACACAAGCTGGAATGGCAGCAGCCTTCCTGCCCAGCCTTGCAGAAAGAAGCACATGAAGAGCATCGCTCATGCAGAGTTGAATGTCACTCCATAAGAACTCCCACTGAATGCCATAAGACAAATCTAAGATTAAACATGTTATTTACTGTGATGGTGGGTGTCAAAATGCAGTTGGAGTGAGCAGCCATTTGACTACTGGATATTCCAGGAGTTGTCACTTTATCTACCCCTTGTCAAAGTCTAGAGTCCACAAGGTGAAAAACACATATACAAATACAAACATTAAAAACAAAACAAAACAAACAAACAAACAAAAGGCTGAGAAAATAAATATAAAACTAAAAATGACCTGTCCAGAGTATCTGTCAAAGAGACTGAAGTCATGCAGTGCAGTGGAATGGCTGATGAGGATGCTGAGCAGAGCCAGGAGGTCTGGTGTGACTGCTCTTTCCTCTCCTTGCACGATCTGTGCGGCGCCCAGGGGTGATGCATTTGACCTCCAGGAGGGGAGGGTGATACTCAGCTGCTCCCTCTGCACCTTCCTGCCATGGAGCATAGCCTCAGGGAAAGACAGCTCTATTCACAGCATCCAGAGGTGCCAGGAAGGAGAGGGAGAACTTTCTCGTAGGACAAGAGTGACCTTTTGCATAGGACTGAATACACTGAATAAGACCTTTATGGGAGTAGAGTAGAGAATAAAAGGGAAGTTTCTATGATAAAAGAAATAACATTGAAGTATTCTCTCTCTCTCTCTCAAAATTCCTTACAGCAGCATAAAATAATTCAGCATTATACTCAGTATATTTACCTATTTTCTTTTCCTCTTTATCCACTCAATTCCCCAAGCCCGATGAAGTTGATAGGCCAGGAGAGAGATGGTCTGCACTTTTATTGCAATATATAATGCTCAGCAAATTGTAGGAAAATGACAACTGTTAGCAAAAATAATAATAATAAATAGACAAAAAAGTAGGAAAACTACAACCATTAGCAAAATAATAATAGTCATACAAAAACAAAACAAAACAAAACCAAAAACAACCACCAAAACCCAAAGGAGCATATTTTAGGATAATTAAATGGCTTGGTTCCCTGCTAATGAACTATACTTCTGGCTCTTTGCCCATTTGCACCCTGACAAGACAGGCAAAGGATGTGTCTGTTGTTAACTTTTAGCTGGTTATTAGTACTGCAATACAAATATAATATTCAGGTTGAGCTACATATGACTACATTTAGCCAAACTTGCTCTTAAGCTAGACTATGTCTGCCTTGTCATACCAACGTGGGAATCATAGTTTGGAAGCAGCACTCCTCCTTAAAAAGTCACAAAACACTCACTCTCTGTCCCAAATTCCTTGGGCTGTCAGGAATTTGCAGCTCTTTGCCAGAGCCATTCGCTGAGGGCAGGGCCCCAGGGCTGCTGCTGGAGGCAGGGTGTCACAGACATACACCACAACCCCAGGGATCCCAGCTGCAATGGTTTCTTCTATTTTTAATTATGTAGGTGGTGCAGCACTAGCCAGCTCTGCAGGCAAAGGTCTGAGATGTGCAGAGTGACCCTACAGACCCTGGCTCTCCTTGGCCAGGCTTCTGCACTACCTATACGGGCTGCTTCTGAGCATCCACAATTTCTGTGAATCTACAGAATCAGGAAAACATTTACTTTCAGCTGACAAAGGAGAGAAACAGACCCCTCCAAAGGCCCATTCAGATCTTAAATGGCCCAGAGTGATTCAATATCTTGCCCGCCCATTATCCCTTCTTTATGCTAACTGGAACAAGAGCCTGAGGTGATGCGTTCTCTTAAGTTAGGTGTTTTAGTTACATGCCAGAAGTTAGAAAGATGTGAGCCCGTGGGATTTTTATCAAAGGAGACACTGGGGATGAAAGGTGAATGTGGCACCTGACAGCCCAGCAGAACCTGTCCTCCCATCTCCTTGTGTCGTCCCAAGGACCTTGCTAATGGTCCCTTGTCCTGCACCATGGCTCAGGCAGTTTGACATGCTTGATCAGCAGGTATGGGGAGTGCTCAACCCCAGCACCCAGATATACTACCTGGCTGCAGCAGAAAGCCTGGCCTAGGGACACATTCACATTGCTGTGGAGAAAGGCAGAGCCCTGGTGCAGCCTCCCATAGCTGCAGGGTGGATGGTGCCACCCATGGGTTCACCACTGAGTGCCAGCAGCAAGGATGTGCAATATCCACTACAGCACCAAGTCTCCAAAGACTCCCCCAAAAGTCTCCAAAGATAACCCCCAAATACAATGCTAGCACACTTGAACTGAATTTTTGCCTTTTTGTGTCAAGGGCCACTGCCACTGGCTTTTCTTCTCTGTTCATAGGCTCCCTAAAACTGAATCTCTCATTCAGCTGTCCCCTCTGCTGTCCCCAAAGACAGGCTACTGCGACCCTTCATTTCTATTCATGCACTCACCTGCAAAGCTCTGAACTGGGAAAGACAGGTGTCACAGGTGCTCAGCATCTCTCATGGCCAAGATCTTTATTTGCTCTACCTGTCAGCTCTGTCAATGAGTGCTCTGTCAGACTGTGGGCAAGCACGCTTCTGCCAATATCAAAAAAAAAAATCTATTTATTCAGCAGTGTTTTACACTAAGCAAGGTATGCTGTAGAGAAAGAAGGCTGTTATCAGCACCATTTGTCTACATAATTGCACTTGTTACTGGACAATTTTTGGGTCAGAGGCAAACATTTTTTTTATTTATAGTCTTTCTACATTCATCTGAATTTTCCTGTGCCGTTTCCCATAACAGAGATTACAATGCCATTTGGCTTCATACTGCAGAAAGTCTGCTAGAAATCCGAGAAAAATATCTGAACGTAAATCCATTATACTTGATTGAGCAGAATTTTACATTAAGGAGCTGCAGATGCACCTGACATTCAAAATTCATTTCGAGGAAAAAACAGAGACCATGCTTTATTTAGCTATTTTTTTTCCTTCATACTGTGTAACTTGTGTTTCTAGGAAAATGCACCAAATTCTGCTACTGGCATGCATGGAATTACATATGAGGAAGATGAAGGTTTACACATTTTCATGGTTAGCTTTTAATTAGCTCTCTAATAACAGTGCTATGAAACAGGGCTCAAATACAGTTGTCTGGATGCTACATTCTCTTTAAAAAGTGAAACAAAAATATTGATGTCCCTCATATATCTCAGTGTCCATATAGTCTGGTTCTGGAATTCCCTAAGTATTTGCTGTGTTGTTTGTTTGTTTGTTTGTTTGTTTTCTTTATGACAGTAATCCTGTTTATTTTCACAAAAATAGTAGATAATATTTTGCCTTTTTGTTATGCCTACTAGAATAAACAAATCAACATCTATGTATAACACACTTGTTGCCTTAGGGGAGTTACTATTTCAATTCTTTAATGCCTCAAGGGCTTGCAAATAGTCATGCAAAGTAGAGCTGTTTGCTTCAATTTCTATTGTCCTGCAGGCAGCCTGGATAGAAATTCATGCATTGCTTTTTAATACAAGAATAAAATTGGCTCAAACTGTTTTTGTTTGTTTGTTTGTTTTTTAACTAGATGATTTTTTTTTTAGATTAAATATATATATTTAGTTTAAAATTGGATTATTTAAGGGTAAACATGAATTTTTAATAATGTACTGTCAAACTTCTTAAACTCCATAAATTGATTTGTGTTAAATAGCGTACAGTATTCAAGTATTACATATTTGTTGGTAAAGATTTACTGAACATTAAACCACTGAGCCGGGAGAATTTCAATGATGGGAAAAAACAGCCTCTGACTGAGTGTCAAGTCCAAGTTTGATAGCTGTAGTTTCCTCTGCAGGTGCAGAGAAGATATTTCCTTCATTTTATTCACTGTTCAATAGCTAGTCCATGCAAAACCATCTCTTGAGAGATGATAAAAGCGGGAAAAGTTATTTTCCAGTGTATTTAAAACTTCATGGCAGAGGCTGAAATCTACTAATTTTAAATCTTGCATGACCCAGTCAACAGAGTTCTCTTTACCCAGTACAAAGAATGGTAACTTGGACTAATATATTAGTTCAACGTAATGAATAAAACAAACATATGTATAGTAAAAGTGAAAATGTCATTAATTGGTTTCTAATATAACAAAAGCAAAAATTAGGAATCATAACAGGAAATTTAATATAATTTCCTAACGATAGCTTAATGTAGCTCCACCTTTCCAAACTGGAGTAGCTAATGTAAATAAAGTAATAGTCAAAATAATTCAGCACATGATATTCTCACAACAGTGCTGCAGGACTGACTACAGTGATCAAGGACTTCTCCCCCGCTGCTGTTTTGACAGTGGGAACTGTGTTGTCAATCAAGAGCACTGTAAGCAATGAGAATAAAAAGTAAAAGGAAATTAACCAATCTTACTTGGGTTATTAGGTACTTCCCAGTCTAGATTATCAAGCAAGTGAGGTCAATCACTATATTATCTACTGCTTGTACTGTGGCGGAAAATCAAAACGCTTTAATGACACCAACTGAGAGGAACCAGCCCTTTTCCAGGAAACTAATTAAAAAGTAAACATGCAAAAGAAGGACTGAGTGACAATTTCAGTGATGTTCCTTGCTTGCTTTTTTCCGTGGTAAGGCCATCAAATACTACTTTGGATTCTTTTCAAAAAAGCCAGAGCAGACAGAGCTCTTCAAATCTATTGCAGACATTTTCTTCAGTTTACTAATAATTTCAGTGGCCCTCCTCTGACCCTCTCCAATTCCCAACACCCTTTCTTAAAGCAGGGGCACCAAAACACCATATTCTAGTATCACTCTCCCTGTAGCCAACCTCACAATCAAAGCAACAATCCCCCTTCTATATAATCAATTTTCTCACTCAGGTTGCTTATTTGCTATGATGCCTGATTTTTTTTCTCCCTCAAAGGTTAGGGCTCTTTAGAACACAATTCCTCTTTTTCTCAACAAAACTTGTATGCTTTAGCCTTAAATTCAGTATTTTGCTTCATGCAGCTGGCCTGAGGTTACCAAGCGACCCAGGTTGCTGGCTATAGTAAGCAGCCTGGACTTTTCACATCATCTGCAAATTTCATTGACGGGAATATTCTGTCAGCTTCCAGGTTGTCTGAAAAATGCTGAAAACATGTGTCTAACTGTGAACATTGCTGAAACCCACTGCAAATGCCCTCCCTCGCTTACGACTCCTCATGCTGTTTATTTTCTGTGATGTGCTAGTTTAGCATGTGCTCTGTTGACATTGCATAGGGTTTCTTTTTATCAGAACATTGTGTAGGTCAAAGTAAACTCTAATGAATAATTTCCCTGGGAATACTCAAAGCAGTTGAAAGGTGCTATAATCAGAGGTGAGGGACTTAAGTTCAAACACTACTTAGTAGAGGAGGGAATCCATCCGGGGCCAAACAGATCCTAGGTCACTGTTACAATTCACTGCTACAAAACATGACCACCTCTGTTTCTACCTATGCTCTGAACCTGCCTGTCCTACTTTTTTCATTCTGTAACATCTACCTCAAAACCAAATGTTATTTGTTGGTTAAAATAGATCAGTGTGACTAAATCCAAATGGAATCTCTTTCCTCTGCCCTCCCATTTCAAAATGAAAACCTTCTTTTCCTCCATCCAGATGGACTCACTATTTGTTATTTATTTCTTGGGTTGATGAAGTGATAAATCAGTTTTGTGCATAGTGCTGATATGCATAATGTCACACAGAGATGCGGTAATTAAGTTATTAGTCTTGGGTTCATAATATGCCAAACACTCTCAAGCTTCCTTACAATCTGCTTTTTGTAATAAACAGGACAGAGCTCCAAAACCGCATCTTAGAGACAGATTGAAAAGAAATTAAAGCAGTTGGCTCTAACCTGTCTTTCCTTTTAGTACAATCCAAGTGAGTGGCCAATTAAGTAAATAGGGAAACTGATACCATTATATACATCTCTGATATATTACGGTCAGATAGGAAAGTGAAAAATAAAAGTGCAGATAAGTAGACAAGAGACCAGTCATAATAAAAGAGGTATGCACTACTTCTACTTTATGGGAAGAGAGAAATGTAAGTTATGACACTGTGTTCCTTTCAGACCCTAAGTAAAGACTCAAAGTTTGGCTACATGCTTATAGCCAAAATGCCTGAAAAGCAAGCAAGCCAGCAAACAATAGGAAAGACTGAAGCTGTATATTCACTAGTTTATGTGAGCATTTATTATTGTATATATTTACATCACTTTTTCTTTATAATATGAAGTACTACTCTAAACATCTTTTATTTTGGAGACTGAAGGTAGCTAAATTTACTTAATTATGATACATAAGGTAATGAATGCATTGTCTCCATCTTTATCTCAGAAATATGCAGAGGCAAGAAACGGTAATGTCCTAAAATTTCATTACCTATCATGCACAAGACGATCAAATATGACTGTCAGAGCTGAGCCAGCATGTAACAAGGCATTCAGTTTCATAAAATCCATCAGGTATGCTGAAGAGGAATACATGTATATTCCAACAAGAAGTAAATAACATAATAATTACAGCAGCAATATGAAACTACAAAGAAAGATGAAGGAGTGTGGTAGTGACATGAGAACCTTCATCGCTCTTTTTGGAGGAGCAGTCTCTGGAAACAGATTTTTTTCTACATATAAGGTCCCCCACTTAAGAAACTAGGGTGACTGGACCGCATTGTTTAGAAACATTTTTGTGTTTGAAGATGTATTTCCTTATACACCTTATTCTTATGAACCAGAAAACTTGAAGAAGTTTTGAGGTTCTCCTTCAGAAAGTCCTGAAGAGAAAACAGGTTGTCTTATGCTCCTCTTAATAAGCAGTAAGGATATTCTTCTGCCTTCCAGAACAAGATGTTCTTTTTCCTCTCTCATTTTCCTCATCCTACTAGACCTTTTAATAACAAAATTCTTTCCTTTTACCATAGTGGTTATTTGCAGATGCTATTATTCCCAGCACTTTCCATTTTTTTCCAGCTTCCTTTCCCTAAGTTTACTAAGGACTTCCAAATTGTTAAAAACTTCTATTTTTATATATCTATAAAACCTCCACAATTTTGAGAGATACCATCATGATATTTGCCTCAGAGTTTTCACCTTGGACTTCATTCAGGTTAAGAGGGGTGACAACTTCTAGGTTACTTTAAAAAGCTTTAAAAAGGTTGAAAAGGAGTTTCCTCTTTTTTTTTTTTTTTTTTTTTCCCCCTTTAGAACTGAAGCCAAGGTTCAGAGCAGCTCCTCTTCCCATTTAGAATATCCTGAGTTGGAAGGGACCCTTAAGGATCATCATTTCCCAGTATAGTCACAGAACAGCCCAGAAAATCTAACAATAACAGGAGAAGAACAAAGTCCAAAGATCCTTTTCAAGGCTTGAGTTTCCCATTTTACATCATTTTACCTTTGTGGTAGTACGGTATAATGCACAGACTTGAGAAGGTTGTAGAGCAATCAAATGTATAGATTTAGGGGAATGCATGGGAATTTGGGAAAGACAGTGTACAGTAGGAAGGAGAAAGAGCATCAGGTATTACTGAGATATAGATAATAAGTGCTACTATGTAAACAAGTTATATTTATTTATTTATTTATTTCTAGTATAGCCTGCCATACTAGGTAAACCTAATTGTGTGAGGTACTCATTCAGAGGAAGTGTTAGCAAGCTTCTGGTGAAGTACAAGTCTGAGACTAAGTTGTTCAACTTTTCAAAGACTAAGACATGCAGAGGGAGCAGAGAAGACTAAATGGGCAGAGAAGGCATATGAGCAGAGTTATTGCTGGAAATATGCACTTGACTGGTTAGATCTGAAAATGATACAGTGGAATCCTAAGGTTTAGTACCAAGGACCCCAAGGCCTTGCAGAGCAAGAGTTGCAGAAGGAGCCATTACCAGAACTTCAGGTGAAGAAGCTCAAAGTGTCAACAAGTCTTTCAAGGTTTTGGAATAAATTATTGTTGCTGTCTTCTCTGTATGCAGCAGTTTTGTTGTTCTTAAAACGAATAGGGTTTGCTCATTTTTTTTTGTAATCTGAAGTAACAGTCTAATCTGAGGCACTGGAAAATTATATGCAGGATCTCCGTGTGGTATCCCATCAAACCGGCAAACTTTAGGGTCCCATTTACTGAAATAAATAACCTCTGGAGGCTCCCCAGAAGAGCTCAACTGCAAAAGGATAACCATTTTCTGACTCTGATGCTACACAATTCTAGTGACAGAAATGAGGTTTTAACCATGTTCTACTACCAAGGAAAAGCGCTAAAACATCCAGAGTGACTACAGTCCCACTGGTACAAGTTGGATAATTAGGTGATCCAGTACTTCATCTAAACTGTATCTGTAATATTGATAAAGTTTCATTCTAGCTGGGGAACAGGAGACTAAGATCACTTTCATCCTATAAAATTTTCACTCATTTTATTCACTTGGTGCAGAAAATGAGCATGGCCATCCATATATTAAATAAAGAAATGAAATACAAGTCAGGAATAAAGGGGAGAAAACAGAACTGAAAATGAAGAACTTACTTGTCAGAAGACCAAGTGATACTTAAAAAGCCCTGCTGTTGTCGGTCAGTTTTGCAGTCACTTTGTGGTCTCAAGGAAGAAATCTAAAGATGTTGGGTATGTTCTGAAAAGAGGAATAATCAAGGACTTAGTACTTATTTTTTTCTATCATGTATTATAACAAAACTTTTCTGAAGTAATAGCAGTACAACCCGGGCACAAGAAATCAGAAAAACAATAAGAGTAATTAATAAGAGTAATTATTTAACTTATTGTAGCCATATTTCTAAGCTGTATCAGTTGTGAGGAAACAGTGAAAATGAAAGAGACCTGTCTCCTTTCTGGTTTAATGAATCAATATGCTGAAGTAATGTCCAGGTCCATAATAGTAATATTATGAAGTAATAACAGGTCCATAAGATCATGTCCCTAAATACCTTTCAAACAATTGGCAAATCTGACTGTCTTTTGAACTAGCCCATGTACTTGGCCTCTTTATTTGTCGTTTAATAGCTTAGGATGTCCCTACGTACTCACAATATTATTCTGCATTTCAAGTCTACCCTTTTAATTTCCAATCATCCATACCAGGCAGGACTGAGTACGGGAGCTGTCTCACCTCCAGAAATATGATTGAAATTGAGAAACTGGGAGATGATCAGAGCTTCCATCTCCTCAGACTGCGAAAGAGAGGGCACACTACTGTAGGGCAGAATAGAAGTTGCTCAGCTTTAAAAGGGCAACGTTGATTACAACTGGCAGAAAATGTTGGGAAGGCTCTAGTCAGGATGTTGGGTCCACACTGACAGTACTCAAAAGGAAACGAAATTCAGGGTAGAGGAATCTGAAAAGTCACTAGATGTCTTTCATCTTTTCACTGGTGTCACTATCCTTCGCTACTGCATTAGGTTTACGTGATGAGGTTTTGTTAGCAGTGGGGCTGCAGGGATAGGCTCTGGGACAAGAGACCAGGGCCTGCTTCTGTGCCAGGCAAAACCAATTCCAGCTGGCCTGGCTGCTGGACCAAATGGATCGACGGACCTGCTACTGACCAAAGCTCGGCCTATCAGCCTCCGTGACAACACACTGAAGAAAGTGTAAAAAAATGTGTGGCAACTGTGAGAGGGAGGATTGAGAAAAACGTGTGAGAAACTGCCCTGCAGACACCAAGGTCTGAAAAGTACGGGGAGGAGGTGCTGCATGCACCAGAGCAGAGATTTCTCTGCAGCCCATGGAGAAGACCATGGTGAAGCAGGTATTCCCCTGCAACCCACAGAGAGGATCACATAGGACCAGATATCCACACTGTAGTGTGTGGAAGACCCCACACTGGAGAAGGGAATGATGAGTGAAGTTGAGCCTAGAAAGAAAGGTGGTGGGGGAAGGGGTTTTAGTTGGCTAGTTAGTTTGTTATTACTCTATTTTTAATTGGCAGTAACTTAAATTAGTTTTCCTAGGCTATCTTATGACCATGAAGATAACTGCTAAGTGATCTCCCTGTCTCTACTGTGATGTACAAGCTTTTCCGTCTTATTTTCTCCCCCTGTCCTGTTGAATGAGACCGTGGCAGGCTGAGTGCATGACTGCTGGACAAGGTCAACCCACCAGAGCTCTAAAATAAAATAATGTTTCCATCTCTGTCACAGATTAGCAGGACTGAGACTGCAATAGGGGAAAAAATAATCCAAAGGAAACTGCCTAGAATGCATGGGAATAAACAGAATTAGTAAGGAGCAGAACAACTTCTTAGAGAAGGCCACGTGAACAGGGAATCTTCAAAAACCCATAGTTTCTCTACTGCAGTGCAGCCACACGTTTAAAAACAAGATCTTATACTAATAAGCAAAAAGATTCATGCTCCATGAAAGGAGAGTGCTGAAAACCTCATTTAAAATACCGTTGCGTGTGACATGGCACTGAGGTCTTCTTTAGCCCATAAAGGAATTTTCAACAATACTTACTGAAATATAGCAAGTGTTTTAAAGTAAAGTGAGACTGATTGACTTGCAGTAATAAATTGATTCTGCCAGCAATTCTTTTAGAAACAACTATTTTAAGTTCTTTTGCAGCAAGTTTTTAACAATCCTGAAGTGATTTATTTCATCCCAGCCCCAGAACTCCATCCTAGCATCCATTATGATAGTAAGCATATTTCAGTTATGAAAAAACATTGAAGGGCTGTGCATCTCTATCTGATACTTAAGACTATGGGAAGAAATCTCCAAGCTATTGTAGCAAAAGATTGGTTTTAGCTTCTTTTGTTTTCAGCCAGGATAACCCTTAGAGTGGCAAAATTAGCAAAACTCTCTTAGATAATACTCATTGAATGAACTCTTTCCTGAATGAGTTTCCTGTTAAAATTAATGTTCTGTTAAAATTATCACCAACCTGCTAAACAGATGGGGTCTGTGGGAAACATTCACACTGCTTCACATGCTTATTGTGAGAAATCTCTAGAATAATAAAACCCAGAACAACACAAAATTGCCAGTAGAACTGAGCGAACATTAAATTCTACTAACAATCATCATGTTTATAGCCTAAAACACTCTTGTAATTTAGCCTTGTTTTCATGGCTAAGTAACTAAGGTCTTATACCTGTACCCTGGGAAATCTATAAACACACAGAGAAATTAACTGTTGCTTAGGAAAGAGAGCTTGCAAATAGCTTTATGGAAATGTCACCTAAATCCTCACCAACTGTCAAAAAAGAAAATGGTATATTAGGAAATATTAGGAAAAGAGCAGAGAACACAGCAGAAGAAAACATAAAAATACTGCCATATAAATCCTTTGCCCACCTAACAGTTTGAATACTGAATATAGTTCCAGTCATCTCATCTCAAAAAGGACACGGAAGGAATAGAAAATACATGGTGACAGGATGATCAAAGGTATGTAGTGGCTTCTGTACTAGGAAAGAAAAAACAGCTTTAGGATTTTCATATTGGAAGAGGAACAACCAAGGGAAGGCTTTGTGACAGAGCCTCATAAAATCAAGAACAGTACTGAGAAAGGGAATAAGAAAAGCTTTTTCACTGTCTTTCATAACACAGGAAGCATGGTGATTCCAATAAAGTGAGTTTAAAACAAACAAACAAACCCAAGAAAGGACGTTTTCCACAAAGATCATAATTAAACAGGGGAATCCATTGCCATAGGATGCAGTAGATGCCACATACATGAGTGGAGCTCAAAAAGCAATTGACTGAGGTGGTAAAAGAAACATTGCTAATCTCTGTATTTTGCACAAACAGGCAGAACGTAAACCTTCAGCTCAACAAGCACTACAGAGTGCTCTGGGATGACACCATGGGAAGTTAATCTTCAGTCTCATTCAGATACAGCTCATGGTGATCTTTTACAACATGCAGATGTTAGAAAGCATACCGTGCCTTTAGCAAAAATGCAGGGAAGTTTTTGAGGGCAGAAAATTCATAATTTCCCCATTTCTCCTGTGAAACTGCATGCCTTATGGTAATCAGACCAAGTGAAGAATTGGTGTTTATTTTTTTTTTTTTTTCAGGGTGGGGAAACCTTACACGAGGTGAAATAGAAGATCCTTCTATCTAAGACAGCATCCCATCTACAGCATTGGCTACAATACAAATTTTTGGCTGGTATGACATATTCAGCTTTCAGGATATTATAAACTTTGAAAAGCCATGCAAACCTTTTTCATCCCAGTCACTGAATAAATATTATGAAAGAAAACGTTCTGGAAGAAAATCCTCCTCAGGCTCAAGTCCAGCTTCACATCCCAGCTATTGCTGTCACACCAATCGATGTTCCATCCCTTCTCTCACATGCTGATTTTCATTGAAAAATAACATGGGCAGATAGCAGGAAGAGGCTGTGATATCAGTCAAAGCTCAGTGGTCTGGGCCACACCTAGCCTATGTGCAACCTGCATGCCCAAAATCTAGTCAGCCAAAGCCAGTCAGAACATTTTCTGTTATAAAAGCATTTTGTGAATATAGCCTTCAGTCTCATAAGAAGCATCAGCCATCCCATACAAGCTGCTGAGTAGTGGAACTGGCAAGACCTTCACTTATAGCATGACAGAGAGCAGGGTAAAGCCTGTTTTGATGAACAGCATCAAATAAAGGATGCAGAGATCAAGCAACTTTGCTTATTCACTAAAAGTAATCTCATTTTATCACCACCATAAACTGAAAGTGACAATTCCACATATTCTTATACATTTGTCTGGAAAATTCCTATTTGTCTCCCATGAATTAGCTTAAACGGTTAAGATGAAGATCACTGCACAAGCAAGACTACTTTTTCTTTCTTTTTCTTTTTCTCTTCTTTTTCTGTTTTTCTTTTTTGGGAGGAAAGGCAGTATCATCATTTTCTTCTGTAAGATGGGAGTTTTTTCTATCATTCTCTTTAAACTTCAATAGCAGTTGGATGCCAAACCTGAGGCTTCTTAGAAGAACCTCACCTAAAGACCTCCTGCCTGAGCAGGCTGAACTACTTCAACTTCAAATGGTATGTAAGCCCCTCTGCATACATTTATGCCAATCTGGAATCACATATTTGGACTAAATTTAAGCCTGTTCCTGAGAGACTTGATCAAAAAAAAAAAAAAAAAAAAGGAGAGAGAAAACTAAGTAGAAGAGGTATTGCAGAGATGTACTGCAGAAAATGTTATTTCCAAGTATCCACATCGGAAGAATTAATACTATTGAAATTCATAGTATATATAGAGAAATGGCAACCATTCCAAACCAATGGGAAACAAATGAAGTTTACATTCAAAGAGGTGTGTCTGTCTAACTTTCTTCAACAGTTACCTAAGTTAACATGAAATCGGTATTTTGACCAAGCCAAAAGACTTCCTTACATGGACATATACTTACCCTAATGTCTGTCCACATAGTAAATCCATTCAGGGTAACCACACAAGACAGAAGAACCACTTCTAGTGGGACAGAACCAAACTGCCACGAGCCCAAGCATGCTAATCTGTTTATGCTGGCATTTCAGCACAGCAGAGCTCAGCAGAGCAGAGCATTTTTCAGCTAGCAGAACTGTTGTGTTGGTCTAGGGAAAGATATCTTAAGTCCCTGACTGGCTGACAAAAGCCCCCATAAAACTCATTTTTTACTGGAGGCATGGGAAACCACAGAGCCCTTCCCATGGTGGTTTTACTACCCTGGCATGAGGTGGAACTGTGCTGAAGCCATGCCCAAGGAATGGTTTGCTCATGGAGCAAGTATATCCATACTTCTGAGTCAGTAAGGAAAGTGCTTCTGCTGTGGGTGCAACCATAACAGACCACACTGGCTCAGTCACATTTGCAGCTGCTTACTGCTTCCAGAGTGCATTGGAAGAATTAAACCTTGCGGTGCAGAACAGACCCCAAGTCAGCTGAAAACCCTATTGGGAAAATGAGGCAGCTTAAAGACACCTGCAAACTACAGCTATGTCTATCAGGCATGCTAGTCCCCCCCAAGTTAGTCTCACCTACCCACCTACACTGAAACGTGTCCAAAAAAACGCAGCTTTTTGTTGTAGTTTTTATCAGGTCTACAAATGATACGAACTATATACCATGTCTGTGGGGCTTGCCATTACTACAAGAATTGACTTTAAACCTTGTACTGGCCCAGCAGCCCTGCAATATGCAAGCCTCAGATGACAACTGTGCACCAACAGCTTCTTGTATAGTCCTGACTTTATTTTTTGAGGTTCGTTGCTCTTAGAGATGAGTAAGCATTGCTTTAAGGGACACTCATGAACACAGGAGCAATCAAGGAAGGCATTAAAGCAACAGGAATAAGTTAAAGGGTAAAACAAACAAACAAACAAACAAACCACAGCACAACAACAAAAAACAACCCACATACTCAATCTGCATTAGCTGTATCCTTTGCATGGGGTAGCGGGTGCCCAGGTGCTGGCAGCGGGGGCTGCAGGGTTGCTGTGTTAGGCCTGGCCGAGGCCCTGCAGCCAAAATGGTGGCGCCTAAGGGAAGGGCTTTAAGGAGAGCAAAATGCTGCACAGACAGACAGGTGGCAGCAAGGAGGGGAACAACAAAGTCAGAAACGGCTGAGGGAACACCATGATTGGGGAAGAGGAGAGGAGGAGGTGCTGGGGCAGATCTCCCCTGCAGCCCATGGTGGAGCAAGTGTCTATTACCTGAAGGACTGCCGCCTGTGGGAGAGAGCCCACACTGGAGCAGGGCAGAAGTGTTAGAGGGAAGAAGCTGCAGAGAGAAGCCACTTTGTACTGACTAAAAGTGCTTTGTGCTGCCCAAAACCACACTGTTGGGATGGGAAGAGAGGTGCTGGGAGTGAGAGAGTGCAGCTAAGTCTGGGCAACAGAGGAGGAAAGGTCTCATTTTAGTCTTTGTCTTGTCTTTCACTGTCTGAATTTATAATAATTGGTGGTAAGTTAAATTACTTTTCCCCAAGTTGAGTCTGTTTTGCCCATGCTGGTAATTGGTAAATGATGTCCTTGTCTCTACCTCAACCTGCAAACTTTTTCATCCTATCCTCACTGTCTGTCCTGCTTAGCTTGGTTATTGAGAGGCTGGTCAAGGCTATTCCACCACACCCCTGGAGAAGGCAGTATGCTCATGCTGCTTGGCCTTCAGTGGAAGCATCCATGCTGGGTTTTGTGCACCTCAACTATGTACCTGAATTTCATACCTTCAGTGAGCTTAATCCAAACTCCCCTTAGCAGTCCCTATATAGACAAGGAACAACTTTGTTCTAGGTGAGCATGGGGATGCAACCCTACTTTCCTACTACATCTATTGCAGCCAGTTTGTGAAAACACTATCCAACTCTGTTTCCTGCTTGCAAGTTGTTAATGGGCACTTTTCTGCCAATGCATTTGTTAATTACGCACTGAATTATTTGGACAAAGCATTTTTAGCCTGTGGGTTGTTTGTGAGCCATTTGCTGTTGGCTCAGCATTGTTAATAATTGTTTTGACTTTTGCCTTACGTGCCTTATGGTGCTGGAAGAATAATATTGTTCATGAATGGCCACCTCTCAGTAATAATAATGTTTCTGCTTACTTAACAGATGACAACAATGTTCGAAATAGACACAGGAGAATAAGCAATGACTGAATAACAAACAGTGACTAGCTGCTGCATTTGTTTGCATGTGGATATTGTTTGCATGAGTACAAAGTATTGAACAAACCAAAGCACTTCCTCATACTTGTAAGTAAATACTTCTCAATATTTCAAAAAAGGAATTGAGATGTCATCAAACCAAACAGCTGTTTGGCTCTAGCACACATTTAATACAAATTTTATCGCAGTAGTGAATCAGTTTAATCTGTGAGGAAACAAGTTTGCTGTGACCAACGTGTAATTTTTAATGCAAAGGACATCCTGTTACTAAAGGGCTTTTGAGTGGAAGAGCTATGGAGACAACCAATTACATTTACTGTATTTGCTCTAAGTTTGGAGGACAACCATATGGAATTACTTCATTTGCTTTAAGCCACATAGGTGGTTTTTTTTTCTTTTTACTTCTGTTTTTCCTTAAAACCCATTTGCCACCTGAAACAGTCACATCTGGTAGGGTCGATTCTTTATCTTTGCCCCTGCAATACCACACACACATTTTTTAAGTCCCAAAGGCCTTTGGCATTGCATTACAATGGATCAGCCACCTCTAATACACTGAGAGGGAAGAAAAGCAGACTGCCCAAGAGAGGGATAGCAGACAATCTGCCCTGAGGCCTCACTATTGTTGTTTCATTTAGAGAGCCAGGCAATACCACAGTATCTATGACAAAAGAGGAAAAGATTTCAAGTCCCCCCAGCTGTCACCTTCTTAATTCAATAATGATCGTTCAGTTGGTCCCAACTGTCCATAAAACACTGAGATTTTTCATGGCTGCTGTGCTACTGCATGCTTGTGATATGCTGTTCTTCTGATTTGAGCAATACTCCAAAATTGGTAAGCACATGAGTAATCCTAGTCAGCAGACATGGTGCTACCTCATCCAGGAGCAGGGTTTTTTTTATTTATTTTTTTTATTGCAGATTGTTCTGGTGGGTTGGGAAGCAAGACTCATTCTTCAACTTTTCTAATTGCCTCACCTTAGTTTCATAAGGATATGTGCTACACAGTGATATATATGAACATTACAGAGTTCATAGCATTGCTTTGTTGTAGATGAACAAAAAAAGAGTGTGATGGTCAGCACAGTATTCTTGTTTGTCAAACTTGGACTGACAGCTAGGGAAAACTGTGCAGGTAACACAGAACAAGGGTTGTCTCACTGACACGCTCTAGCATATAGCCTCTTCTCCATGCAGTAGACACTGAGCAGTAATGGTTTGGAACAGGGAAACTTTGAGAAGCTGTGTCTAGTTAGTATGACATCTCAGCTGAGAAAATACTAGCGTATTTACTGTGGTGTATTGTTCAGGAGACGTATTAAGGACTTCCAGTGTTATCATTCTTTTTAACAGTAGGTATCAAAATCCTTTCCTAACTGAGAAGCAGTATTGTGCAGACTGTACAAAAAGGTTGAGTCACCTGTCTCAAAGCCTTTGCAGGTGGTAGGACTAGAAATAAAACTCGGATCAGCTATCCTAGATGCTGTGCAAGTTTGATCACTGCAGCCACAGATGACAAACCTCTACCAGATAAAGGACAAGAAATGACATAACTTGCACTGCACCACATAGGTGAGGCTTGCTTAACATTCTGCGTCTTGCATTATCTGCTAAACTACACTACCTCTGGAATTAATTAAGGCTAATGAAATGGTGATGCTATCAAGAGGCAACTGATAAGAAAAGTCTCACTGTGAATTGCTGGAAGTTATAGCTTACATCACAAAAATAACGCCCATTAAAGTACCACTCCACAGCAAAGAGGAACCAATCATATTACAAACATAACAATCTGCATGGAGAACTAACCATATAGGAGATACACATTTACTGGTTAGAAAAATTGCTAACATATTTTCAACGTAATCAACAATTTTTATTCCAGAACTACAACAACTGGATACATACCGTATTATCAGAATCTGTGAGCACAGTCCCTCTTCACTTATATATGAAGTTGATGGCCTTACATTAGGAAAGAATCCCATTCAGGGACATCCATGAAGCTATTCACATGATTAAGATGAGTAAGATTTCACTTAATGTGGGCAGCTGGCATCCCTTATGCATATCACACATTACCAGTTATACTCTTATTTTATCCTTACTCAGTGCTGCAATACTGAAAATGTAATTTCACCCATCCAAGCATCAATATTGATCCCTGGCTACACTATGTATTTCCAGTTAAACAGTGTGAAAAATCCCACCTTTTCAGCCCTGGTTTTAGTTAAATAACTCAGCTGAAGGCTACAAGAATAGTTTGTATTCAGTTTTCTCATTCTACATGTGAGAATGATTGGCAGTAATCTACTTCAAACAGTGATCTCCCATAGTTTTTCAACAAGATATAAATGGAAACAAATAATTTTGATCAATCTTCAGTTTATACAAACAATAAATAGCATATTGCAATCAGTAAGCAAATCTGTAGGGGTACAGTTTATAGCAGCAGGTCATTTGCTTGTACTGCAATTTAGATTTCAGTTTTCTTGTATCAGCTTAGCAATTTTACCTGCTATGTTTCCCAGAACACTGTGGTGTATCCTATTGGCACAGGCAATTTGGCTATGCAGAAGCATAGTAATATTTCCATAATTTCCCTTGCAAGGCAGAAGTTTATGTTACCTCTCCTTCTGCCAAAAGGAAAGGCACAGTTGTTTCATTGCTTACAGATTGTGACCTTCTTATGTGAAGATCAGTGAGTCCTCTTTGATCATTAAGTGTGACCTCCCATGGAACATGGGAGGCAGAGTCCCACTTGGTTGTGAAGTCCCTGGCTGTGAGCCCAAACTACTCCCTTCCCATCTGCATCTCACCATTCAACAACAAAGCTGTTTGGTGTTCGTGTAAGCAAATGGGATTCCTATTAGAAATTATGCTTGCCTTGCCTTTCAAGACTGTCTCTATCTCTGCTTAAGAGGAAATGGATAAAAAAGACAATGTGATAGAATAATGAGTCTTTTCTATAGAAGGAAAGGAGGTCAGAGACAGGGATCTGTGGAATTACTGCTGGCCAACTTCTGTCATCCTGCTCCAGGGTGAGTTTGTCTGTAAGATGAGGAAGCACAGTCTCTTCCATCAGCCAGATCATTACTGACTGGCTGTGGGAATTGAAAGGTTTCATGCTGGAACAACTCAGTTGATGGCTTCAAGCCCAGGCATTCTTAGGAAAAGCTGCAAGATAAGCAGGGATTCAGAAGAGTTGAGAAACTCTGAAAATTGTCTTGGGGGCTGAGCCACGATTACTGTAGTATAGGCAGTTAGTGGGTCAGGGGTTGAAGAGCAACCCAACCCTCAGTTTAGATTGTGGACAGTAGCCTATGTGAGACACGAGGGCCAGGAAACACTGTGCCTTGGTGCAGCACTGGTGCTCACTGCTGCTGTCCTTCAGGGGAGTAGTGTGCTTCTCTGGCACTACCTGTGCTGATGCAGGCACAGGGTTAAGCCCACAGATGAACTACTTGTCTGCACATGTTAGCTGTGCAGTATGTGTGAAGTGTAGTTAGTTTGGGCCTTGCTTATAACTAGTAGGTACAGCAATACTTTACCCATGCTTTTGAAGGAGGGTCAGTGGGACCTAAGGGAAATCTGACCCTCTCTGTACCAAATGACCAACACTAAACCTGACATCCTTGTAGTTACATCCACCATAGCACCAGAGTCTATGGATTGAGACGGAGGCCAAATTTTTTTAAGAGTATCAATTGCAGTAAAAGCAAAAACTCTTCAGAAGCATAAAGGTGCTTTGAATCACTACTGCATTTATAATAAAAAGAGAAGTAAGTCACTATAAATATTTAAGTGTCTTAAATAAAGATTAATTAAGAACTAGGCA
Organism: Anas acuta; assembly: GCF_963932015.1. NCBI lineage: Eukaryota > Metazoa > Chordata > Aves > Anseriformes > Anatidae > Anas > Anas acuta. The sequence goes on along the minus strand of NC_088980.1, from coordinate 91,396,417 downwards.
GGAAGCTGCCTTTTCTATTTAAGCAATACATTTTTAATTGCAAAGTATGCTCTAGTAACAAATTGGGGCTTAATGGAGATATGTAAGGAGAAATCTGAAGGTCAGGGATAATGATCAGATACCTGTATTTACATCTGCACATAGAATACTGCACTATACTTGTGTAAATATTGCAAAGATTACTTACAGATATTCACTGAATAAAGCACTAAGTTCTGTTGAAGTGTTTACTGTCAGCTACTCAGAGATGCTGAAAAAATGGTTTTGGAATGTATGGGCAGGGCATATCTTGGTTTTGTTTTAGCATGGTGCCTTGGTTTGTTTTGACGACTCACACTTCCCCTTTTGGGTGAGCTCATTTTATTTATTTTTGCAAATACACACATAGAGTTTTACACCAAAATTAGTATATTGCTATCCATCTAGGTTTGCAATGCCCAGTTTCACAATTTTGAGTGCTGGGTACTAAGCTGAAGAAGTAACATTTTATAGACTGGAAAAGGAAAAGGAATTCCTGCAGTATTAGTTTCATAAAGGTAATTCTGAAATGTAGTTATATAATTGGATGCATAAAACTGAAAGAAAATAACCAAACTTCATGAAGGATCTAAGAATTAAAACCTCTTGATATTAAAATGATGGGTCAGGCTGAAACCATGCAGTCTCACATCATATGATCGTGGCCTCCTACCATGTTAAAAGAAGGCCTCTTTCTTATCTTGCTTTTTTTTGCACATGAATGCCTTTTGCATATTCACAGCTAAGAACAAAAGGTGAAAATAAAGGGCCAGAGAAAAAAATCAAGGAGTTCTCCTCAGTCATTCTCATGGTGGGACATTCAACAGAAGGACAGTTTCTTATTTTTTTTTATTACTGTTTGAATTTTCTGAATGCAACCTTCCAAATTTATCTCAGGGCACCTGCAGTAGAAGATTGCTATGATCTTTGAGTACTGATCAGCCCCCATAGTACTTTATTCTATGATTACAGTAGAGCTTTGCTTGCTCTTCTCCTAGTGACTTGCTGGCAAGCTGAAACTGAGAAATGAACGTAAGCAAGGGTGAGTGGTTTTGCTTTTGGCAACTTTGTAGAGTCTCACTTGAAATGGAAATGTTTTACTATTTTGTCTCAGGAATGAAGTTCCTAAGCAGAAACACAGCAACTTTGCAGACAGTATATCTTCCTTCTCTGGTATTAGCATGGCAAACACCACTACACTTAGTATAAACTGTTAGCCTGACACACTGCAGTTCTAGCAACTTCTTTTTTTCTGGTGCTCAAACACTGGTACTTCTTATGCTAATAACAGAGCATTAGGAATATCCTGTCTATCCTGTGGTCCCATGGCAGAGGCAGGAGCCAACCTCCTTCTCTGCAAATATAAAAATTCCTAGTTAACCCCAAAGCAGAGAATACTGAAGAGATGTACTGAAGTGAGAGAGTAAAAAAAAAAATTATAGAAAAAACAGACAGTTAAATACAAAAGATTTTTGACTGAACAGGCAAGGCATACATCTGAATACAATGGGTTATATCCTTAAATAGTATAAATAACCTAAAGTGCATTAATCTCAGACCTACATTGATTATTCCCTACAGCACAAGTCAAGAAGAATACAGTGTTGGGCTCTGACATTGCTAAGCCTTGCTGGCTTGCACAGTTCTTAAGCCAAGTTGAGAAAACAAATGTGAGGAGTTAGGAGCATTTTACTAGCTGTCTTCTTAGAGAACCTAAGCAACACGTGGTTCACAGCCTGCGAGCTGCTCTGCCTTTCCAGAGGGGTCCTGTGCATGCTGGCAGGACAACCTGGGCTAGCCTCTGCAGCATCTCTGGCTCTACATATGCTGTGAATCAAATGATGCCTTCAGCATCCCCCCTTATTTACTCAGGCAGCTTTCTTAACAGCAACAGGTGCTTTTCTGTGAGAAAAGTCTATAATCCTCTAAACATCTCTAAGCATTAAAAAGAAATGTGAGGAAAAATAAGAATGTCTTTTTAACAATTTTGAGCATTGATTTTCCTGGTGAGTATATTAAGCAGACAGTCTTGTATAGAATACATTCTCTATTGCTTCTTCAGCTATAATGATCTTTGCTTCACAAGTCATCAATTTCAAATGTTCATTCTCTAAAATAATGACTGTCTCTCATCTTGCTTCATAAGTCATCAATTTCAAATATTAGTTCTCTAAAATAATGACTGTCTCTCACTGCCTATATATTTGTCTATTTACAGCATAGGCCATGGTTTTTGCTGGACCAAAGAAAAACAAATCCAAGTGAGTTAGACATTGTTTGTAAGACAGTTCTATTTTACTGTAATAAATTTACTGTATTGACTCTGATCTATTTTTTTTTGTCATAACAAACAGTTGATGAAGCAAGGATGCCTCTTGCTTTCCTCAATATTTTGTAGGTGTAAGCTTTTGTTAAGAGATTACATTTTATGAATGCTTAATATAAAAATAAAATATTAATGGTGCTTATCATCTTATAAAGACACTTAATGGTTATAGTAAGAGTTCAATCTATTTAGTCTTGCTAGATTTGCAGGACCAGAAGCAACAATTAGAAATGCATCTATACCAGGTTAGATTTGGAAATAAGCACCACTGTTGGCAAATTAAAACACAGCGCCTTTAAAGGTTATTTATAAGGGTTGCTTAATATTGCATTTTTATGCTGATGTAACTGTTTATTTCAAAAGAGCTATAAATGCTGGGCTTACCTCTCCACTGAGGAACATGTGTTTTCTACCGAGGATTCTCCACTGAAGCCTGTAATTACGTGGTGCCATTCCAGTCTAGCTGAGTGCAGAATCAAGACCTGCGTGTTTTGACCACCTGAGCCATGGTCCTCCACTTGCCCACACAGCTCCTAGCCACTAACTGACATTTCCAGAGATTTCAGCTGACAACCAGATCTGGCTGACAGAAGTCAAGATACAGAGGTTCTTTTCTATGTACTTGTAGTTCATCTACAGCACAAATGAAACAAGTGTGTCCCTTACCATTGATCTTTTTCTATCGTTTGAGCAATGAATATGTTGAAGTGTTGCTGTAAACAGGGTGGGAATACTACTGCTGTGCATCAGGAGTAAAACAAATAAGACAAGACAGTAAAAAAAAGATGCTTTCTTGCTGAAACAGACCAAATCACAGCATGGAACATTATTACAGAATCTGACAGCAGAGCACTAATTTGCTTCTTTGAATGATGCAGATTCAATCAATAAATCTCCAGCTATCAGAGTAAATCCTTCAGGAAGATAAACCAAAACCAGAAAATCAGAATTTGCTCTTCTTTCCACAAAACATTTAAAACATTTAACTATTTTTTTTCCTGCTGTGCCTTCTTAGTAAAGTATTGAGTCTATTCTAAAGCCATGCTTTATTTTCATCACACAAGCATATCAACCTGCCTGTACTCCCATTACTTAAAAAAATAAACTTTAGTGAATTACAAGGATTATGAAGACTTCTCAGGGTGCAGATATATAAACACTTGCCAGGTGACAATCCGACTTGAGAGGAAAGCCCAGCAACTATATAAGAATGCAGATTATACATTAAAATATAGCCTGGGAGGGCATGTCAGATTCAGCTCTGATTTATGTATCTTCAATGGCTGGGGTCAGCCTTAGTTAAAAGGAGCTATTGCATGAGTTCAGACAGTTTTAAAACTGGAACTGTTTGACTTGCTGCAGTCTATTTCATTCATAAATTCTTTACTATAATATTTGCTTAAAAATCATGTCTGATACTGGCCATCAGGTCCAGCTTCAGTGAGCCAATGAACTATTTCTACACAGCTGCAGTTCTACAAGTTACTTCAAGTCTGTGCCTTACTCCCTAAGGTCAAGTCAAAGCTGTATGTTAAAATCTATGCCAAATCAGGGATTAAATCCTACATTCTGTATCCCCAGCCCCACATACTCTGTGTATGCATGGCCAAACCAAACAAAGAAAAGAAAGAGGTGGTTAGTATTAGCAATACTTGGCATGTGAGGGGAGTAGAAAGATCTACAGAGTTTCCTGAAGGGCTTCTTTTAGCCCTGTTTTCTATGATTCTCTTTCTTGACGGCAAGACAGAAGTTGACTAAAATTCTGGACAGAGTGGAAAATTCAGTCTCTTGTAAGTCCTTTTATGGATGATAACAAAAGGAGGAGATGCACCATCCTATGCCTTCCCTGCTGCCTGGTAAGGGGTTGGGTGGCAGAGTAGGGGAGGGAATGATGGCTTCTGCAGAAGAGAACTCTGAAGCCCTATGGAGGGAAAACTGACATGTCCTGATAGGACAGAATGACCTTGGCAGACCATACACATAAAGTTAAGGGGATGGATACCACTAAGAAAATGAACAGAATAGTAAGTGCAAAACTGAACTTCAAAATGCAGCGTTCTACCATGCCAGTGAGTTCCCCATCACTGCTATCACTGCAAGAGACTCAGCTGAATTTTCTGAAACTCTTACACAATGCTTTTTGAATCACTAATTGTGGTTGTTAAGCTGTAAAGTACCTCTGTTCTGGCAAAAAGAAATGAATCTAAGTCATACACCTGCAAACCTAGAAAGGGTTAGACAGTAAGTATCAATTAAAACAAACAAACAAAAAAAAACAAACAAACACTTCTTATTTCAGAGGGCATCACCTCAACCACAAATTACTAAATCTTCAGGGAATATGGTTTAAAGACTGCACATTGTACTTAGTCACAACTATATCTTAAAACAATTATTTAGGGAAGAAGCACCTGCGTTTTCTATGGTTTGAATGGAGCAGATGACAGAATGCTTAAAGGAATAGAAATGCTCTTATATATCCACTTGCTGAATATTCAACCACACACTTATGTACTTTCTCCAGCCCTCTGCTTCATATTTAGCACGAACTTCACACGAGCACTTCAAAGTCACCCAATTATCTTATTTCATATCCCTTCTCAAAGTTCCTATTTGCCATGATGCCTATAAATGTAGAATACAGTAAAGGAGATAGGAGGGACCACAGGAGGTCATTTATCCATCTGCCCAAGCCAGAATCAAATTATTACTGAAGACTGCTGCAGTCTCTAGAGTGACAGAAAGTCTGCCAGGATCCAAGTAACCTGTCCCAGTGCTGCCTGAATCCTTCTCATCTTTCATATCCTTCCTTTAAAGAAGAATCCAAGCATAATTCCTTTTACTCCATTTCTGTGGAGATGAAGAACACCTTTTCCTTCCTCTACTAATGAATCACAGAATCACAGAACTGTCTAGGTTGGAAGAGACCTCAAGACCATCAAGTACAACCTCTGACCTAACACTAACCAGTCCTCCACTAAATCATATCCCTAAGCTCTACATCTAAATGTCTTTTAAAGACCTCCAGGGATGGTGACTCCACCACTTCCCTGGGCAGCCCATTCCAATGCCTAACAACCCTCTCAGTAAAGAAGTTCTTCCTAATATCCAACCTAAAAAAACCCTGGCGCAACTTTAGCCCATTCCCCCTCATCCTGTCACCAGGCACATGGGAGAATAGAGCAATCTCCACCTTACTACAGCCTCCTTTAAGGTACCTGTAGAGTGCAATAAGGTCGCCCCTGAGCCTCCTTTTCTCCAGGCTGAACAGTCCCAGCTCCCTCAGCCGCTCCTCGTAGGACTTGTTCTCCAGACCCCTCACCAGCTTCGTCGCCCTTCTCTGGACCCGCTCAAGCACCTCGATGTCCTTCTTGTAGCGAGGGTCCCAAACCTGAACACAGTACTCAAGGTGTGGCCTCACCAGAGCTGAGTACAGGGGGACAATTACTTCCCTAGAAGCCACTGTAATACCAGACTACGAGCAGTGCTGGCTGTTTACCTCACGCATATTTCACTGTTACCTTTATCTCCCTTGTCTTGCCCCTTGCCTCACTGACTGAGGCAATCGGCACAGGGGCAGACACGTTCTGCAGCAGAGCAGGGGATCGAGGTGGGCAAGGCTTTTTGTCTGGCATTGAGGCCACTCGAGGCAGCCAAGGGGGCTGCCAGGGCCCAGCAGCCCTCATGAGGGAGGCTGATGAGGTGTGATCGCAGCCAGCAGTGCCCTGTCCCCGGCCCTACAAAGGCAGCCCTGAGGGAGCACGGTGACCAGGACAGGCACACAGAGCAGGGTGCGGCAGTTTGCACAGCCTGGTGGCAGAGCTCAAGGAGGAGGTGGAGAGGTTAAGGGCTAACAGGGATTGTGAGCAGGAGATAGACCAGTGGAGCAATTCCCTGCCAGGCCTGAAGGAAAGGCACCGGGGTGAGACACCCCAAACAGTGGTAGACCCCCTGCCCTGTTACTGTTGAGCAGAAGGAGGGGATCTGCTAGATGAAGAGGAATGGAAACAGGTCCCTGCTCAGCATCACAGGCAACTCCCCTCCCTACCAGCCTCACCTTCCCAGGTGCCCTTACACAACAGGTTTGAGGCCTTGGAGCTTGGGAGACCGGTGGGTGAAGATGAGGACTGCCTCCACTAAGAAAGAAAGAAGGGTGATCGTTGTAGGCAACTCCCTTCTCAGGGGAACAGAGGGTCCTATTTGTTGACCTGATCCTACCCATAGGGAAGTCTGCTGCCTCCCTGGGGCCAGGGTCAGGGACATTGCCAGAAACCTTCCCAACATGGTTTGCCCCTCTGATTACTATTCTCTATTGATAGTCCAGGCTGGCAGCAATGAAATTGCTGAGAGAAGCCTGAAGGCTATCAAACGGGACTTTAGGGGACTGGGATGATTAGTAGATGGAGAGGGAGTACAGGTGGTTTTTTCCTCTATCCCTGCAGTGGCAGGAAGGGATACAGAGAGGACACAGAAACCCCACCTGATAAACACATATCTCAGTGGCGGATGTCATCACAGGATATATATATATAATATATATATATAATATATATATTATTATTATTTTTTAATTATATATATATATATTTTTTTTTGACCATGGGGTGCTTTACTCAGCATCTGGCCTAATACCTGCAGATGGGTCCCACCTATCTCTAAAGACAAAATGGGTCCTAGCCCAGGAGCTGGTAGGGCTCATTAAGAGGGCTTTAAACTAGGTAGGAAGGGGGATGGGTATGAAATAAGGCTCGTTAGAGGTGTGCCTGGGGAACAGTGTCAGAGTCAGAATCAGAGTCAGGGTCAGAGGAGCAGGCAGTGGCCCATCTGAAGTGCATCTACACTAATGCATGCCACATGGGCAACAAATAGGAGGAGCTGGAAGCCACTGTGCAGCAGGCAGGCTATGACTTGGTTGCTATCACTGAAATGTGGTGGGACCACTCCCATGACTGGAGTGCTATAATGACTGGCCATAGGCTCTTCAGAAGGAACAGTCAGCACAGAAGGGGTGGTGGTGTGGCTCTCTATATTATAGAATGTTTTGATGTTGTGGAACTCAAGGCTGGGAATGATAAGGTTGAGTCCCTATGGGTTAGGATCAGTGGGAAGGCCAACAAGGCAAGCATCCTCGTGGGGGTCTGTCATAGACCACCAAACCAGGATGAGCAGATGGACAAGGTGTTCTACAAGCAGCTGGCAGAAGTTGTGCAATTGCCAGCACTTGTTCTTGTGGGGGATTTCAACTTCCCAGACATATACTGGAAACACAATACAACTCAGAGGAAGCAGTCTAGGAGATTTCTGGAGACTGTGGAAAATCAGTCTTCCTGATCAGTCTTCCTGAGCTTCCTGACACAGCTGGATTAGGGAGTTTTGGTTGATAGCTGAATATGAGCCAGCAGTGTGCTCAGGTGGCCAAGAAGGCCAACAGCATCCTGACTTGTATAAGAAGCAGTGTAGCCAGCAGGGCTAGGGAGGTGATCGTCCCCCTGTACTCGGCTCTGGTGAGGCTGCACCTTGAGTACTGTGTTCAGTTTTGGGCCCCTTGCTACAAGGACACTGAGGTGCTCAGGTGAGTCCAGAGAAGGGCAACGAAGCTGGTGAGGGGTCTGGAGAACAAGTCTCAGGAGGAGCAGCTGAGGAAGCGGGGACTGTTCAGCCTGGAAGAGAGGAGGCTCAGGGGTGACCTTATTGCACTCTACAGGTACCTTAAAGGAGGCTGTAGTGAGGTGGGGGTTGGTCTGTTCTCCCATGTTCCTGGTGACAGGATGAGGGGGAATGGGCTAAAGTTGCACCAGGGTTTTTTTAGGTTGGATATTAGGAAGAACTTCTTTACTGAGAGGGTTGTGAGGCATTGGAATGGGCTGCCCAGGGAAGTGGTGGAGTCACCATCCCTGGAGGTCTTTAAAAGACATTTAGATGTAGAGCTTAGTGGTATGGTTTAGTGGAAGACTAGTTAGTGTTAGGTCAGAGGTTGGACTAGGTGATCTTGGAGGTCTCTTCCAACCTAGATGATTCTGTGTGATTCTGTGATTACCTATATTTTATTTAGATAGCAAATACCTAGTGCTAGGGACCAACCTTCTGATCTGTGTGCCTAAAATTCAGATCAGGGCTCATTTGGTAGTATCTTAATTCACATTAATAGTAATAAAATGAGGAAAAACCTGAAAGACTGTGGTTGTTAAAAGAACAGAATACCGGGAACTTCTACTGATTAGTTCACAGAATTCTAAAGATAATGAATATGAGTTAAGAAATGATTAAAAGCCAGCTTAAATTTGCCAATAACATTGTCAAACCAGTCTAGTTACCTTCTACAAAATGATAACAGGCTTTTGTGCTGCCTGCTTTGTTAAAGGTTTTGACACTGTCTCATAGCATTTTTATAAGTAACATGAGGAAAAACAGGTCTGAATGAAATGTTCATTCAACAGATAAAACGTTACAGAGTTTATCAGATTACTTTGTGAAGCACTAGGTTTACTGCAAAATCAAAGGTTGGAATAATCAGGGTTATACTGGAGTTTGTCCTGCATCTAGCATTGCTCAATGTTTTCGTTGCTGAGCTGGATGACAGAAGTGTGCTTTCCAACTTTACAGATCACAGTAGACTATGAAGGACTGCAAAGACATTGAAAAACAAGATAACTGTAAAGAAGCTCTATAAATTAGAGAAATGATGGGGTGTTAATATAGATAAGAGAGTTATACTGTTCTTGGGCTGGAAAATTCAACTGCAGAAGTACAGCATAGCAAGAGTTTTAAGTGAGTTACGTGTATGAAAATCAAGTTTGTTTCATACTTATAATTGGGGTATAGGTAGGTATCCATTGTCTAGATGACTTCTTTTGGTCCTTTTCAGGACCATTAATATAAAGTAGAAAGTGAAAGAAAAGACTGTGTTCATTTGATACAATCAGCTCTAAAGTGACTGAAGTGGATAAATACAGAACCATGGAGAGTCAGTCTTAGAAATGTAATCAAATATTGTGCAACCACATGCTTCCTGAACATTTGGGTACCTATATTCACACATCCAATACAAATTTTTCTGCAGTTTTATACCCAATAAATCCCATGATATCTGAAATCAAAGGAGTTAAAAAAGATTTTTCTGTTACTAGAAGATCCTGTAAGACCACAAGACAAGTTCACCGTGACTGAAATATGCAGTTTTAAGAGCTTTAATACCTCAAGATATCATCTAAGTAAATAAGCATTTTTACTCCTAGACAGATTAGCAGATGAATAACAGCTCATAAATGAGTAATGAATGAATAACTCATTTCAGTCTCTGGAGGTTTACACAGACTACGTACCATATTTTTCTAGTGAAGAAGCCCTCATTTCAAGGAAAACCAGAGGAATTTCCTGTGGTGCAGATTGATATGATAATCGTGGGCTTGGTTTTACTGGGGCCTATTTGCAGCAGGAAAAAGCCTGTTTTTAAACAGAGAGTTTAAAACCCAAAGTGTGATAAATAAACTATGTATTAGATTTAAGATGTATAACTGTCAGGTTTGGGAAAAATTACAGAATTCAATAAAGCAAAAGAGAACTACATCTTCATCTACTGTAATCACTGCAATTCATTAGTTCTGATATAACTTCAGAAACATTTTAATAACAGACATTCCTACTGATCTATGACTTATTATCTGTGGTGGTGTCCACCCATCTTATTGAGGAAATTTATAAATGAACCATGAAGAGAAGGAGCCTCCTCTGTCTGGTTATTGACACAAAGCCTGACAGACTGAGAGGACTAGGAGATCCCTAATAGCATGTAAGATGTTAAATGCTCAGAGGCAGATATCCTGCTGCGGGAAGAAGAGTCGGCAGGTTGTTCACTTTTGCTGTTATTTTTTATTCTTAACCTCATGATCCTCATGTGTTTCATTTTTTTCCTTTTTTTTTTTTTTTTTTTTTTTTTTTCTCCAAGTCATAGGAGATCAGAGGGAACTGGTACTGTGCTGTCCATTCCCGCACTGAATGGTGTCCCTCTTTTTTCAGAGCTCAGCATCTACACCAAAGTCAGCATGGCCACATTCCAGTTCAGCATTTTTTTTTTCTCCTTAGGAGAAAAATAGTAGTACTGCTCCCTACATTGGTTCTTCTTACTACATGCAGATGACAAAACGCAGCAGCTGAGACTGTATGGTGTAATCTGACTAACCTAGGTTTCACTGAGTATCAGCCTCGATATGCTTTAAATGTATTGCTGCCTAGTTTCAACTCATTTCATCATTTAAACTAAATTTTTCAAAAAGTGTCCCTGCAGATGAGGAAGATTTCATTTAACAATCTCCGCAGTTGGATAGAGCTGTGGCTCCCTGTGTTTATTTGCAGTATATGTTTGAGTTGAGTGTCTCCTAGCAACTGCCACACACGTCCCCTTTTTACTCTTAGACCTAATCCTAAAAAGACCAATGCACGTGTGCAGTTTGCTTCCTGTCAGTAGATCCTGTAGAAGGGTCTAGTATTTCTAGACCCTTATTCTATATTCTACAGGTCTATCCTATAGAAGTTACTAGTAGTTAGTATTTTACAGGCCTGAGAGAACAAAATGGATCAAATAAGATAGAACAGAAATATGTTATTTCTGATCAGTATCATAATAAAATACTTTTGTACTACAGCTGTATTGTTGAAGTGCATTTGAAAACATTCAGTGAAATCTCAACTTCCTGGAGTAATGAAGTTCAGTCTACCTTACATATAGTAGCTGAGACACAAATAAATTATCGTACAACAGTTTGTTTACATAAAAGATCTATATACATGTACGTGAAGGCAACATTAATAATAGCTCTAACCTATTCACAATTAAGTTCTTCTTAATACAATGATTTTTAATAAGAGCATGCTAGTGAGGTTGCAACAGTTTTCTAGCTAAATGGACACTGCTCACTCTATATTTCTTTTTATTGATCTACATTTAAAATACCTGTAAAATATTCCTGCAATTAAAATATGAAAACATCTCCCTCCTCTGCTGAGAGGGCAGTCCAGGACAAGAGGAACAAAGTCCCTTGGAATCTGGTTTTATTTATTTTTTCTTCATAAGGGGTTGGTTTTTAGAAGAATTATTGTGGGGAGCATAGGATTTCAGCTATTTTCAGTATGTTTATGAATTTACAAGAACACCGGAAGACTCAAAAATGGAGATTACAGAGGGTACAAGCCTTGGCTGCAAACCAAGGTGAAGCTGGCAGATCTGATTTGAAGACGAAAAGATTTGACAGCATCTTGTTCATTGGACTATGGTGTGCACGGCGGTGCAGGTATTATTTCAGTGCTGGTGCTCTGCTGCACGTGCGTCCCAGATTACAGGCTGGTGCACTAACCCACAGCCTGAGTCTGGTGCTCTCCATTCTCTTCCAGGCAGAACTTTGCATTTCTATCTTAATTTGCTCTCAGACACTGGAAATTTTGAAACTTACAGAAGCCACAGCCACTAAGGTGTATCTCTTGAGGTCTTCTGCAGTGATTCTCATCATCGTTTCTCTTTGTAATTCAACTATTGTTCACCATTACTACTTGTTTTTTTTTTTTTTTTTAATTATTATTTTGTTTACTTTAATAGCTTCTTAAAACAGATTATTTTCTTTAACACCTTTATAGAACAGACTGACCCTCTTTCTAATATGTGCAAGTAATATCTACTTAGCTTTACCATAACCTTAATTCCATGAAAATACCAAATGATACTAAATAGTGTCAGTAACTATTATTTTTGTTTAATCTTCTAAAAATACTTACTATTTCTCAATTTCTGAGTGCAGCTTCTTCACTCAGAAAGTAAATTCAGAAAATCTAGTTACTATTTTACCACCTACCCATGGCATGCAAGGCAGGTGAGAAGCGTGTTTCATGGAAAACCAGAACTACATGCTAAAAAACACTTGAAGAGATATCTTACTGCTTGACTTCACTTGCTGAGAACTTATTTTATTGTCATTAACCGATCACATCAAAAGATTGCTAGGTAAAAAACAGGCTTCTGCTCTTAAATCAGTACACTAATGTGGTCCAGACAGACTCTCACTACCCCACAAACACGTCTATATGTAAAGAAAGACTCCCTCTCTTGGTTCAGCTCTTTTTTACAGTGACAGCTTCTCACTGTTACAGATACTACTTGAACACCTCTTATTTTGAATATCCATAATTCAAATTCCAGAATATCCTCACACACTCATGACAAACGGAAATGAACCTCCATGCTTAAACCACTCAGTTGCTGTGACATGTCTTTTTGGAGACATTGCTGGTCCAAGGCCCCTAGTGCTGCTCGCATCCTTATACAATATTGGCCAAACTTTGCTATTCATCAAGCCTTGTTTTTCACCCCATCTTTGACAAGCTGCACTGGTAATATTCATTCTGCCTGCCTTACCATCACAATCAAATTTGTAACCTAACTGCTCAGCTGTCAGCTTCACTGCAAGCCACGTTTTATTTTAATAAAAGCTGTGGGAGGGAGACAGCCTCTTTGTAAAGGTACAACCAAGGCCTTCAGCTCGTCTGACTGAATCCATTAAGACTTTATTATTAACTGATCTTTAAGATCTATTTAAATATGAAGTGTTAGTGATCTGACACAATGCTGAGAATAAGTTCAATTGACTTCTGTTATTTTTTCCTTTTCAGTCAAAAGCAGCAGAATGCTGTTCACACTCTGCTGCAAGAGAAGGTCCTCTACCCATTACTGACTGTAAAAGAGGGTATAAACCTGCCCCATGAACACTCAAGACTTAAACCCAGCCCACTGAGGATATCTGTATTTATTAAAACCTAAAAGTTGTCAAGAATTTAATTCAAGCTTGTGAAGTATAATGAGGAAGGAGAGGTTAGGAATGCTTAATGCACAGCTAATCACAATAGATTAATTCCACAGGTACACAAACCCTGAATGTTTGAAAATCACTTGCACAACTTCAGAACACTAGGCACCTGCGTTTGTCACTCCTGGATCTGTGCTAAACTCACATCAGCCGATCCACTTGCATTTCTCAAAAGGAAACTGCAAGGTCCTGGGTTAAAAAATAGGGCTCATTCAAACTAGAGGAATGCAGAACCAGTGCAAAATCTAATTCATGTGGTGAAATACAGTAAAACAAGTATAACTAAATATATGGGAGAAAACTGGAATTAGATTCCCAGGCCAGTGACATTACTGGTCCTGACAAGATGAATTTATCCAATCTATTACAAACAGGATGTCCAATTTACCCTAGAACAAGCTTATATTCTTCTGTTCCATCTTTTCAATCTGATGACATTTCATAGACTGCTGTACCATTAGCAAATAGGTTTCCAATTTTTAAAAAACGTCTATGCCAGGCTCAGTTCTTAACAAAGACAGGCATCTCTGTTTCAAAATTCATTACCAATCATCAGGCTAATTATTGCTCTAACAAAATGAGGAGGCAAATGTAAGATAAGGTGCAAAACACCGTGGAAGAACTTTTGTAATATTTTATGCCCTATTTTGCACAATGACATAATCAGGCTGCAAGAGAGGTAACAAAACAAAACAAAACAAAAGCTTTGTAAAATGAAAATTTGTTTGCAGCTCTTGTTTAGTTCTGTAAATGTTTCTGAATGAAATTTTTCTCTGATTAATGTTTCTGTTGCCTTGTGTTAAGCTGAAAATCACTGCCCATCTTCTGCTTGTAGCAGGATTTATACAAAGGATGCATTATTAATTTCTATTAATTTCTATTAATTTCTATTAATTTCTATTAATTTCTATTAATATCTGCAAGAATATTTAAATCTTTATATAGATATATATATTTTAAAGGGTAAGACGTAATCTAAAGGTCTGATTCTGAAGCCCTGATCTTGTATCCCATTGCCTTAGTCACACAATATGTTAAAACTGCTAAGGGATGATATGTTATCCTTAACTGCCTTTAAGAAAGGCTTTTGCCTTTTTAATGCTGTCTTGGAAATTCTTGTATAGACCAATAACAAAAGAGTGTTTGCTCAACTTAAAAATCATTTCATGCACTTGAACTTCTGTGATAAACCAACACAAAGAATATCTGAAATAAACATGATTCAAACCTCTCTAGGGAGCAGTTGCTTTACTGCGAAGACCGCTTTCTGTGTCCTGCACTGCCCCTTGCTGGAGTATCTCATAAATGTGACAGTGTAAATTCTAATACCAGCACTAATTAAAAATGTGCATCAGTTTCTAAACCACAAAATAATCTTAAAACATAAGGATTCCAAGATTAAATAATCATTCATTTAATCAACAGTCACAATTATCACATACGTAGACTTCTTTTCTATAGAGCTATTGACCATTGCTTCTTGCAAAGGTTAATTTTAATATATACAGAGTTGAAGAACACTCTTAGCATTTTCCCCAACTGCTTCCTCATAAGAGATTATTATTAAAAGAAGAAAGCAATAACACCATGAAACATCACTGCTTTACTGCTAATGAAAAGTGCCTAGGAAACCAAAGCAAACAGATGCTTTCCTAAAAAACATAACATGACTAAGATGTGCAGACCTGTATTTAGAAACTGGAATAAAAAAAATAAAAAAATCAGCCTTAAAAATATCTCCTATTTTTCTGCAACTTCCACAGCATTTCCTGTCATACAACTGAAGAACTGATGTCTGTTCCTTTGTGGGCATTATTGGTCATAGACTCACTCATTTTGAATACACAAGTGAATACACAAGTACCTGTGTCTGCATCCCTGTATTTTTCAACGTAATGGTTATGGTTTAGTTTGGTTTCCTTCAAGTTTTCATGGATACTAGTCGATGTTAAAATATGTTCTTAAAAAAAATAGTATTCATAAAGCTTTTAAAGGGAGCCTAGCCTGTACAAATGTATATGTAGAAGAAAAGGATTACATTCTAGGAGCTCAATGAACACTTCCCAGCATTAAAGTAAATCCTACCACAACATATCTTTTAACAAAACGATTGGTAATACCCCTCAGCCAGTCATAATTTACTCAATTTAGGCAGATATTTGCAGCCTACAAACATGTATTAGCTCTGGAGAAAATATTTTGTACATCAGATTTATGTAGTTACCCACTCTTTCCCTTCCAGAACTTTGCTGATGAATGAAGCCAAAAAATGACCTTCCTCAAATTCTCTGCATGGAACCCCACACTCTTATTTGTCAGCAAATACTAAACCACAGCATGGTACTCTTGGTCTATGCACTGAACTTAGGAGTGACATTACTCTCCTGAAAGCTGAGGGCTATGTAGGGGTCAAAACAACTCATCTATACTTGAAATATCACCTTCAGTTTAGAAATGCATAGGCAATAAAATTAGAAGACCATCAGCAGGTAGTTGCTTACATGCTTTCTTTTGGGAGCTTAAATCGTCAGGAAAGCCTAATGGAAGAGCCTGGCACTGACAACACCAAAAGCAGAGCACCTTCTCAAAGCTTTGATTTCACCCTCAGACTGACCTGGGAATTTGGCCCAAAATAATATGGGGTCAAGAGGCAAGAACAGAAATTAAATCCCTTATTATTAATTAATCCCACATGCTAACAGACCTGTGGGTGCTATGAACAGTGTGAGAACAGAAAAGAATTAAAAATATGTGGTGATACTGGAAAAGACTGTGTTGAAGGAAAGTGGAGACCTGCAGCTCTTTTAGAATATAGAAAATAAAGACTAAAATATTAACTTCAGTCTGTTCCTGTGTGTCATCCTAGGTGCTTATTTATTAACAGTCCAACTTGGGACGTGAGCCCGATGGAGTCCATCACACAGTTCTGTTTTCCTACTGTCCTGATCTGGGACCACACTGGAATGCAAGAACAAAGCTGCAAACGGCTTAGGGTGCTGCCTTTCGTTGACTCATCCACACCCTGCTACTAGAAGGAGGCTCAATGAGGCTATTTAAAATGTCTCATCACTGCCTCAACTGATTACATGTCTGCCCTAGAACGGAGCGTCATCAAGGAAAAAAAAACTTATCTGTCGTACAGAGTGGAGAGCTTTATGTGAAAGTTAAATTGAAGCCTGCCAAACCCACCAAGCCCCTTCCCAGCAAGCCCACAGAGGAACAGCGCTATGAATAAAAATTGAGATGCTATCGCAGACATAGCATGTCAAAAGAGATGACAGTAAGTCTCAAGGGGAAGACAGTGTCTCTGTGTTTCATCCGTATAAAATGAGGCAGGCCAGCTCCCAATTCACTCACAAGATTTGATTGAGGGGGATGGAAGTACAATATATTACTTTTCTGTTTGGCACGGTGTAACCGGGGCTGGAACACTGTGCCTATTTCAAGTGTACGAATTTCAAGAAGGATGCTGAGAAGTTGGACAAGGTTCATAACGGAGCCCAGGGAATGATTAAAGAATTAGAAGACATGCCTTCTAGTGAAAGACTCCAGAAGGTTAATCTACTTAGCTCATCAAGGAGAAGGTTAAGGGGTTGGAACTTAATCATAGTCTCACATCTAATACAAGAAACGGAAGTTTGACAGAAGAAGGGTTTATCTCCTGCCTAATTACCAGAGGTCCAGTGGTTGGAAGCTGAATATAAATAAATTCAGAAAGGACAGAAGGCACATTTGTTTACTTATGTGTTTAATTTTAACCAAGGAGGGTGATTAACCGCTGAAAAAGTGTGTTATGTTTTGCCAGTGATGTCAAGTCAAGATTGATGCTTTTCTAAAAAACTATGCTGCAGTTCAAGCCCAGCTATTGGACACAGTTTGTGCTCTTTACTGAAAGATATAAATAACACAGAATGAGCTTACAGAAACAAAGTCATCAACATATATTACTGAGAAGTAGTGCCATAATTTCTAAACACAGCAAGTCGTTTGGCCCAAAACTATACATAGTTTTTTCTGCAGTAACCTGAATTAAAAAAAAATGCAGAAAGAAAAAAAGATGCACAGAAATTTGAATCAAAAAGGACATATCTAGTAGCAAATTGGAGCTTGAATTAAATGTGAATTTAGCCAACTTAAAAAATTGTATACAATATTCACTTTGTTAAGGGCTATGTTCTGAGACACATTTTGCCACTCTGTCCCCCAAATCATTTCTAGTTATTGATCTGCAACATCCAAGTGGACGAATGTGACTCTGATAAGGATGAACACTTCAAAGTTAAATGATTCTCCATAGCTGTCTGACAGATAAGCTTCTGAACATGTCTGGCTTTACTGGGGAAATACAATATAATAATTGAACCAGAACTGCTTGTTCACCCTCACCCCCCTGCTTTTGGTAGTGGTAAAAGAAACTTGCAATGTCAGAGGGTATTATTATTATTATTATTATTATTATTATTATTATTATTATTATTATTATTATTATTATTATTATCATCATCATCATCATCATCATCTAAATCATCTAAATCATCTAAATCATTTCAAATGAATGGACTGTGTCAGGAAACAATCTTGCCATAACAAATTACCTTTATATTTTCTCTTCATTCTGGTAAGACAGGCCTATTGGTGAAAAGTGATTTGTTCTTACAAATATTCTACAGTGGCAGCAATTTTAGCATGAATTTTGAAAAATGTGTAACATCTGACTCACAAATATTAGGATATATAAGATTTAGTTTATTGCATGATCCTAATTAGAAATTTGTAATTACCATTACAAAGTAGAAGCATAGAACAAATACATTGATAAATGTCTCAACCCTTAACCTGAAAGTCCTGTTTGACCTTCACCTTCAGCAATAGCTCACTAGCCTAATTTTCACAAAGCAAAAAGTGTATCCTTTGAATCATATTAGCTAGCATGAGGTAGCCAACACTTTGATGGCCAAGGAAAATATTAGAACAACCTGACAGCCCTTGCACTGAGCCAGAAGTATACCGAAAACTACCTACTTCTTATTAAGATTAACATTCATTATCTGCTTATCAAATCCTGAAAGTACTGATGTTCAAGTGCATTGCAGAAATGGCCATTCCTTTTGTGTGTCAAGCTTGGAAAAATCATTGCTAGACAAGTGTCATATGGATACTGCTGCCTTAACACACAAAAGGGGGATTTTATTAAAGACAGCCTAGCACTTTCTTAAATCACTTTCTGATTAAGTTTCACCATTTGTTGCCCTGCGAGAAGACTCTAAAAGTATGCTAGAAATACATTATTTCTCATTAAAGCATACACATGTTCTTGAATGCTTGCAGTACATTTCAATATCGCCTTAAAGTTAAATACAAGAGCAGGATTCTTCTCCTTTATGTGCTCTGGATTGACTGGATTAAGCAGCAGAAAAGGGTCACAAATAGCAGGACAGCAGTATCGCTGCCCAGCAATGCTGATATCCTGTTTGATCTGGAGACTCTCTGAAGCAAAAGAGAATTACATGTTAATATAGGGCTCACAGCATTGTTCATGGTGTAGGCCTACACCCTAGGGAAACATCGAGAGCACTGTAAATGAGCCAGCACTGGCACACATTGGCCCATGCAATGCATGTTGTGCAAAGCATTTAAGTAGCTGCAGATATGAAACATCCATGTTTTGAAGGATTTTTTTTTTCTTTTCAACATACTGTGTTTCTTTTTTGCTATTGCTGTTTATTAATTTAACCATCCTTTTTTGCTATTGCTGTTTATTAATTTAACCACCCTTTTATTTTCTATTTTTTAGTTTACTAATAAATCACTATGATTTGCCATATATTAATGTGGTAGTCTTATCAAAAGACACATTAAAGCAGCTGGTATTTTATGAGCAATCTGCATCACTCCAGGTTAGTCAAGAAACACACCAGCTACTATAGAGTTTAGAAAATGAAACACTGATTCTAGGCAGTAGCTGTAAGAGCTTAAGAGTTTAATGTTTTACAGCTGTGAAGGTGCATGGTTGTATATTTCTAAACTGCTTAAATCAGTAGGATGCAATATTCTAAGCCCTGAGGATCAAGTTTGCTTTTTAAAGTTCAGGGGACAATAAGAAATGCTGAAACAGTTTTTTGGTATTATTCTGAGCTACATTTATGAAAGCATAAGGTGAAGTCAGAATAATTTTACCTTAGATAGTTGGACTGTCAGATTTTTTCTTTCAGGTGTGCTTGGGCATGCTTTTATCTTCCTGTTTTTCCATTTTTGGGCCCTTTTTTTTTCATCAATTTTTGATTTCCATTTTTGGGCCCTTTTTTTTTCATCAATTGTAATGTGTTCAACATAGCCTCACTGAACCATGGCAAGGGTGGAAAACACAACTCATTGAAAGCTGGAAGCCTTTTGCTGATGTTATTTCTGATGTTATTCACAAAGACACATGCAGAGAACTGTACAAAGGGTGAAGCTGCAGATTTACCAAGTTAGCTTTCTGCCATTTCACTGAACTGAACTGGCTTGCAGTAGATAGCCTCCAGGTTGGCACAAAGTGGGTGGTATGAGCAAGGTACTACAGGCAAAGTATAGGGGGCAAGAGTTGAAGCTCAGCATCTAAGCACTGACAAACCCATTAGTTTGGCTCAAGCTCAAGCCATACCTTGAAACTATGCCCTGTAGAGATTTTTTTCCTGCTGTTAGAGTGAACTGAGTCATGGAGGAGTCCCCCTGGAAGACTCCAGTGAACACCAGAGCCAAACAAATGGAATACATTTAGCTTAAAAATACTGTGTGGTAGATCCATAACATAAGAGATAGATGGATACACAGATAAAGAGAATTAAGCTTTTCATTGGAAGATTTTTCTAGAGGTTTCTGTTCAGCTATATCCAGGAATCCAAGCTGGAAAAACGTGTTAAGGGAGAGCATAAGTAATTTGTGCAGAGGCTAGATATCTTCCTGTAGAAGAAAAAAATGTGAGATATGAATTTGGGTGTAGGGGAGAAACTAGGTGGGTGGGTGACATTGCATACACTGAGCTGCACAAGAGACAGACACATACATGCTGGTTGCTGAAGAAGCAGCATGAACATATGTCTTTTATTCTATACCCATCAAATTACACAAATATGCAAATTTAACAACAAGCAAGATTTTTAACTATCCATAGTGGAGACAGTACAATTAGTACACCCGAACTACTGCTTTGTAAACTACTATTACTAGATGATAAAAAACCCACATATAAATTTTTATACTACAATGGGCAAGGTCCATGTATGTATGCAAGCATACCATAAAACAAACTTATTAAAGCTATGATCTTGTGAACACTATGCTAACAAAAACCCTCATTATAGACAGCAAAGTAGCTTCTACCTAGCAAAAACAATGTACCCGAAGAAGCCTGAATATTGATACACTATGTATGAATCTAATAATGGGGAAGACTACCAAAATGCTCCAAATTTCCATAATACCTGTGCTAGCTGAGCTAATTGGAAGTCTTAGACATAATAATTTCTGAGTATTTCCTCTTCTTGCAATGATCTGCTATTTCCTTGCTTGTTAATGGAACAACAGGTAGAAATTTCCCAAGCGACAGCCTGCTCTGCAGGCTGGCTTATAAACACAGAACAGTACATTATAGCCATGCTCTGTTAAAGCTATTTATTCTGTGAATACAATTTGCAAGCTTCCTGATCAACTGGAAATAACCTCAAATACACTTTTATTTGCTATTAGAAAGGTAGAAAAAAATAACCTTTTTTTTTTTTTTTTTTTTTTTCTTCCTTTGAAGGAATTCTTGAATTCTACAAAAGCTTTTTTCAGTTTTTCTAAAACTTCAATAAACTGAGAAACAGCTGGAGATACCCTGTTGTAGTGCTATAATGTAAGGGAATAGAAAGATACACTGGTAGAGAGAAACAAACGTTTCATTAGAAGATTTTCTCTGCCAGGTTCCCATTTGGATCTAGACAGGAATATAAAGTAGAAAAGCTTGTAAAAGGAGAGCAACCAGTAAAGCATGCAGAGGCTACATGTTTGGTTTGGCATGCTAATTTCTCATGATCACTGTCAAGGTGATAAACCTTATATTTTCAATCCAATGCTAATGGTTATCTCAGATCCATTTGATTTTTTCATGACCTTAGGTCTCTCTCATCTTATAACGTAATGGTGTTTTAAGGTTATGAATGAAAAAGTTAATCTAAAGGTTTTTAAGCAGAAAGAAACATCTGGTGCAAAGGTTTCAATTAAAAGCGTAACCTAAATGTAAGAGAAAGTTCTAAAAAAAAGTCATAAGCTAAAACACAAATTGAACACCCCTGCTGCATACTGCTGCCATGGTGTGGCTATGCACACCTGCTAATCTGTGTGCTGCACAGAGCTCTGCCTGCGTGTTTGTGTGGGGGGGAGAAAAGCATACTAGGTGGTGCTATCTGAGAGGAGGCAACATAGTAGGGCTGGCCCCA
Source organism: Anas acuta (assembly GCF_963932015.1). Lineage (NCBI taxonomy): Eukaryota > Metazoa > Chordata > Aves > Anseriformes > Anatidae > Anas > Anas acuta. Next base: position 91,374,764 of record NC_088980.1, on the reverse strand, counting down.
ACACAGCTAAAGATTTTCCTGTACCATGTACTTTCCCTATGTGTGTATGCAAGCATAGCATAAATCTAAATTGCTGAAGATTATAAAGGCCCTTGTAAAGAGCCTCAACAAGCATCACCACAAAAGTGCTCTCTTCCCCACATGTTCTTATTATGAATGTCAAGTTTGCAATATTGTACTTGTGAATATCAAAAGTACTGTGATATAATTGCACAACAGAGTCACCAATAAATAAATAAATATCATAAAATAATAGAGTGTTTTGGGTTGGAAGGGACCTTAATGATCAGCTGGTTCCAACTGCCCCTGCCATGGGCTGAGATACCTCCCACCAGACCAGGTTGCCCAAAGCCCCATCCAGCCTGGCCTTGAACACCTCCAGGGATGGGGCATCCACAGCTTCTCTGGGCAGCCTGTGCCAGTGCCTCACCACCCTCTGAGTGAAGAATTTCTTAACATCTATAAGGTACTCCTTGAAGGCTTCTTTTCTCCAGGCTGAACAACCCCAGCTCTCGGCCTGTCTTCACAGGTGAGGTGCTCCAGCCCCTCAGTCATCTTTATCACCCTCCTCTGGACTCATTCTAACAGCCCCACCTCCTTATGCTGGTGGCCCCAGAGCTGAACAAAGGACTCCAGGTGGGGTCTCATGAGAGCAGAGCAGAGGGGGAGAATCACCTCCCTCGCCCTGCTGGCCATTGTGCTCTTGATCCAGCCCATTATATTTTTGGCTTTCTGGGCTGCAAGCACACATTACTGGCTCATGTCGAGCTTCTCATCAACCAGCACCCCCAGGCCCTTCTCCTCAGGGCTGCTCTCAATCCATTTTCCACACAGCCTGTATTTCTGCTTGGAATTGCCCCAGCCCAGATGCAGGTACTTGCACTTGGCCTTGTTGAAGCTCATAAGGTTCACACAGGCCCACCTCTCAAGCCTGCCCAGGTCCCTCTGGATGGCATCCCTTCCCTCTAGCATGTCGACCACACCACACAGCTTGATGACATCAGCAAACTTGGTGAGGGTGCACTCAATTTCACTGTCCATGTCACTGACAAAGATGTTTTTAACAGCACCGGTCCCAACACAGACCCCTGAGGAACACCACTCATTACTGATCTCCACCTGGACATTGAGCCATTGTCTGAAACTCTTTGAGTGCAACCATCCAGACAATTCCTTATCCAGTGGGAGGTCCATCCATCAAATCAATGTCTCTCCAATTTAGAGGCAAAGATATCACAGGGGACACTGTCAAATGCCTTGCACAAGTCCAGGTAGATGATGTCAGTTGCTCTTCCCCTATCCACCAATGCCATAACCCCATTGTAGAAGGCCACCGGATTTGTCAGGCACAATCTGCCCTTACTGAAGCCGTGTTGGCTGTCATGTCAAAATAGTCATTAAGTACCTCAGTCTTCTCCATATCCTGTGTGACCAGGTCTCCCGTTTCCTTCTGGAGAGGGCTCACAATTTCCCTAATCTTCCTTTTATCACCAATAGAACCTTTTCTTATTGCCTTTGACATCCCTGGCCAAATTTAATTCTAAACATGCCTTGGCTTTCCTAATCTGATCACTGGCTGCTTGGGCAATGCCATTGTATCCACCCCAGGCTATCTGCCCTTGCTTCCAAATATCTCTGCCTTACACAGGACATACAGAAAACATACTTTCTCCTCTTGTAGACTTTTATTTATTTATTTATTTATTTATTTATTTATTTATTTATTTATTTATTTATTTTTAAGAAAGGACTTTGCTGTTAAGGTTTACTTATTTTTTTAAATTATATTATTTCTTTTCTTAATTGAAGTGAGTATAGTATGTATATGCACATATATTTGCTTGCAGTATCTCAGTAACTGTTTGCCCCCTTTTTTTTTTGGCATAAGTAAGAATTCTTTTTAAATATAAGTAACATATAAGGATGTTTTCCTTTAATTCAGGAGGAGCTCTTTTGTCATTCTCGGAAATCCTACTGTATTTGTCTTTAATTCACAGTAGAAGCTGCTTCAGTTCCTCCTGATATCGTTCAACAGAGGTATAATGGGATCTCTGCTTCACAAGTGGAGAGGAAACACGACACAGGAATGTTCTCTAAGCTTCAAGCAGTGTTGCAGTGCTAGTAAAGCAGATGGATCAAGTTTCTTTGTTGCTAGTTAGTTTTGGTCCCAACTGCCTTATGTGCAAGGTGAGACTTGTAAAACAGAAATTAAAACTGAAGCATTCCCATACAAAGTATAAATTTTACGATTTAGCATTAAGCCTAAAACTATTAATGGATAAACCTCCAATGGCCAGGAATGATGGCAAACCTCCTTAGCATTACCTGTTGTGTGTATTCATTTGGTATTTAATCCTTTCCTAGGCTTCCCTTCTTTCACTGCCTTGGGTTACAATATTAATATTCTTTTAATGAAGCTTGTCTGTGTGAATTAAATTATACTTGGGTTCTGAAGAATTTAGATGCTGTGTTTTTTCACAGTTTTTTTTTTTTTTTTTTTTTTTCCTACAGATTACTTACTTTTCATGGGAAAAAAAAATGCTTCAGCAAGGTGTTGCCACTGGCTCTCAGTTGCATGAAGAAAAGCTTTCAGAGCAGCACTTGGAGCATCCAATTTAGATAAGGATAAGTTCTATTTGGAAAACTTTGGAGAATGCTAGGATAAGAAGGTTATCTGCTGACCAGCTGAATGACAGTCAAGGAAATGTAAGTATCCTCCACAAAGGCTGGTTGTATCAGAGAGAGTGCATTAACAAAATGAATAAGAACCTCCTATTCAGAATCATTTACAAAGTTATTGTACCCGATAAGAAAAAGCTGGAGTTCAGGAGGATATCTCTTATAAAACATGATTAGATTCCTTAATCTTACAAGTGATGAATATTTACTCTTGAGCTTTTAAATGTATCTGAAGACTTACATACATTTATTCCAACAACTCAAGATTTGACAAAATACTGATACAGCTTGTAAGGCTTCCCTTGTGGAGGCACTGGCAAAGTAGTCTTCTGCCTATACAGCTGACAGTCAATACATCAAACTACACAAAAGAAATCAACGTAACTTTTCTTTTTCTTCTAGAATAACTGCTCTACACCAGAGTTTGTGCTGCAATGGGAAACGTATCTAATAGGGTCTTCCTTCTCCCCTTCCTCAACTTGTGTCCCTGGTGGGTGGCCCTAGCAAGACTGACATGTAGACCAGGCCTCAGCATGAGAGGACATGTCTTAAAAAGGCACAGGAAATATAAAATATCATTTTTGATGGCTGACTCAAATAGAATAAGGGAAAGTTTTGATTGCCACAGAAGAAAATACATAGCTTCCCTAGCAAATAAATAGGCGATAAATTATATGAATCTCCCTATGCTGAGTCTATTTTGCACATGATAATAGTTGGTGTGTCATCTCCCTGTCCTTATCTCAACCCTTGAGCCCTTTCCACAGTATTTTTTCCCTCTTTCCCTTTGAGGAGGGGGTGTGAGAGAGTGGCTGTGGTGAAGCTCAGCTGCCTACCTGAGTAAAACCACCACAGGTGTGAACCCATGCTTATACTGTCCTGCAGTCAAAAGTTAGAACATACAGATAAATCAAAATGACAACTTCGTAAATAATCAAAAGGGTGAAAAGTTTAATAGCTATGCCAAAATCATAAAGAAAATCAGAGAAATACGTATCACTGACACTCCCACTGTCATATCCATGCAGGAAGTTTTATCCTGCCGATAAAACTATCTTTTATTATTTGTTTTGTTTTTATGGTTGTTGGGGCTCATTTACATCACTTTTAAAAGCAGAACGTGATATCTAATCACATGTGGTAAAAAAGAAAGCAAAATAATTTCTCTACACTAACTAAAAGTTACATTCATAGTTTTCATTCCAAACTGGGCCACTTCATCTGATTATCCACTCTACTCTCAGGTTTTCTTACATTCTCTTTGAGGAGGAGAGAGTAGATTGAAACCATAAATGCCCTAATATGCTCCAGAGATGGAGCATTTTTCCTAGACCTCTATGACACCAAATGGTCAGTAACTTGCTAGTTTTATGGTCTGTACAAAATCTTACCGTCTTGATTTGCAAACCAGAGACATACTTTGCCCCCCCTAATCTGTACTTCTGAAGATCTGAATTCCACATCAGATGAAACAGAGATGAAACAGAGGGCTTTTTCATCTCTTTTTTTTTTTTTTCTTTTTCTTTTTTTTCCCCCATAAGTACCATTTCCTTTTCTTCTGTATTTTATTACAGTGAAGTTTCCTGCCTCCTTATTACTGATCTTGTTGTAACACTTCACAAGGTGTGAATGCACATCTGTGGGGGTAAGAAGTGCTAACACTTCTGTATCTACATTTTAGCAAATGTTACCTTCAATAACCATGCTTCACTGGAGATAGCAAGAGTATGTTTGTGTGAAACTAATCTGGGAAAAAAAAAAAAAAAGAATCAAGCCATTTTGATAGGATAATTCCCACCCAATATTAAATATCTACAGTGCAGATGTCTAGATGTCTACAGCCAAACTAGTATCCTATGCTTTCTTTGGAGTCAATGGAGAGAAATAAATACTTGTCAGGTATGATTTACATGACCTTTTTTTAAGCAATTTAGGATTAAATGACTTGCATGTTACAAGTTCTTATGTCTCTCTCTCAACTAAAAAGATGTTATCTGAGAAACATAGCTATTGCAGATATCAACATTTAGACTCTAAACTCTTATGTTTTGGCAATGTGAATCCCACCTTCTGTATAGCTGAAGAGCAATTAGGGGAAAAAAAAAAAAGGAAAGAAATAAGTAATTCATGAAGCAAATATGATTGGCACCACTGTTCCTTGAAGGGATGGAGACTTGGTTAAATTATTAACACTTCCGTGGTTGTGCTGCACAACTTCATAATTTGAACCTTCCTACCACCTACAACTGAATGCTGTTGATTTAATTTCACACAGATACTAATTCATTAGAAGATCAATTTAATCAGCTAAACAAAATCAATGTGACTCCAACTACAAATTTGATTTGTTGATTGTACCAGTCTGTTTTAATCAGTTTTGTAGAAGAAAGAAGTTTACACATTAAATGATTTTTACTTTGCTTGCTGAATTTCCATAAAACCCTAAAAAGAACATTTAGAGCTCCTGGCCTCAAATGAAACACAAGTTGTAGATTTGCAAGAAAATATATAATGTAATTGAACCTTTTGTTACTTTGTCCTGCTTCCAAATTACAGCTGTGCCTTTCATAGTCATCTGCAGAAGGTCAAGAGAAATGTAAGGAACTTCTTCAAAGCACTCTGAAATGATGATGAGATTCTCCCACCAACCAGTTTTATTTCTTGTTGAACAGGTGATATGAAATGTGATACAGAAGTATCTGTCTCACAAAAAGAACAAACCAGCCTTAAAGAACTAGCAAAGAAAGCCATATTGTGCTTTAATTGGTAAATGTATTTTTAAAAATCATGGTTTTAGATCAGAGTACTAGAGCTCTTTCTTCTTTCACACCAGAAAATGCTTCTTGTGAATTATTTGCCCTAGATTCATGCTCTGAATATCCTCTGCTTCAAATTACAGGAGCTGTCCTCCTTCCTGGACGTTAGCTTATGAGAATGGGGAAATTCTTAAAGATACAACAACAGGGTAAGGAGGTACTGAGAAATAACGGTCTTTTGTCTACGAATGCCACATTAAGGTTCATATAGTTTCATGTGTCCAGAAAGAAAGAAGAAAGAAAGAAGGAAAGAAAGAAGAAAAGAAAGAAAGAAGGAAACTTAGAGTCCTTAAAACTGGGGAGAAAACTGAGCCTTCTAGAGTTGCAATAGCTGGTACCAAAGGATGTTGAGTGTAAATGAAATGTGATCTGAGATCTCCAGGACCATTCCACCTATTTTTATCATCCCTCAACATCAGGGTATTCAAGGTAAAAGATGTTCATTACCAAATTGTAACATGTTTTTGCAGACCAGAATATCTTCCCCCCCCGCCCCCCCAGGGGTTCTAACACCGACAAAAACATTAAATTACCTAACTAAATAAGAATTAAATCACAGTGGCCTATAATAAAGTCATTGCCACTGTATTAGTTCCATAGCTAAAAACCACAAGAAACATTTCATCACTCTGATTCTACTCCCAGCAAAACAAGATGAAAGTGGAAACATTTCCCTTGCTTTTACTGCTGCTACATCAAATCTGCACATGTATTACTGACCAAAGGTCAGCTCTGAATATCTAAGATCAGCATGCAAGATGTTTATGCACACAATTGATGGTTGTACCTGTTGAAGTAGCTCAGTCACTAGGCTACCGTATAACAATACGAAATTACCTAAACTAACAGAATTGTACCTGAGTGGGATGGGGAACACATTGTGCTGGTGTAAGGACATTTTGCATCAATATAATGACAGAGCTTTTCCACATTAAAATATTTTGATGTAAAAGAAAACAAGACTCCTCAAATAAACAAAAAGCCCTTGTTCTCAACTGAAATTATGACAATAGGAAGAACTGTCAGACCTTCATTATTAGCTTTGACTGTATTTCTTTTCCTCACATGTATTTTCTGCACTTATATGAAACTGTGCCAGTTTTTTTAAAGGATGTGAAATAAAACTGTAGTTACTTAATTTTTGAAAGCATATCAAAGAAAAGAGAAAATTAGGAAATGAACAGCTAAATCATGAGCTGGATTTAAGCAAGCTGTGCCCCCCATGTTGTCCTGAGCACAGACACGTCTCCTCAGTGTTTCGAAAAGAAGCAAATTAGCTATTGACCTTGCACATGAAATAGCTTGGGTATCCAGCCATTAAAAAAAGAAGCTTAGTATCCTGTCTTTGATCTGAACTGATGTGGAAAGTTGGCCTGTCTTGGATTAAGTTTAACATGGAAATTCAATGAAGGAATTTCCCTTCAGTCCCTTTTGCATCTATTTTAAAACTAATTTATAAAGCATTGCCCTTAATCTGCTTATAAACTTGTATTTAACTGTCAGACTTGAGTAGCTATTGAGCAAAATGATACATATTTCAAACAACTACTGAACTGAGTATGTACTCTAGAGACATGACCCTGTTCAGATAAGGTGTTCCATCTTCACAGGCAAATATTTTTCAATTTATATCATTTCATAAATGACTTTTAAAGAGAATTTAAACATTCCTCAACTACTGCTCCTCAGTAGCTTCCAGGATGGTAACAAATATTGTCAGAAAGAAATGCAAAGTAACATTCTGTCCTTCAATGCCTCAGCAGTGCCCTTGTTTTATATTTTTATAGCAGTAGGTAATGGTTTACTTGCTAGTTCCTCTTTCGTGTCATACACCTGACTGTTTTTTTGTCTCTTCTGTGACAGCCATTCACAGTTATTTAAGCATATCTTTCTCTTGCATCTGATATAAGCACAAGCCTGTCTGCAAACCTGAGGATGTACCTTCTTCCTTTTACTCAAGCAAAACAGTATAAAAGCTCTCAGCAAAAGGAAGAAACATTCAAATTTCAGTCAGAGCATCCTACCCAAGATCTGCCTCTGGCCGCAGGTAGGACAATGCCTCTCTAAGCTTGTGAAGAGCGCTGGGTACTGCATGGAGATCTTATGGGATGCTTGAGAAAAGCTGTATGTGTGGCCTGAAATCTCTTCAGAACCCTTCAAACTTCTCATCCAGACAACACAATATCATAAGGTCTTTGACCCAAAGTCTTCTAAAAAGCAGCACTGTAGACAATAATATCAGTGGTCTGATCTCTGGCAAAGTCAAGAGACTGGATCTTGCAGGGTGGCAGGATATTCAACACTTCTCAAAATCAGGGCACTTGATCGCTTGTTTTAACTCCTTGCCTTTCATCTCAGATAGTCTCCAGTCTATATATTAGGACTCTGTCCTGTTGGTCACCGACTTACCTGAAAGCACCACATGATTACATGGTGAAGATGTACGTGACTTTTTTTTTTTTTTTTTAATGAAGAGCTAGCTTCATTTGTTGCGGCATGTGTTGTTTATAACTCAGGTCCCATTCATGATGAAAAAACTCACACACACACACACACAAACCCCCCAAAATCCAGCAACCTTAATTCAAGAATAGTTTCATTTCTAACTAGAGTTAGCCTCGTTGGAAATAACCTAAATTTAGCATCAGGTGAAATCAGCTACTAGCACAGCTATTCTATATTGCTAAGCCGTTAATTCACAGGATGGCTTTCCTCACTCAAGCCACATTAACTTGAGGGGCATTTGCTTGAGTGTATGCAATTTGAGTTAACTCTTTAGTGAGGACAAGTTCTGTGGAGTAGCTTTTACCATAACCTTTTAACCTTTCTGCTGGGAGTTCCTTATCAGGAACTTATTATAAAATGGTTTATACTAAGAGGTTTTTGACACTCTTAATGTAGTGTTATACGGAGCAAAGCAACCAACCATCTGCCAGATAGTTTAGCATGCAGGACTAGCAGCTCTTCACATAGGAGAGAATAGAGTCACAACAGAGTCATTTTTATTTCACTTGGTGTTTTATGTGCTTTGACCTCCAGCATTTTGTCATTTTTACCAGAAGGAACTATTACTGTGAGTGCTTTTCGCTAGCCAATATAAATTCTTGGCAGCCAGTCCCCTCAGCCTGACTGAAGCAATCAATCTGCCAGAAAATCACGACAGTATCATGTGCTATGAATATTTTATAGTTTACTTACTCTAATTGCTCATTTCATGCCCAAGCACTAAGGTCACGCTGGTCACACCTGTTAGGTTATTTTGTCCTCCATGAGACAGAAAAGCAGATCGCACACCAGAATACTCTCATGCCTCATAATTCGGTTAAAGATAAACTGGAACTAAGAAACAGATGAATCGACAAGCTTCTCTGGACCACAGAGCTATCAAAACACTTTCAAGTCACCCGACCTCTTTGCACCCTGCACACATAGCTGTCAAGCACTCTGTCTTGGGATGAGCCTACCCTGGGTCCAGAGCCACGCAGTGTCCATCTCAATCAGCTTATGCAGTGGCTTTAGTGATACATGCCGATATGGCAGGCTGACAATTAACCTGAGCTTAATATGGGGTAACACAAAAGTTAAAAATCAAGGTCTTATCAGGAGAAAAACTAACTATTATAAAAATTCACTTTAGCATTTTTTTTTCCTTTTAAGGATTTTTGCATCACAGGACTTGATTTGCATACCAGCTTCTGGAAGACCAGATAACCCTGACACACTATTGGACATGAAAATGTGAAGGTCATCCTGGACTGGATTTCCCAGGATCAAGCTATCTGAAGAAATACCAGTGCTATATAATTCCCCAGATTCAACATGTTCTGTGTTTAGCTGCTGACAAAGTTATCTTCTTTCTTTCTGGTGAGATCGAGATAGATGCTGTACTGTAAGGCCCCCATACAAGACAGACCTTACAGTGCAAAATTCAAAGAATCTTTAAATAAATCTAATGTAATAGGACATCCCCTCCAAATGCAAGTGTAAATACAGCATATTAGGCACATTAGGAACAAGAGTGATGCTCAGGGAAGCAATCACACAATTTTTTGTCTACTGTACCAGGGACTCTGATCCTCTTGTCCTAAGACAAGGTACGTAGGACTGAAACAAGAAAAGTGGCTTTGATTCAGCACTGCTTCTGGATTTTGCTGCTGCAGGACAAGCATACTTTCACAAGTGCACTCATGCTATTCCACTGTTCCATTAAGAGGTACATGACATCTGTGGCAAGTACTGCTGTGGTAATTCAGCAGGTGATCAGAGATTCAGACAAACCCATATTTTTAGAGCAGGACGCTCTGGTATTTCACAGAGAATAGGATAAGAACAGGGTAGAAGCCAGGCTTGGATGTACAGGGATGTTCTAAATAGCAGCAGGGAACCCTGCTATGAACTTCTGGAATGTAGTGTTCTGGTAAAACAAGATTATTGCCAGCAGATTCAGAAAATCCTTCTGCCAGAAACAGACATGAGCAATTGTGGTGGGTTTCATGTCCAACAACAGGCAGTTCTTGGCCAGCATGCATAGTGACATTCAGCAGGACTCCCTAAAATGAACATTTGCTAACAGTTTTCATGCAGTTTCAATATTTACAGCTAATTTCAAGCACCTGAGAAAACCAATCACTTCCAATACTACTGTGTAATGAATGTCAACAAATGCTGTAGTATAACCAGGCCTCATAATATAGAAAGTGGTATTTCTGTTTTTTCTTTATGCTTATTTTTTTAATGCATATTACTTGTTACACTGTCTGTGTCTCATATCCCTAGCACTTGCTGTCTTCTGGGATTCACTGCTAAAAGTTAGAAAGAGCAGAACTGAGTAAATGAGCTATCAATGTTGGATAAATGTCCTGCAGTGGTCTAGAGGTGAGTCACCTAAAGCAGGAATTCCACATATTAGCCTTGCCTAGCACACATTTCAGGAAACGGTCTCAGAGGGAGAAGTGTTTTATACATGTCTTGGATTTCCAGTAAAGATCTTGCTTTGGCAATGTATACTGATTACAGGTCAGGCTTTTCCTCAGCAATGCAACACCTGGCACATACAAAAGTACATAAAAGTATACTTTTACAAAAGTATATAAACACACACAATTTCTCACACACACAAAGTTGTAATTTTGTTTTTGTGTTAGATTTCTGTTTCTAAAACACCCATATTGTCCTTTAAAAAACTTGTACCAAGCATATATTGTCCTGAATAAACTATAAATAGCAAATTATCCTCAATAATTGTTTTCAAAGCTTTACCACTGTTTATAGACACTTAATAGAATGTGATCTCTCCTCACTATTTTTTATATGCTTTAGGCTGGAAAGAATAGACATCTTGAAATATATTACTCAATAAAGTCCAAAAAGTGTTTTCAATTTCTTTATATTCTTCCACATTTCTATGCACCAGATAGAGTCACAATTGCACGTCTTGAATAAGTGGGATGCAAAATGATTGCACCAAACACAGAGAGCACACTTGTTTCAGTATTCAGAGACTGGGCAAGAACTTCTTTCCCCCACACACCTGATACGAATACTACCATCAATTCATTAATTTTCCCCATTCTTTCAGATACTTCCTTCAATTTCTTTCAGACCCTGATCACTGTAAGGTTCCATAAATTTGTCTATCTGTGTGTCCACTTCATTTGCTGATAACTTCAGTAAAGCATGTTTTTTTCCAATTTATTTTAATAATCAACACCAAAAATGTAACTTCAGAATGATTGCCTCTGATAACTTTGTAGTTTGATTTTTCTGCAAAATCTGTTCTCCTCAAAAGCTGTTCATATGGTGCATGGGAAGTTGCAACAGTAAATATGTTTGCCACATAAAAATTCTTTATGCTAATAATTTATTATTGTTATTATTTCTACTATTGTTTTATTTTTTGCTGTTACTTCTGCTGGTGAATGATATGTAATGCAGTAATGCACCAAGAATATTTCATGGATAGGCTAGTTACAGTCAGCTTTTTAAAAATAAAGATGGAAAGAGAAACTCCTCTACCTGATTTGCCTAGGATAAAAATACTTTGAAGTATATATATATAAATATATATATAAAGAAAATTATGACTCTTTTCCTAAATTAATGCATTATCATGTTTTAACAGCTGTTGAAACTATTTGAAAAATTCAATGCAAACCTGAACTATAATTTATTTATACCCAGAATCATTTGTAGAGTGCTAATAAAAGTGTTGAAGCTGTTACTTTTGTGACAATCTCTGTTTTTACCAATGAACTACAAATTCTACAAAGCATTTTACAATTTTTAAGTGAGGCCAATGGAGATGTCCGTCTACTAGAAACCTGAATCATTGACTATCTCTACTTATTCTATTACAGTTCTAAGCTTCTACACATGAGACATCTGATAAAAAAGGTTTTGCTTTTGAGATACATTTCATGCTTATTATAGTAATTCTTCAGCATCCTGTCATTCTTTCACAAACAAAATAATGTGCTATTATTTCAAATTATTTTTCTTTCTTCTAAGTCAATCTTATGGTAAACGACTGCTCTTTTCTTGATCTGATTTTGCTCTGAATGGGCAAGTGTCACAGGACCAGTTCCTTGTTTATGGCAAGTGGACGGATTCACAGATGGCAAAAGCGACTGAGCTGTCTCCTACATCTAATTCAAAAAGCAAGAGATGTACTAGCAGCTTCAGTGGGAGGTCAGAGACTGAAAGGCAGGTGTACAGGATATTGGCATCTAAATGAAGCCAGCTAATACAATATAAAGCAGTCTAATATAAATAATAATATAAAGTCTAATATAAATAATAATATAAAGAGTTTTAAAGACTTGATTGGTTGCCCTATGCTTAATACAGACACCTTGCAGGAGTCAATGGAAAATAATGGTAATAAATAAATGAAGCAGATGAAACGAAGAACAGGCTAAAGCATTTGCATGGTTCATGTACAAGACCTGAACTGCTGTGAGTGGCAGTAAATGACATGCAGTGCTTGGGAGACAGGACTGCACATCCCCCTGAACATGAGATGTACCTATCACAGAGATCAGACAGTGTCTGCTGTGGGCAGTGATGTGGGGCATGCTAATTTGCATGAAAAATACAAAGGCTAAAGTAAACTTCAGTTGCCAGGGCTGTTGCTTCTTCCCATGGGGCAGTGTTCAGTGCTATGGAAAGTCAGGTGCTCAAGGACAGCTGCTCTCTCACCTGTGATTAAAAAACAAGAGTACTTTCTGCTTTTGAGAGCTGTTTTCAGATGAAAGGCTATATATTGTCCCCTTGATGCAGCATGTCCTTGGGTGAGATTTGAAACTTGATTTCGTGTTTGTTTAAGTGAAACCAGTGGACCATGAACACATCTGTCCTTTCCTTCAGCAAAGAAACAGCAAACCCTTCATTAATCAAATACAATGAATGTTAAATGCTGACTCTATTAACTCATAGTAAATACACTACATGATTACATTCATCTTGGAGGTCAACACCAAGGGTATTTGTCAGAGACCACTTCATAACAGGCTACCCTTCTGCCATGAAACAACATTTCACCTTTCCAAATGAAGTGCAGAAAGAGATGGACACAGACCATGTGGCATCCATACTGTACAATTACACTGCAGCACAAAGATAGGAGCAGTGACTCTGGAAAATTTCAGGTAACTGGAGCATACTTTTTAACAACAACAGAGTTGCACATGAGAATGAATCTCTCTTTATCCATAAACTGCCAGAAACTTGTTTTCTGCCCATGCCTGGTCTATGAGAAAAAAGCACAAGGCTAGCAAAGATGCCCAAAGCACAAGAGCAGAGAAGATGCCTGAATCTGCTCTGTTGAGACCCCTGCACTGCAGCTGTACAGGAATCCATGAGATGTCTCCATGCATCTCTCCACTGTCACTTGCAGAACAGGAGGAAGAGTTCAGCAAGCCCACAGACTGAAGAACCAGGGCATCAAATCTCTGAGTAATTTGTCTGACCTCGGTGAAATACTTTTGCAATATGGTCCTGGTTGTAGGTTTGAGGGAGCAGCAGAATTTATTCTCATGTGAATAAAGAATCTATTCCACATGTGTGTAATACATCCACACATGTTTACAGGAAAAAGAAACACAAGAATGTAGTAAAAACAGCTGTAAGTTTTCCAAAATATGATTACATGTTTACTGATGTAAACTCCCTTAAAATATTCACGAGCAACCTCATTTCAAATGATATGCATATTCAAAAACGCAATGAGTACATTTCTTACACTTAATTAGCACTGCAGGATTTCTGCACTCCCTGACAAATTATCTGTGAAAATTATGTACAGATTTTGCAGCTGATATGAAGACATTACAGTAAAAAACACCCAGTTAAAAATATGAGCTAATTACATAATGAGCCTTGAGAAATCAAGTTCTTACTTGGTACGTCACTGGTGTTATATCTAATATCTATATCAGTGGTACCCAACAGCACTAATCTGCTCTACAAACATTGGTGATTAAACTTAGTAACTAGCTCTTAATGCTGCCAAGCTGACTACCCAGGGTGTACAGGACCTGAGCTGCTGCAAATGGCCATTTACAGGTGTTTGCCAATGCCTCCAGTGCTTGGAACAGTTCATTTATGCCAAACCGGGACAAGGATCTCCTTGTGGCACATGTTCGGGTTTTAAAAATGTAACTCAATCTATCCATATGGTAAATCTTCCTTGCTCTCCCTTAAGTTCAACATATCTTTTAATGCTGTATCCCTTGTCCCAGTATGTACCAGACTAAATTATCTTCTAGATCTCAAATGAAACTTGGGGAGATATCTACCAACATGAATATGCTACACAACCGAGATTGTAAAGGCTATCCCTATGTTAGACCATTGTGCACACTAGGAAGAATGGCTCTACAGAGCAAAACACTAGTAGCTGGAGATCCTGCATCTTTACTATGCCTGCTTTGCACCTCTTTTCACTTCAGGCTAGCACTAGTCTGACTCCATACTTATTTACTAGCACAGATTATGCATACCTCTGGAGCATGCCTTCCTGCTTAATTTCTTCCCAAAGGAAAGCAGCTCGCGTGTTCAGAGATGGGTCCACAATGCAAAACAAAGCACAGTATGAAGGGACAGTTGAGAGATTTGCCCTCAAAAGTGCCCTCTGGATCAAAACTGAAAAAGCTAATGTAGACATACCCCATATGACCAAATCATGCTTATGCTAAAAGGGAAGTTCTTTCCTCCACCTCACCTTTTATGAAAGCTGAGGAATTACAGAAATTCAACTGTAATCACAATCTTTCTCCTACAAAATGATAAGTCATCACTTCAGTGTAAAGCTTCTTGTTCTACAAACTCTCATTCAAAAAGTTGTGCTTTTGCTCAGTGGCCTTCTTAGAGTTAGCTGTCCAACCAGACATAAAAACATAGATTAACCCAAGATGGCATGAGACTATTTCTAAAACATATGTTCTGCTTAACTGTTCTCACTTGCAATATAAGCTTCATGGTAAAAACGGTTTTCTCTATTAGTCATTACTTATTTGTGGGTCAACATAAGGTAAATTTGTAACAGATTTTGGTATATGCTTTTGCCTCCTTACATTGGTTACTCCCAATTTGCACCAGAGTGAAACCTGTAGGGCCCACCAGAAGCATGAGGGGATCATGCAAGATGCTTGGGTCCGGAAAGTAGACACGCTTCATAGGCACAATTAGCTTTTAGTCAGTGTGAAAAGTATCTAATGCTCTTTGTTTTTTTTTTGTGCATTTGTGTGTGTGCTTTCACTTGATTTACTGGTCTTTTAAAACTAAAAATTATTTCTAAAATGAACAATTCACATGACTATCCACAGCTATAGAATTTGGATCTTCTCTATGTAAGAACAAGGAAAACTGGAAAAATCACTGAAAAATGTTAAGTCTCTTCATGTAAGTGGCATATGAAAACAGTCTTTCAAGAGTTAAAGAAGACTGTGATAACTTTTATGTGCACGAAGCTGTACAGACTACAGCTCCTAAATGAGATTGTATACAAATTTAAGATGCTTCAAGCTGTAGAAATGCACTGGTGTAAATATTTCATACAGTATGGGGATGGAAAGGACTCAGCACTCTCATTGACCTTGTGTGAGTATTCCCAAATATAATGTGCTTATTATTCACTCTCTAAGTTGCCTTCACAGAAAATGTCTGTGCAAAAATATCTACATATCAGAATGAAGGCAAATCGATAAAGGACAGCAACACCAAACATTGTCCCCAATATACTTTAAATGTTTCAAACCTTGAATGAAGAGTTTTTCTTCAAGTTTGTCTCTTGTTTGTTTGTCTCTTGTTTCTAGTTAGCCAGTCAGGTGAGAGGAGATTGCTCCCCCCCTTGCTCATCTTGCCTCCCTTTTGATTGCAAAGGTCAATTCCCAATTCTATAGCTATTCCAGCTTTTAGCTGCTCCTTGAGCATTGTATATTTCCCTCTATACCTGCTTGCAACTAGTACACATATGAACGTACCAATGAAAGGGAACTGTAAGACACCGAACATAGACCTGGAGTTCTCTTATTATGTTTGTAGTTCTGAAGAAGATGTATTAAGTGCATGCCTGGAATTTGGGAAGGCGCAGTTACAACAGTATGTCTTTGAATTTTATCCCTGCATTTGATAGCAACAATAAGTAGAATAAAATAAAATAAAATAAAATAAAATAAAATAAAATAAAATAAAATAAAATAAAATAAAATAAAATAAAATAAAATAAAATAAAATAAAATAAAATAAAATAAAATGAAATGAAATGAAATGAAATGAAATGAAATGAAATGAAATAAAAAAGATGCCCAGGTGTCATGAAATGAAGGGGACAAGCCTGTAATAGGTGCTTCTGACACAGTGCTATCAGCCTTTGGCATCAAAAAGAAAAAAAAAAGCCTTAAGTAAGGTTAATAAGACAACATTTTCCATTACATACTTCCAATAGTTCTTGAAGAAAATACTTGCCTTCAAGACTCTTGCAAGAACTGAGAAGACTAATGATACATTTGATCTTAAGTTTATTTCTCTGTTTAGATGTTTTCTTTATGTCTCCTTTCACACTGATTAATGCTGTGTTAGACAAACTCTTTTGATTATTTCTGTCTGTGATATTTTTTCCAAGAGAGACAAAATTAAACTTTCAAAACATGCTTTATTATTTTGAAGTATTTCTTCCTCCCTTTCATCTTTCCACTTTCTCAGTAAAACCATGACTTCTTGGGAAATGCTAAAATTTCCTTTAGATACATGTGTGCTCTGCTCTTTAAAAATGGTTTTATTTCCCATTCTAGAAAAACACAAGGAAGAAAATGAAGATGGAGTGCAGGCACTGTAGCCTTACCACTATTCAAAGTAGTTAAAACATCAGTATGATCTGTAGTGCTCTTCATTCTTAAAGTATTTTTGCCATTGCTCATTCTGTTTAACAAAATAGAAGGATATGTATGGAAGCTAACTTTATACAATGTGACTAATACTTACAGAAATATCAAAGAGACTCTGCCAAGCCAATGAATGGATTGTATGCAACGATCCTGGTGACAGACAGACTGTCCTGAAAAGAGGAATCAGATTACTGGATTATCAGTAACTCTGGAAGAGAATGGGGGAAAGAATGCAAAAGCACTCATGATGTCCCACATCTATTTTATCCATGGTTATAGACAGACTTGAGATGTATTGAGCTGTTCTACCACACCCACCAAGGCAACCACCATGACTTTACAGAAAGGAACAGGGATCTTTGAATTCCTCAATCTTTGAAAACAATCAATCAATCAAAATAACAAACAAAACTACATGAAACCCCCCAAACTACCAAACTTCTATCTGTTAATAGCTGTTACCAAGTAGTAACTCACTGCAAACAATGTAAATCTGTATCCTGAGCTCAACAGAACTAAAACGAGATATATTTCCCCCATATCAGTGTCTTCTTTCTAAAGTGCAATATAGGATTTTAAAAAGGTGAGCAATTCTGCCTCCCAGAAACGTATGGAAAAGAAATTGGAGCTCTTTGTTTCCTGAAATTGTAATTACTGTTCATCATTTCTACTGTGATTGTGCCTCGATATGTTAGGCATGGGCATTACTGTAATATAGACTGAAAAATCATACACTACTGATTCTCCCAAGAGACAAGGTCATACCTGAAGTAAGTGTCAGGGAGAAAAATCCTTTATGCTCACTTCCACCCCACAAACTCCCAAAATAATAGGTGCCATGAGAAATACTGATAGTAGGAAGACACCTAACAAGACCTTTCTCTCCAGTATCCTCCTGTCAGCAAATTTATCTCAAATCTATTTTTTTTTTAATTAATACTTGATGTAGTTTTAACAGCACTAGATGTATTTTAGTAAACCAAAGGTGTACTTTATGGTAGTGACCACATGTGATGAAATGATTTTAGTGACCAGTACACCAAAACAGAATGTGCTGGAGATTTATGGCTGTACATAGAGGATTTTGTAAGACAGTGATGTTCTTCAGACTGTAAGTTACCCTTAATATTGATTTCAAATCCACTACATGCCTACGCTTTCAAAAACCCTAGCAAGAGTTTACTTCTTAGTCTACTTCTAATTAGATTTACATAGCAAACATGCTAAAGATTACTGAAAAAGTTTATTACATTGATAGCCTTAGTGGAAATAACCATTCAGGTGGCAAACCAGAATTTTATAATGCAGACTCACATAGATTATGGAATTTCTTCTTATTATTTAATGTACTTAACCAAAGTAAAGCTTAACAATACTCCCCTGCCAGAATAAAACTTTATCATATGAAAACTACCCACGTAGCTGAATAGATGGAAATCTTTCATAGTAGTTAAATAATATATGCAGCTTCATGCAGAGCAATAAAGTGACTATCATCAGAATTTCATATTGACAATGGGAAAAAAAAAAAAAAAAAGTAATGGGCCACATTTATTCCTGCTAAGATTTTATTATCTACGGTAAGGTTATACCTTGAAGTATAGCTTGGAGGCTTGGACATGTCAGATTTACGCTGACTTCTGCTTTTCAGACTATCTGGGCTTTGATTCAATAACCCGTTGTAATTTCATGTATGCAGAAGAATTGTCTAATAGGTCCTGAGATCCAATGATTCTGAAAGCTTGAAGTAACATCAGTGACCACCATCTCAGAGGGATCTTTGCGTTTGGTTTGGTGCTTGCATACCACTGTAAGCATTACACTCTGTGTTAGATCAAACAGTTCAACTAAGGTTTATTCACATACAATTTCCACAAAAGTTGACTGGTGAGACTGACCACTGAAAGAGGCTTTGTCTCTGAATAAGCTACTCTGAGAAGAAAAATGCACCCTCCTAGCTTATTAAGGTAAGTGCCACACAGAGTGACAAAACTATAAGATAACCCTTAGTGAACTAATGTACAAAAATGAAGCCTGCTGTTTCGCTTGATGGACTACCAGACATTCTTTGCAGAAAAATCTGTGAAAGGGAGAACTTCCCACATTAAAAATTTGTCTTTTGAGTGACATTTTTTTTTTTTTATTTTTTCTGTGTTGGATTGCCACATGATAGTCTACTTCATGGAGTGACTATCAGTAGATAGCAAGAGTTCAGACAAAAAGAGCATGCCAAAGATGGCGTCCATAAGGATCAGGAACACTGGAAGAATTTTCTAAAGGGAGAAACTGAAGATAATCATGAATACCACATGGGGTGAAGATAGAAAGTCATAGTATCTTGTATGCATATGGCTGGTGTCTAGCTAGCTCCAAAGAGCAGGACATACTGCAGCCAGGATTTGCAAGCATATCGGCATAGATCTCCTTTCTGATTTTTCCATCAAACAGAGAAAAGGCAAATTGTACCACAAGCTCGCCTGCAATCTCCTTTATGTCAATGCTTGCATTCTCCTCAGTGCTTCTCTCTAAACTCTTGTCATCATGTACTGACTCCATCTTAGTAACATCTGGAGTATTCCAAGAGTACACACAGTGCAGAAATAAAGCCTGTTCTGGCAACAGCTGTGCTACACAGCTCCCTCTCCGAGTCTGATCACAGCATTAAATGCCTTCTAGTGAAGAAGGGTGTCTCAGTTCAAGGTTTGGCTCTTCTCCATTTCTGATCTAATCTTTGGTATAGCTATTCCTGTTGTTTTGTGGTTTATTTTATCTTGTATTAATGAGCAAGACAGTGATTATAAAAAAATATATATAACAACAATGGAACCAGTAAGATAAAACCCATCATTTGGCTCAATAAACTGAACAAAGGATGATCTCACAGTTAGGAAAGAAACACAGCAAAAGACAGCAAAGTTCTGTACCATCAACTGAAACTCATCTGAATAATTTCAGAATTGTATTCATCTTAGCAGGTGAGGAGATATTATACAAATTTATTTGTTCACATTTACCCCTGCTATTACTCAGTTAAAATAAATGGTGGAACAAAAGGAATAACTTTGGTCTATTATGCAGTGAACTGTTTTTATAGCTTTACTGAGAGAATAAATAATGATTGATAGGTTTTGTTGTCTACTACGGCACTCATTTTCTGCATCATACATTTGTATTCATAGCAGATACGCTGAATGTGTTTTAAGAGAAAGCAATCATAAAAAGTTGCTTACTAAGTTATATATCCAGTGTGAAAATTAAAACAACAACAAACATACCCAGAAGGAACATAAACATTTAGTCATGATCTTATGAGCAGAAGAAACTAGTCTACCAGTGTTCCCAAGTTGTGGATCTGATCTCCTGCAGTGTTCCCACAGACTTATTCTGTAGGATTAAAACACTGAAGCTTAAGATATTACATCCTTGGACATCCTCCTTCTTGGCAATTACTGCCTCCAATGCAAGGGCAGCAGAAACAACACACAAAAAGGCAATGGCTCTCTGGACGCCAAAGTGCAGAAGTTCAGTGCATTGGTTTAAATTATCCTCTGTATGTTGGATTTAGCTGCAGGGTTTAACCAGTCCTCTGCGGGATGCTGAGGAGAACAGTGTTCTCTTCTGCCTCTCTGCCATGTACCTGCTGGTCTCTCATGGCTCAGTGTATGGACACCTGGAAGCAGTAATGTCCTTATTGCTGCCACTTAATCCAGCACAGCCCATCCCTCTGAACCTTAAGATGTCTCAAAACTGCCCCAGAGAAAGAATAAAGACTACTTTATAACACTTTCATATTTTCTCACTCAGTTTGTACCGCTGAATTTTAATGTTTTCAGACATGGTAAAAGCTTGAGCATTTAAATTTGGAAGTTCTGTGGAGGTTAGACAAGGTTTGAGGCATCCTGAAGAGTTCCTCAGCAAGCAGCATTTTGCAGGGATTAGATAAGCAATGCTAGTAAATCTCTGTTGTCTTTCCCAAGGAATAAATCTTACTCCCAAGAAACCAGAGGCAAAATCTGTTACCACAGGCCACTTGCATTTCCCTCCAACCAAACTCTCAATGTTATCTGAAAATGTGTGTATTTTAATTTAAAGCCAAATCTTATGCTCAAAGAAAGTACATTTACCTCCAGTTTTGCTCCACTGTACAGAAGTCCACTCCTTCTGGTTGCATGGACAGTAGAGGAGACAATAAAATGATATCTTTCACTTGTACAGAAGGAAATTTATACACATAGCTATGATATGCTCACTGACATAATCTACCACAGGGTGCCCAACAGTATCATGAAATCTTGTGGCTTTTATTGCACAGGACAAATACTAGTTATTAAAATATTGTTTCATCATTTATTAGAAATTAAACAGGTAATTAAAATTAACTCGGAGCGAATCTCCTTCGTCACTGCTAAGAGCTCACCCCCCTTCTTTTTATTAGTCTGAGAGAGAGGAGGAGGGTGAACAGGATTTTTTTAAAGTTAATTTAATAAGTCATTGCAGCTGATTAACACAAACTCAGACAATTTTATTAGCAATACCATATTTTTATAAGTAAAGTCCTTACCTCAGATAACCTTATACCCTTCTAAAAACACTACTCCCCCAAAACACATACTGCACCCACAGGTAACACAAACAAGGTAAGGGGTAAGGAAAGTGAAGGAGGGGTTAGTAAGAGAGAGGAAACAGACAACAGGGGGGTCCTTGGGAAAATTTCTCTTCTTATTACTCGATCACACACACAACCTGCTCGGCTGCTGAATGATAGTCTATTTTTCAAACAGGTAACCTGCAGGTTAGACACACAGAAATACAGGTTATTATTATTTGAGCTGCAGTATGCTCAGGAATGGCCTTGCACCCTAGTGTGCTGACTGTATTACAAACACATTTAAAAAAAAAAATGTTTCTGTTCCAGTAGACCTTCACAATCCCATAAAATTACAGAAAGGCCAAATCTTGTTCCACCTGACTCTTTTCTGGTTTCAAGTCACTTGGAGTGTTTTATATTACACCCTTGGGTTCTCTGTAGTTTCTCTCAGTCACAAAAGCATTTGGCAGTCACATTATAAACAGTTCAGAGAAATCAAAATGCGGGAGCATAAATTACTTTAGGCACTCTCAACCTTTAGAGAGAGAAGCCAAAAGAGGGGAGGGAGAGGTAATGTGAATGTGAAATGGGGGACAAAGAAAAAGTAGTGACAACATTTTACTTCCAAACTTTTGTCTGGTATCCAAGTAAGAAGGAAAAGGCAGAATTTCCCAGAAAGTTCACCCATCAAGAAATCAAACAGGAGCTGTGACAGGGAGCAAAAATGTCATACTAGGCAAAACTTACTTCCTTACCTCTAAGTGAAAAGTACATGTTCAAGATAGGCTGGGGTATTGCATATAAGCCCTTTTTGCTCTGACTTCTGGTGAAAGGGAGCACACTACAGATGCCAGCTAAGTGTGCTCTCTGTGCGCCACGTCCCTGAGAGTGGCACAGGGGAAGGCAAAGAAGCTTCCCAAAAGTGAGGCAGGGACACAGAGGCACAGATGGTGAAAATCAGCATTTTCTTCCAAAAAAACCCAAAAACCTCCACAAGAGAAAAACAACATTTACCCCCAGGACTATATTGAGATAGGGAGGTGATTTTTCAATTTTCAGATGTGTGCCGGAGTGTTCAGATTGTCTCCATTTTTGACACTGCTGAGGTCAGGCTATTGAAATTCTACCAGCCTTCACATTCATCCTCCATAAAACTGATTCTTATTAGCCCCATTTGTTATTTAAAAATAAGTCTTGCTAAGAGGCCCCTCTTGAATTAGAAGTCCCATTTCAGGGAAAACTGCAAGAATGTTCAGATAGCTTTCACTAAAAGAAGGATTTTTCAAGACAGATAGGCAGACCAATAAATCATAATTGCTTCCACAGGCACAGAGGGATGAAGACTTGACTGCCACTGGAAAAAAAAAAAAAGGCTGTGGAAAATCTTGGGTCTCAGTGCATCATGCTTTTCCAATTCCAGTCCCATAACCAAAAAGCATCTCTTCTTTTCCTTTCAAGCAAGTAAGCTCATTTTAACCACAGTTTCCTATAGCTCAATGCTCACCAGAAAGTCACCACCTTATTCCAACCCCCAAGCCAGCTCCCTCCATCCCGTATTTGAACAGTGAGAAGCATGAAAAAATGCCAGTGTTAGCAGCAGTCATGTTCCCTCCTCACCTCCTTTTCTTTCATTTCTTTTATAATACCATCATGGTACATTTCTATAAGCAATTTCTGTAATTTCATATTCTGTATCTCTTAAACAAAAGTAGTAAATATTTTTATTATGAGTACTACCAGAGTTACAAATGGCATTGTGCATACTACTTTTGATATTTGAATGCTGAACATCCTGCCTGTGATGCTCCAACTCACATTAACTAGTGAATTAGAAAGGCTAAGAATAATTCAGAGAAGTCCAAAACCCATACGAATAAAACAATCCAGCAGTTGTGACAGTGTGCTGGACTTCTTCTCCTGTGGTGCTGGATGTGGCTGGAGCAGCAGTTAATTGCTGGACATTTTTTGTATCATAGGGGGAAAAACTTCAGAAGAGGATCATGTATGAAGGACAAACTGTTTAACAAATAGCAAATCTTAGATTTGCTATAACAGAGATTAAAGATGAAGAAGTTCAAACACAGACATCTGAAAATCCCGCTGGGGTGTGTGGTGATGCAGCACACTGAGCTCAGGTCAGAGCTCTCCACCTGGTCTGCAAGCACAGGCACCTTCTCTCAAAGCAGCACAGTGGTATCAGGTCCTCTGGCTCCAAACAGCAAAGGCAGAGGACAAATACACAGTAGATGTCCGGACAGTAGTTTACAAGTGACTAGTGAGTGCCGCTCATGCTGTTATAAAGGCACTTTGTGATTGCCACACATGCTGTTCAGGTGCTTCACCTGATAGAGAGCTGGCTGAGTTAAGATGAGCAACAATTATTCAGCCAGCAGTGGGGAGGAAAAAAAAAAAAAAAAAAAAAAAAGGTGGAAAGAGAGCAGAAAAGGAAACAAAGAGCAATGCAGCAGCTTTACAGAGGACGCTAAGAGGCTGGGCAGGGGACTTGGGGATTATATTATACTGGCCCCTTTTCAAGGACTACTAACAACTCACTCTATCTCCATCTTTCCTAACAGCAGTAGGACAACATCTCATCATTACTGGGATTGCAGAGTAGGCTAAGCTTGGCTATCTGCTAACAGACAATCCAAATCTATGCTGATGTCACATGCCTTATTATTTCAGCTATCAGTGGATGATTTTCCAAATGGGACCCCAGCAGTGCGGTCAGTCTGGCAATAAGAAAGCTCAAACCAAACAGCTGCCAAAAGCATAAGGTCTCACATTCCCTCTCTCCTCTCTTGTTCCTCCCATTCACTAATCCACATGCAGCCCTGTGATTCTTCTCCTTTCCTTCTACCAGGTCTATCTGCCTTCCTTCTACTGTGTGAGTTTTCTAACTGGTTATGTGAATGAAACACTTCAAGGAGAGGGTGGCACGAGAGCTGGCCCAAGTTATGAAGCACGAACATAATCAGAAGAACTGGGGAAGATGATGGAAAGAAATAATTTCCCCTTTTGGTGGCTGTGGGGAGCTGTTAGATCAGTTCAAGATGTATTTCCCTTCACCTTTTCAAATGCTCTCCCATTACAATGTAAAGGCATGACTTGTCTTGCTGTGGGACTTGTCTTGCTGTGCTGACCCTGGACATGCTTAATGATTCCAGAGAAGGTGATACCCATGCACAGTGGGCAGTGTTTTGAGCAGGTGAAAAATAGGCAGGAGCAGGCTAGTAATCCTTTGCATCCAGGCATGGATTTAACATGCAATATAAAGAAAGGTTCTCTAACTCTAGCAGAGGCTAGATATAAAACTGACTGATAAAGTAATGCAGGGAAGAGATGAAAGTACAAAGGGAAATAGCAAAGGGAAAAGGATTACAAAGCATACAAACAGCAAAGTGAAAATATTATCTGAAAACTGATCTTCTTGTTCTAAGAAGCTTCTGTCACCAAGGTTAAATAAATAAATAAATAAATAAATAAATAAATAAAGTTCCCTTCCTAGGTGCTGAACTATCTACAGCAGATTCAAAAAAAGGAGAAGTCTCAAGAGCTGAGAAGACAATGCCATTCCCAGCTGAGAAACATGCCATCCTTGCCTTTCCACTTCAGACTTCTATTGATGCAAAACACTTCAAGCATAGGCTCCTGCTGAAAGAAGATGCCCTACTCTCCTTCTCCTTCCCCTTGTGCCAGTGCCAGCTAAGTGTGGTAAGTCTGGTCAAGGACTGATCCAGCAGCAAATTAAGTTGACCCCCATATTACTTTTCAGTTGGATGCCTCCCTGAATCTAACTGATCTAGAATGATGTTTGCATGATCAGCAATGGCACGGCTGTACTTAGATGAGTTCAAAGCATTCATTACCTTGCTACCTAATGCAGCCCTACCACACGTTGACAGCAGAAACCTGTGCCATCCACCCTGAGGCCCTGTAAGGCAGGCACACAAGTTTGGGAAAGCTGGACAGTTATCCAGCAGTGGCTCTCTGCCTTGCTCCCAGTTGTCATTGTCTCATTAGCAGAGGACAAAAGTTTCATTTAGTGCTTTGCTTTTCATTTTTTTTGCAAGTACACTGCTGTAATTAGGAAACAGAAGCCAATGTATGAAAAGTACATAAGCTCAGTCTGCTTACACAGTTATCTACTCTAAGAAAAAAGAAAAGCAATATCCTCCACAGCCTCATCATCTAATTATTTACATTCCAGTAACTGAATCCCTGTTAAGGCCACAGAGACTTGAAAAAAAGCTAGGCTAGGAAAAATAAATAAATAAATAAATAAATACATATAAAGGGTAATTTTTCACCTGTTTCATGAAACAGGTCTTAAATAAGCACATTTTAAAAGACTTACAAGAGTCTTAACTGACAAGAATTAAGGGAGGTATTTTGGGAGCTGGGTATGCTTGTTGGGAGCACTGCATGCTGTTACAAGTGCTTGTGAACCACTACCCAGAACTGTGGACCAAAGGACACCCTCTCCTTTCACGTAACACAGGAGATGTAAAACACAATTTCAGCATCTGGTTTCTGATGGAAGCTCATTTGCAGAGTAGAAGCTCTGGTGCCCTAATTATAACATTAACAGGTACATTAAAAGTGGAATTAAGATGAATATGGCTGATACCCAAGGATTATTTCTCAGACTAAATGCAAGAGAGAAATATTCATGGTTCAGTAATTACAGTAACATTGTGTGAACAGCTTCCCTAATTAATTACATTCTGAGCCAAATAAAGCCTCAGTGTGGCTGATGACAGCAAAGTTGAACATGGTCTTCTTTGCACAAGCAATAATGGCTCTGTTCACAGAACTGGAATTTCTGAAAGGAAGACGAATTCTGGCAACCACATCTATTTTCCTTAACAGCTGTTTCAAAGTATGATAATGAGGTGTGGGTTTCCTAGGCTGTCAGCTGAAATTCACTAACCAGGAAACAAAACAAAATGGATTTGACGCTATCCATCTTTTCCCATTATACCTTTAAAGACTACATTAAATTTTATATTAATTTTACAAAACACTGCTTGCCAATAAATTATGTAATAGTACATCCACCTCTGCTAACACAATTTACTCTCAACATTTCCTTCATTAATTCATAACTGTGTGTGGCACACATCATGTCTGTTTAAAGGGTTTCAGAGTGGCTCTTGCATCCAGAACACTATCATCTTCAATCACAACCATAAAAGTAAATAAATAAAATAAAAACAGAATAAACACTTTTTTTTTTTTTTTTTTTTTTTTTTTTTTTTTTTTTGTGACATGTTCAACCGAACTCTTCATTTCAAAAAACACAACAAATTTGAGATAGCAAACAAGAAACATACTGAACTTGAATCTTGGGTAATTTCTTAAACACAGCTTTATCTTTGCGCTGATGAAAGCTGTACTAATGAAGGACCAGCCAGAATTACATGTTTGGCAGAGAGATGAAAGAGAATGACTCTCTTAATTAAAAGCTGAATCATGTTTAAATTTTCCACTTACAGTAGTTGCCAAACTCTACTTTCCTGTATTTTTCTAGAATAACTCCCATGCATGGCTTAGTCTAAGGGACCAAAGTGTATCATGACAGCGTACCATATTAAATGTTCACATACCCACAAACAGCAAGTGGTTGAGAGCCACGTCAAAACCTTCAACTTCCAGCACTGCTATTCACATAGACAACACAATTGTGTGCCTCATGTTTATATTAGGCACCACTAGGATTGACCTTTGGTAAGCAAGTAAAAAATTACACTGGATCATGACAAGAATTCATGACAGAAAGAAGAGCACTTGTCATTTTTAGTCAACATGCACTGTTAGAAATCTGATAATGCCAGTAACTATAGCAATTTCTTTATCATTGGCAGAACTTTGATGGTTATTAGGGCTACCTGCCATTTCTTCTTACAATGACTTGAAAACAAGGGAGAATAAACAACTTGGCTGACACTTTCTGACAGTCTGCAGTTGGATTTCTCAAATGCTGTCACACCACACAATTTCATACACAACTATCTAGACATTTCCATGAATGAGATTGCAGAGTAATGTATTTTTTGTTTGTTTTGCTGAT
The DNA here is from genome assembly GCF_963932015.1 of Anas acuta. Classification (NCBI taxonomy): domain Eukaryota; kingdom Metazoa; phylum Chordata; class Aves; order Anseriformes; family Anatidae; genus Anas; species Anas acuta. Next base: position 91,347,224 of record NC_088980.1, on the reverse strand, counting down.
TTCAGGCAATTCATATGATCATTCCCTGAGAAATAGTACCATCTCATGCATCTCATGGAAGAGTAACTCAAAATTTGGCAGATTGGTGGGTAGGCTTTTGTATAAGAGATAATTCTCCTTATTCTTATACAAATCCTCTCAAAGTTGGATGAACTATGAAAACCTGAACTACTGCTATGAAAAGCACTTATCCACGCTTATGGGAGGTTTCTCAGAAATGACTAAAATGCCTGGACCTCCTGCTCTTGCTGAGGAAGCTCCATCTTTTCGTTGTTCCTGCCTATGACAGTGTACTGCAGGACACTGAGTCTGTCTTTCCTACACTATCACTCAGCAGAGAAGAGGAAGCTGCTGGACCTAAACACAGAAAAAAAGAGCCAAACATAACACAGTCGTATGTTATTTAGGTAACAAAAGTTACCTGTGCTCTTTCTCACACTCTTTCAGGTAATTTTTATGTTCTTCTGAGTGCTAGGCAGTGAGAAGTGTTACTACTCCAGATAAAATACTGAGTATTAGAGATTCAAAGCTGTGTCCCCATATTCCACTTCTGTGTCCCAGAGCAGAAATTTTCAAGTTTCTGATTTTTCTTCTCTGCTAGCCTGGTGTGGAATTTGAGGTAGAAAGAGAACAGTGACTGGGGTTTGGAAAAAGACTAGAACTAATATCTCTGAAAGTCTTTGCCTAGTTAGTTCCCATCTGTAAAGTGGAAAAATGAGTTCTTCATTATCTTCAGGGACTATTGTGAAGGTAAGCCCATTGCAGACTCTGAAGTGATCAGATGGAAACTACAAAAATAAGTAAAACTGTAACTTCTAATAGCATTATTAGTTCTAGTGTGAACATGACTTCAGAGTAGTAAAGTTTATTTATATAATAAAAAGAACTATTTATTTTTATTTTGCTTTAACTGACTATATAAGAGTAACTGTATGTGCACATGCATGCCTAAAAGAGAGTGAGATGAAGATAAACTATATAAAAAATTAACTTTGATAAAAATCAAAACTTTGATGTCAACCACCTTCCCATTAAATAACTCCCTGCACTTCTCACAGAGTTAATGTTATCCTCATTATGGAGAATTTGAAAGGCAATGGTAAAGCAGGTAAGGTATTTTTTTTTCCCTCCATCACTGAGTAAAAGAATAAAACACAGTTTTATTATCCCAGACAAAACACTACAGCCACATGCTGCTGAGGTATTCCTGTACTGTCCTGCAACAAGACAAGGTTATGACATAAATTTGATGTTGCCAATAAATCATGGTTAACTGTAAAATACACTGATACATGTCACATAAATAGGACTTCATATTTATTTTCTCTGCATGGTTCAAACATAATTATGTTGGTCCTATTGCTAATGGCAGAGCTTATATATTATAGGGATTGCTTTTATATCAGTCTTTGCCAAGCATTCACAGCTATCAGCCATTCTCCTCTTCAGATTATTTAAAGTTGTTGATCTTGTTCCAGTATTGGATAGACAATTTTCCACCCAAAAGCCCTCAAACAGGCACAGGACATCACTAATGATGACACCACAGCAGAGCATCAGGAGATTGAACCAACACATTTCAATTCCATTATGCACAGCAGTGGTCCTTTTGAGGTAAGAAATTTATTCAAGAAACTGTCTCACATTTCCTTGGATATAAAAAAAAAATATCTTTTTTGACCTGCCAGTACACTGCCTCCTAGAATCACTGTAATATTTATGTTGAGCAGAACTTCAAAACCCTCCTGAGAAACCAAAAGCAAAATAGGTTTTCATCACCTTCTTAACCAATACACCATTCACTGACAATACTTGTTATCACTTCATTTTTACCTAATGTTTAAAACATCAACAACAAAACAAACAAAAAAAGCAGGAAAATAGAAGGAAAACCTCTGGATTTGAACAATTGCAATAGTTTACCATCGCAATAAATCTAGAGTAGGACTTGCTTAAGCTCTGAAATCAAGAAACCTTGAAGACATTAATAATTTACACTTGTGTCATCTTCCATTCGCTATCCCCATCCATTTTTCACACATTCATCAACACTGTTTCACTTCAGTGGCAGCTGCACATTCATGAAAACATTGGAATAAACTGACATTGTGGTTCAAAGGCGTTTCTTTTTACAGGTTTTTTACTATCATTTGAATGTTTGACTTACACTCATGCTCATCTCCTTAATATTTTGAGCCTTGCTGTCAAAACAATTGCATTCATTCAAATTCATCTTTCCCTGCTGCATCCTTTCCTTGGCCATCCTACCGAAAATATCTCAAAAGTCATTCAAAAACACCTTAGAAGTTCTTTGCAGTTGATGGTGTGTGATATTTGAAAGACTACTGACAACTTGTTCCACGTTACTATAGCTAGAGCAGCTCCCTGATATGTAGCTCAGTGCAGTGAGAATTAAATCCACCTTATTTCAAATAAAAACAGTTTAATGTCCGTCAGTAGCACAGCCTCAGAAAGAAGTAGCACAAATTCAGTTTTGTTGATTTACATCTAGGGAATCATAAAAGTGTCATCACCTTGGACCTGATTTTAGATGAATGACCTGCCTGTCTCTGTATGTCTTTAGTCTTTTTGCATGTCCCCAGTGGTTCCCATAGATTTCAACCAGAAACTCGGATAACATGAAAAATGAGAGCAAACTTTCAGTCTTTCTTTTAGGATGTGACACTTGACTGTTCACAATAAGAATTGACTACGATACAATCCACTAGTGATTTTCAATTGCAGGCTGCTTTACTTGTTTTAAGTCAATGTTAAGTGTTCAAAACATCATGAGTCATAAGTAAATAAATAAATAGATGTAATAGGTTTGTTTGCAGAACTTTCCAACAGTGCATTAAGTAATATGATTAAGATATGACGCATGTTCTTCATTGTTTTGTTTTCTTCCCAGTGCAGGGGGAAGAAGATTCCAGTTACAGAGTTTTTCCTTCTTTAAATTATAACTTATAATAAAAAATAAAATGTAATTAATGAATTATCAATTAGAATTTAATAAGAATATGATTCAATTTTAATTTCTTAGAAAAAATGGTATCAAAAACTTAAGCCTGTATACAAAAGAAAGTCTAGTAAGACTGTAATGGTTCTCATTTCCTAAGCTCAGTTGAGAACAGCTATCCCCCAATTTCTATCTCATCTAGCTGCACAACAACCACTTTACTACACTTTAATTGATGACAAAGTTACTGAACCAGTGATCCAGGAGACAGTGGAAACAGGTCTAAGAAGTAATCATAGAAACCTCTGGTTTTAACTAAGGATTTAAAAAATATTCCCATTTATTACAAGTAAACAGACAGAAGGAAGGAAATGAAATTAATAGAAAATAATTTCAATAATTTTTTTAAACTATTCGATTACGAATGAATTATACGTGGCAACACGTACACTGTCCATCTGCTCCTTCTAAAAAAACAAACAAACAAAAAACACAACAAAACCCACCAAATGCCGATGTCCCTTGGATATGCTTGAGAAAGGGTAGGTTTTCCACTTTTACATGTATGTAAAAAGAGTAAGAAGTTGCAACACAGAGGGAATGACACTTTTAAGACAGACATTTACCCTAGGACTGAACTTCCCAAACACCTCCAAAGGAGCACTGCAAGAAGATACACACACACACACACAAGTGGATGAACTATAAAACCCTCATTTGTAATCCCAGTTTTCATCCTATAACAAGCTGCACTGCTGCATTGTCAATGGAACTCTTTTTTTTTTTTTTGAACATCTACATATGTTACAATAGACTAAATATGAAAATATGAGAAAAATGCATTCCAAATATATAAATTCAGGAAGGAAGTCATACACTCTAAAGAGCAGTGACAATGCTCTCAGCAGGAAGGCAATACAGTGATTACATTGTGAATGCATCTGTCATTTGTTAAGGTTTACTTAATTACTTGTATAATACCTTTATGGGACAGTTCAGAAATGTCTTTTTAACTGGACTGATATTTTCTCAGAATGAGTCTGTGTAATTATTATATAAGAAATGTAATACAAGGACAGCATTAGAAAGATTGTTTCACATATGAAATGACTTGTAGTACAGCTTCATTACATCTCACAGCCTGTTTTAGACAGTGTGGCACTCTGGTCTAACTACTGTAAGGTTTTAAAGTCTGGAATAAGAAGATGCATACTGTGAAGCCATACCCTAGCAGCTGTTTTTTGATTTGAACTGACCAGGAAGCAGAATTTTTGTTCAGATATTTATTTTTCCTTCCTATTTTGAGATAAAAGCAAACCACACTACTAAATGGAAAGAAACTGCAATATTTTGCCTCAGAAGCATCAAGTCATTGCACAAACCTGAAGGCAAACATGCAAATAGGATCACAAACAAAGGAAGTAACATCATTAAAACACTTCTAAGTTTCAAAACTTTTTTATCTGAAAAGCATGTGAAGTGTCACGGATATAAGAATGACAAGGTAATCTACACCACTTTGGCTGACCTACACATACTAGAAAACCTCGAGATCAGTCATCTCTGAATATGTAGCTAAAATTCCCTGTAAACTTAAATGGCATCTGAGAAAAAAGTCAGAAATTTGTTTGACGTTTTCTTTCTCAAGTACAAGTTATTGTAACTTGCATACAAGAACACATTGCATATGAGTAGGAAAAAAAATAACTTAAGAAAGAAGGCAGGTTGTTCTGCATTAGATTCTTTTACATGACACTCAGACTTAAGCCCTGGACTTGTGTATTGGGTTTCTTATAGCAAGGTTTTAGTGTGCTGACCCATGTCAGATCAGAGCCAGCTCCAGCCGTCTCCAAGAGGGACCCGCTGCAGGCCAGACCCAAGCCAGTGAGAGGTGCTGGGTGGGCGTCTGGAAGAGAAACGAAGGGAAAAAAATGCTGTGCAACAGTAGATTGGAGAGAGGATTGAGAAAATGTGAGAGAACCAGCCCTGCAGACCCCCAGGTCAGTGAAGCAGGAGGTGCTCCAGGCAGGCAGAAGCAGTTCCCCTACGGCCCCTGGTGGAGCAGGCTGTCCCCCTGCAGCCCATGGGTCCCCCATGGAGCAGATCTCCACGCTGCAGCCCCCCCGTGGGTGGAGGAGCCCCCGGTGGAGCAGGTGGATGTGGCCTGGAGGAGGCTGTGGCCCCCGGAGAGCCCCCGCAGGAGCAGGGGGTCTGGGGGGAGCTGCTGCCCAGCCGTGGGGGACCCGTGCTGGAGCAGTTTGCTCCTGGGGGATGGATGGATGGATGGACCCCGTGGGACGGAGCCGTGTGGGAGCAGTGCTTGAAGAGCTGCTGCCTGTGGGCAGCCTGTGTGGGATCAGTTCGGGAAGGACGGCATCCCGTGGGAGGGACCCCACGGGGAGCAGGGGCAGGGAGGGACCAAGAAGGAGTAGCAGATGACAAAGCATGAGGGACAGACCACAGCCCCCATTCCCTGTCCCCTGAGCCTCTTGGTGGGAGGAAGTAGAAGAGGATGGATGGGTGGAAGGCGTGTTTAGTTAGCTTTTTGTTTCTCACTGCTCTACTCTGCTAGTGATAGGTAATAAATTATATTAATCTCCCCATGCTGAGTCTGTTTTGCCCATGACAATATTTGGTGAGTGATCCCTCTGTCCTTATCTCAATCCCTGAACCCTTTCCATCTTACTTTCTTCCCCCTTTTCTTTAAGGCGGGGGAGTGAGAGAGCGGTTGTGGTGGTTTAGCTGCCTGGAAAGGTAAAAACACCAGAACTTCAATGAAAGCATTTACACAAATCCTCCTTAAAGTAGAATTTAATCCTCCATTACTTTCAAGACTATTTTGAAAAGGAGACGGATGTGTATGTTTAAGACACAATCCATTATCAGTGATATTAAAAGCATTGTTTTTCTAAAAATAATGAAAAACAGCAATATTTCAATTACTAAACACATTATATTAGATACATTAAAATTTATTCAAATACTCCATATATGTAAATACTTCTATTTATACTTCTATTTATTAAGTGTTGTACTGATCTAGGTAATTTGAGTGAGGTGAAGGGTGTCATTTCCTCAAAAGCGTTGTTCATAATAGCCCCTATGTTTTTTTCTTCCATTTTGAGCACTCTTCATAAAGCTGCAACTGTTTTTTTTTTTTTTTTTTTTTTAGCCCTGGAGACTGCCACAACTCTACCAGGAGAGGGAACTCCCCATCACATCAGCCCACTTATACATATCTTCCCACTCATCTAGGAAACAGCTGTTCCTGCATGTAGGAAAAATGGAGACTTTGGACATTTCCATTGCACATCGCAAGCCCCTGTGCAATGAATCCCAGGGGGAAACCTTTGAGCAGCTTGCAAAATCCTCAGCACTGAAGACACTGAAGCTGGAGCTCACCACCTTCTGGTGAGATGACCTCCATGTACAGCATGCAGTCCAGATCCCCCTGCCAGAACAATAACACTCTAGAAATTATCAAATATTCAGAGGAATTCTAGAAAGACACTTCTTCATTTTATTCCTATGAACAGGAATAGCTTTAGTAAAAAACGGATGCAGTGCCACAGGTCTTGGACTATACATGTGTACATCAACATTAAGCTTTGCAGCCAGTACCACAGAGCATTGTAGAGCAATACAGCAACTGTTGGGGAGGAAGGAGGACAAAACAGGTGGCATTTACTTTATGCTTTCTATTAAAATCAGCCATAAAGAACATGGCTATTAAAGTCCACAGAGAGATACATAGCTTTATGAAATATCAGTAACAGTTGGATCTTTAAAGGAGGAAGGATGTGAACTGACCTCCTGGGTAACATTACAGGCATTACTTTTGCGCATTGTAGAGGTCCAGTGAGTCTCAGGGAAAGCACTAAAGCTCCCTATTTTTTTTTCCACCCATAGACTGTCCCTTTCATTTCATAATTAAAAGAATTATTAAATAATAATCCAGCTACCACAAGGCAGAACTTGAAGGGAGACACTCAGGAGGCTACCAACTATCTAGAAAATAAATGGTCTGGGGTGACAGGAAGCACATGTAAAGAAATTGGAACTAGGCTAAGAGTAAAGTGGCTGAAAAATAGACACTAGGGCATGTTGGAGCAAGTATTTTGTGACTCCAGTGATTCCACAGTACTGAAAGGTAGGGTTTGGAAAGGTCAAAGCCATGGAAGGAGGAAGGTGCTCAGTAATTTACTGAGCTATTATTTATGCAGTGTTTACTTCAGATCTGCTTGTAATACAGACAATTACTACAGCACAACACCAGTCCTGGCCCCATTGAGTGAAAGCTGAAGTGGATGTTAATCTAGCTGGACTGGGGATTGCTCTCTGTAGACCTAGAGTCTAACATGCTTCTTTATACCTGCAAAATATTAGCCCTGCAGTATGTGATTCATACCAGTTATCATGAAAAGAAGAGGTTTTAATAAGATACTAAAGATGTTACTTTCCAATGATGATGCAATAATCTGTCTCAAAAAGTGGGATGTTTGGTTAAACCTGTGAAGATGTTCTACTCAAAATAGGTCATTATCATAGATAAAATTCCAGAACAGCTGTTAAAAGATCTGTGATATACATGAAGGTCCCACTGTTTTTGTATTTAAAAAATAAGCCTTTTCACTTTAATTCTATCACCATAGGATTTACTTTGACCAGTTCAGCAAAAGAACTTTAGTGAAAACAATAACAATTAATGATGGCAAGCTGCCATACAACTGGAAGCAAAGCCTGAAAGCCCATGCTTACTAACCATTAATCAAAGTTTTTTGAGCATGCTCTGAAATGGAGCTGCCATATGCCATACTTAAGGATGACAGTAAGAAAGCAGAAGCTAGATTTTAAAAATAAAAAAATAATAATTAAAACATCCCTCGGTTAGAGGAGACAGAGAAAGTAAAGGAAACAAGATGAAGTGCTGACATTACACAGTCAAAGATCAAGCAGAGTAATGAATGCAAAACCACCTGCAGCACAACAGCACGTGATCGTCCTGCTTTGCTTTCAGTACAGCTCTTTGAGGAAGCTACAGGAAGATGTGAGTGCAGTGCTTTCCGTGCTTTCACAGCGAATCAGAGAGAATTCCTGATTCCCTTATTCATAAATCTTCAGGAGTTCAGCATAGTAATATTGATTTCTCTCAGTTAATTCTGAACTGTTACTTCTCTTTTTTTCTAGTGAACTCTGAAACGTCATAAGCATGTTTAAATGCAACCACTCCAAAGAACTTTGTGAGAGGATAAAGGTAAATGAAAAAGAAGGTGAAAATATCAGGCAAAAAAAAATATATGCAGCAGAACTGACAGTTTGAGACATGAACATCATTTAAACAAAAAGATGCAGGGTCACATGCAATATAGTTTAAAAATCTTTTTGTGGCAAATGTTCTAATACTAAGAAAATATGAACAATAATAAAGATGATTGTGCTCAGTGACAATTTTGAGACAGAGGAATGACTAGACACTTAAAGACACTTGTTATTTCTATTCTGTATTTAATCCCTAACTTCCTCTTTGCATTACTCAGGGTCACAGGACCGAAGTTGACTGCTGAACAGTGCCAACCAGAGTGTGAGAATGGCTGACCATCCAGGCCCTTTCTGAAGATGCTATATATCCCATTCAAATCAGCACTTGAGCTTAAGCTGCTTCTTCCAACTTTGTGCATTTAAGAAAATAGCTATAGACTTCTTCTTTTACTCTGTTTACATTTCTGGTTCTGCACATCAAGAATGCAGCCAAAATTGTACCTTTCTATCCCATCAACAGGTTATAAAATTCAAGTGTGCTTTACTACCTGTTAGAATCCTGTAAACTTCTATTGGGTGTTTATACACACAAAGACAGACAGAGGCCGTATAAATACAAGAGGATTTTGAAAAAAATGAAGCTATTAGATTATCTGGTTCAGTCAGACAGTAATGGCACTATTCTGCTCCCGCTTAGATGTCAGCCTACTTAAAATCAATGGATTCAAAGATAAAACTAAAGCTTAACACATGCCATTATGTACACTCCCTATTGCACATTCCCTTCTATATCTGACATGGACAGGCTTTTGGCAACATGGTCTTTTATCCATCTTTCTGACACTGTTAGCGATCTAATGAAAGGTTTTAAACCTGCTTGCACACTTCACATCACTCGTCTGTCATGCTGTAGGTATCCTCCTCATCTGCTTGAGCAGAACACCAGATGCTTAAAGGCCCAAAGTTGCAGCCACTTCAAATTTAAATATTTAGGTATGTTGAAAATCTTTACTTTGTTGCCTAGTTTCCGAGCTTACTTGAAATTTAGGGATAGAAAAGAATAGCAATGGATTACTGTCGTGGTTTAACCCGGCCGGCAGCTAAACACCACGCAGCCGTTCGCTCACCCTCCCCTTCCCTCTCTGGGACGGGGGAGGGAAATGGAAAGTGAAGCCCGTGAGTTGAGATAAAGACAGTTTAATAAGACAGGAAAATAATAATAACAATAATAATAAAATAATAATAATAATAATAATACAATGGTGATAATAGTACTACTAATAATAGTATGTACAAACAAGTGATGCACAATGCAATCGCTCACCACCCGCTGACCGATGCCCAGCCTAACCCCGAGCAGTCCGGCCCCCTCCCCCCGGCTAGCCACCCCTATGTATTGTTTAGCATGACGTCAGATGGTATGGAATACCCCTTTGGATAGTCTGGGTCACCTGTCCTGGGTCTGTCCCCTCCCAGCTCTTACTGCACCCCCAGCCTGCTCGTTGGCAGGACAGAGCAAAAGGCTGAGATGTCCTTGGCTTGGTATAAGCACTGCTCTGCAACAATTAAAACATCGGGGTGTTATCAGCACTCTTCTCATCCTAAGCCAAAACACAGCATTCCACCAGCTACTAGGAAGAAAATTAATTCTGTTCTAACTGAAACCAGGACAATTACGAGTATATTCACATTTGGGGAAAAAAAAAACAACAACAGTCTCAGCCCAGAGACAGATAACATCTCTGAGCCCTTGCTACTGCCCAGCCAGTGCACGGGGAGGAGCACCAGATGACGATGAGTATTGTGAACTCTTGTACTCATTGAGCAGCTCAGAGGAGAGCTCAGACGGATCTGTGAAACCAAAGCAAATAAATTTTGTACATAGAAAACCAAGAAATGCAAGCCTTAAGTTGCTACTAAAATGTACCAAGTCTTTAGGCTGGACTAACTCTAAGCTCATGAACCTCTACACTGTAATACACAATAAATGTTTGTTCATTGTCTTTTGTAAAAACAAGGAGTTCTGTTTGAGGAACGGGAGTTGTGAAAACTCCCTGCTGAAGTAAGGAGCTGTATAATGCTTAGCTAGACACTATGAAAATTCCTTTGCTTAATGTAACAAAAAAGAGAACCCTCTCCCCTTCTCTCCTTCTGCATCTCAGTAGCCTCTTTTGTTCAAAATAACACTGCTGCAAAGTTCATGTAACCATCTCCTGATAAGTTGTTAAACTAGTGTATCAACATCTTGCCTTCCTGTCTCACGCTGGGCCAACATGACCAAATAAAGAAAGAAGTTGAACCACAACGCCGAGGAAGACTACAGCCTTCATCTTCATGACCACCAGAGGGACAGAGACGACCCCCTAGCAACAGTGCGCGCAGTCGCAGAATACACCAAGATGTGCTGCGTAATCCTGAAATCACCAAGATATAAAAAGGGACCCTGGGGGGGTGAGGCGCGCGCCGTTGGCGGAGCCGAGACTCCCCGGCCGCCCAGCGCTGTTTTGCTTGCTGTTGCTTACTCAATAAATTCCTTTCTCTTATTAATGCAATGCTCTCTGAAAATTAATTAAGGGGGCAACTTATAACATACACCACATAAAGTACATGCTTTCATTTGCCCTGTAGTGGTATAAGAAAGGATATAGGAAGTTAAAAGTTGTCTAACCGCTACAAATGGACCAGCTTTTGAGGCCTAGTGGTGAAGTAGTGCCAAGGCAGGGCAGTACCTCGATCAGCAGCCTTTTCCTCTTCCCATGTACATATAGAGATGTATATCATCTTCTAGCTATAACACCTGTATGAGTAACAAACTTCAGCTCTGTTACTCTGCTGGCAGAACCTGTAAGCACTTTTCAACCAAGTGGAAACACTGCATCGGTTAACAGTATTCAGAGCTAATATGTCTGCAAGATAATTTGCAACAAAAATTATTTAACACTCTCCAGTGATAGACAGCAATGAGAAATGAAGAAAAGGATGAAGAAATATGTTGAGATTCTCACCTCTCTTAAGTGTTTATATTTCAGTGCCTTTAAAATTCATTTAAAATTAAAAAATTCCCAGTCATATCTCAAGGGGCGTTCTGCTATGTATTGTGGCTGGGAAACTAAAATGCACAAAGACAACAAGACCCACTCAAGTACATGTCTCTTAGTACAGAGCAGACATTTGAAGCTGCTTTTATCACTTATTTGTTTTATTATTTATGAGGCCATCTGCAGCCAGTCAGTTCACCTACGTCTGGTCACAGCTCAAAGCCCTTTTTTGTTGTTGCTCTTTCTGTTGTTTCTGATATGGAACCTGCCTCTCCAAAAAGCATGATATGAAATGCACAGCTCACTACCAGCTGCTCCCTCTCCCCCCCAGTAGCTGTATGATGGTTTGATGTTAATGGGATTAAGGGCTGTAGGATGCTGCTTGTTGCTACCCTCATAAAAAGCAACTCATGAACAGACAGTTCAAATTGATGGGCTGACAACCCAAACTAGCATACTTATGCTTATTTTGTTCAGTTGCTGCAATTTTTCTGGGCCTTTTTTCATTTAAATATCCTTCAATGGCAGGAAATGCTGCTGAATAAAATATCTAAGAAACACACATTAGAGACACACTGAAGTATAACCAGAACACATTTTTGCAAGTCAAGATCTGTCAATCTTCCTGTATTTAGTCATGCATCCTCCACATGCACCCAACAGTGCACGGCATCCGTGGTCTACATCTCACTAGGTCAGGCTCATGCATTCAGTTTGGGCACAGAAAAGCTGCTATTCTGCAAAGAACAGAAGGATTCCCCAGTATCTATTTCCATTCCCTTTGTGAGAAGTCATCCTTTGGAAAACATGCGAAGAAAGGTAAGTGTTGAATTGTGATAGACACCATGGGCAAAATTCACTTTTAATGTTCTGAGGACATCACATCATAACTTATTGTAGCTATTATTGCTTATCTCAAAACTGCAATAACAAGCACTAACCTTTAAGTAAGGATCTTATTCCTATCATCAACTCCAAACAGGAAAATAATTATTATCTAACTGCAAGATAGCTAGTCATGAAACCGGACATTTTAAACATGACTTTGAACATCCAAATTGCACTAAGACCACATTTTCACACTTTTCTCTGCAATCATGAAGACTATTTTTTTTTTCTTCTTCTTCTTGTGCTTCTCCCCAAAACTATAGAATTAAGGAAAATGTAGTGATGCATATCTTACTGTAAAGCTACCAGGATTAACAGCAATGTAACATGTCCTTTAATCATAAACCGTTTGGGTCTGTGAGAAATTTACAAGGCATATCTTGTGCTTGTGGCCAGACATACAGATGACATCGTGCAGAAAATATGTCCAGTGTTCCCAGTACTGTCTCAGAGTTAAGCAGATATGGTGAATTAAATCAAAAACAGCAGTAACCTTTCATCTATGTAAGTGCCCAGCATTTCCCAACATTAGAACTATTATGGCTATTCTGTGATGAACCATAACATTTTCAGAGCCTCTAGAGGTTCATTTCTCTAACATTGGACATGTAATTTTTTTCAGGCTTAATAAAAATAAATTCTGTCTTAGGTAAGGCTTTTAATCTAGAATTTCCTTAGTGTTTTGTTTGTTATTGTTTTTATTTACTGACAGACTTCTTGAACACTCCAACAAGCAGCATCTGTTGTCTTTCCCTAATATATTAAAGTTGAAATTTCAGGCTGGGCATGACAAACTAACTGTGCTACTGTCTCAAGCATTATTTTGTTCTAAGGAAAATTACACTGGGCAAATGAGCAGAACACACAATGACATCTCTCTCCCAGAATCTTCTATTTGCCTTTACTAAATCTAAGGCTGAAGAACTAATACAAAATGTCAAATCTAATTTAGAAAATTCAGTATCTAAAATGCCGCTTTACCATTTCTCACAGGTTTGGTAGCTAAACTGCATTCAGATAGAATTGTCCTTGCTAATGGTACCTCCTAACTGAAGTTGTCATGCCAATACTAATGATCATCATATTACATTTAAGCTATTAGTTACAAACAAGGAAGCGGGACCTTCTGCATGAATTACTAGATAAGCAACTTCAGACATCAATTTGTAATAAAATATCAACAGAAGCATACATTTCCAAAATTCAGTCAGACAACTTGCTGAGCGTCAGTGCTGGGAAAATAAGAAATAAGAGTAGAGGATATGCCCAACCTATTATATTTGTTCTTCAGATACACATTGCTTTTTATGTCTACTCTGGAATAAATAAGCTTTCACCTATTCCATAGGAAATTATTCCAAAAGGTATTATTTTTGGAAGTTCACAAGTTACTCGGTGTCATAGTTCCTTCCACCTATAACTACAAACACTTATATTTTTAATTTTGAAGATGTGTTCTACCAAACATGTACAGCTTATGCAGAGACAGCTTAGGAAAAAATCATAAATGTATTTTACCTCCCTGCATGCCTTCCTGGATCTGGCCCTTACTGCAGAAATTGCCTTCAGCTAAACCAGCAAGCATCTTGGGGAAGCAAGATCCTGCATCACATAAAGAAAACTGGAAGAATCTGTTTTCGCACTTTCCTCAATGCATCCTTCCTCCCCATTCAATCAAAATATCGATATAAACATAGCACAGTCAGGCAATAAGCACTTGGCAATGCTAAAACCCTTGTATCTCTCTTGTCAAGCATGGACATGTACACTCCTGAGCAAGGGGAACTTAGATTTCACCTCAGAATCATCAGATTTTGAACTTGATAGAAATCAAACATAGAGGTTAGTCAATGAGTGATAGTATGATCCTGAACAGTACAGTCAGCATACGTAGTGTTTGCTTCTAATTCCTTCCATATCATCTTTCAGAAATGTGATTTGAAGATGAGATTCACAAACCTTCCAAATGCCTCTACTAGAATGACTGGGAGGCAAAAGAGTGACCAACTGCTCTCCAGTGGCTGAAGACACTGATGGGATGATCTGAGGCAGTTTGTAATTTCCACATAATGTTTCAGTCTCATATGAATACACGAAGTTAATACTTCAGCTTATTTTTTTTCCCCAGTAGGATTGCTGCCCTCTCATTAATATCTATTTTGTAACCAGATGTTGCGCAATACCTTTGTACAGAATGAACTTCACCAGCCTTCTTTTTCAATTAGCAGCTGTTACCATAAACTACACTATTTTAAAAAATGTTTGGCCTTGTTAACTTGCAGCTTTTTCCTTTAAAGACATCTCTCCTATACAATTTTTACCCACACCTGCTACCTCCTCTGAGTGATAACTTTTCTTCATTTGCACGCAAACAAATTTAGGCATTAATCCCAAAGGAAAGACCATAAAATTGGTTTTGGCCTGCCTTTAAATTTCCTTGCTATTTACCTCAGGTAAATCCATGAACCAATCTCCAGCTTTGCAGCTTTGCTTCCTGAACTGATGTATTAATGATATGTCAAAATCTAAAGCTCCCCAAAGAAAAGAGGTTGCCATGGGATACTGAGCGCTTCGGAGCAAAGTGTAGAAAGACATATCCTGCTAAGAAAGGCTCCAAAGACCTTGCCGTGTCAGCCAGAATTGCTTTTTATCTCTTTAGATGAAACAAAATCACTGCTCTGGGAGTCACTGGGCATCTGTCAGTCCTGATTGCTCCATCATACTGACCATTTCAACATGACTGTAGGAATCCATTAGTGGAAAGAAAACTGCTCCGGTTCCTCAAAAACTCCGACTTTGTTGCCTGGTATCAGGACAGCAACATATGTAGACAAACTGCTTTTTTTTTCAGTGGTAGCTATCTGAAATCATCCTCTTCTGTCCTAGCTTTTTAAATGTCTCCAAACCCAAACGCAAAGAAGCACATGCTGATTACTGATGCTGATAAGGGAGGAAAGGAAAAGAAAGTGTGTATGCTGTAGATGGGGTTACCTAGCCAGATGGACATCATTCCTTAGAAGCAAAGCAGGCTTTTGAGAGATAAAAGAGGAAAAGGTGAAGACTAGAAGATGTGACTTCCAAAGGATAATTTCCAGGAGAAAGCACAGCTTCTGTCAGAAGTGTATTTCTGGTGAAAAAAAATAGAAGTCTGAATTGCCTAAAGAGCTACCAAGAGAGAAGTCATTTGTGACAAGTCCCCTGAGTGCATCAAAAAGCTTGGTCACCAATGTACTTAGAAGCTTTTATGTATTCCCACAGTGAAGTACTCACACTTAAATCTTTAAAATTATGCTTTTTCTAAACATAAAATGCTGCCACAGACCTATAGTACCTCCACAGAAGTGGCTTCTAACACAATCTTTGGCAACAGACAAGTTCACAGAAATTCGGTTCTGCCTGCAAATGATTTAGTAATGAGAAGAAAAGCTAAATTCAAGTGATAAATTACACTTTTTTTCCCCAATCTCTTCTAGCAAACTTACTCTTTGTAAGGTTAACTTTAAGGATTTGATTACAAAGGCCTTGCATAGTAGTTTCATTGTTTCAAAAAGCTACCTAAGAGCACAATCTTCAAATGGTAAAACCAATTATGCATTTACATCTGTCTTATATATTTGTAATTTTTAATGTTGATCATTTGCATGCACAACTATCTAAGCATCTATGGCTAAGTTTGCTGATAAAATATTAAAAGGATTTGCCCTTCCTCTTTTGCAATCATTTGTACAGACAGAAGTGAAGCAAAATGCGCAGAGGAGACATCACACCCTCTGAGAGCAAGCGCAGTGTGTTTGCTTCACCTGTCATTGCCTGATAGAGGTGAGAGAAGCTCCCCTAGCATAATAGCTTCCAGATAAAGACCACGCTGGAATCTGCCAGCAGGACCAATTCTGTATCACAAGAATCCCATGCTAAAAAGAAAGCAAGAAGGCAAGTATGCATTTTAGCTAGTACAGGACACACAATGTTTTATGGTAGAACTAGGAACACGATATTATCTACTTCCAGTGAGATACAGGAAAGATCCCACCTAATATACCAATGAGATGGTATCTAAAATATTGTGTTGCTGTCTCTGAAAATCCCGTATCACAAAGAAATACAGAAAGTTTACAGGGACTTCAGAGAAGAGAAGATTTCTAAGAAATAGGGCATTGTGATTTATGGGTAAAGATCCAAAGATTAATGCCTGGGTAAATGAAGACCATGGAAAAAGTGCATGTGATAATTGAATTAAAGTATTGCAGTGTCATAAGCAATGAAATGGGAGAGAAATTATTTTTGCTTAATGAACAAAGATAATGATAATTGAATAATCTTAATGAAAAGAAAATTCAGGGTAACATCAGGTAAGGAAACATCTACCAGCAGTGCATTTTACTGCACTGGACAGGTTTTCTTAAGAAAAAGTTGAGTCATGCCTTAATGTAAATACATATGCTAACTCATCAAGTTAGCAAAAAGAACAAACACAGTCCAAGAGAGCTCTCCATGTCATTTTTCTCTTATGAACCCAGAAGATTAAATAAAAGAAAACAACTAAGGAACAAAAACTGTATTGAGTTCAGACGAACAAGTGAAAGCAGATTTTACAAAAACGTGAGCTAAAAATTACAGTTCTAGATTTAATTTACACTTTTCCTCCTACTGGAAAATTTCAGATATTAAAAAAAAAAAAAAGAATAAAACAACAATATGAAATTTCTTTTTGTGAAATATTCTTCCTTTCTAGTTTAGCAGTATTTTAAGAGTAACAAATCTCTTAAAAACTAGAATCTTTCGAACCAGATTTTTTTGTTTTGTTTTGAAAACAATCACAGTGATTTTCTATCCACTGTAATTCTTAATAAAGATGAAATCCTCATCAATTTTTGAATTTTACCACTAATTTAATGACTTGTTCATTTTTGTATTTATTTTTCAATTTTAAAAGTGCAACAAAACAAACATCAGGTAGAAAATACAGAGACAATCAAAGAAATTATTGAAGCTGCGACTAGTGCCCAGCTTCTATTCTTTGCTTTGAAAACTTCATCCTCCCTGGAGTGAGTGGAAGCACAATGACACAGTGGACTCAGTCTGGACTGTTGGCCCAGGTAACCTACGCAGGGAACTGCAGCATCAACTCCTGCCCATAGGCTAGAACAAAACTTACACATTGAATAGTGTGTATAGCTGGACAGCAGCCTTAGTTCATTGGTGAAGCCCTGGAAGAATAAACTACACCTTTATATCTTCATTGAGTTTCAACCTCAGTTCTCTGCTGGCATCACTTTCAGGTTAAAATCAGAACTCTTAGAAGTGGGGTTTTGAAAAGCTGCTGTTGTAAGCCAATGAGAAAACTTTCACTGACTTCTGTGAAATGCTAGATGAGCCCTTCAAGAAATAAAATAAAATATAGACTAAACTAAACTAAAATGTCAGCAATCTGAGGGACTGAACATTTAGACTATAATGACGCACAAGACCATGATCAGTTACTCCGAGTGGCAAAATGGCATCTGTAAATTTACATTTTACTTGGAGAAGTAGCATATGTTTGTGCCATGTGGAGCTGGCCAACTAACTTAGATGACCGGTTTTCTTAGTCTCCTTCCATAGTCAAGTAAGAGCGATATAAAGCCCTTCACTTCTTCCTATTGCTCTCACATTTAGCAAAATTCAGTTTAATATTCAACATATTCAGGCACCGTCTTGGTTCTCTGCTGCTTCCACTTAAAAGGGATGCTGGGGGTAGCATTTAATTTCCCTAACAATATAGAGCTATAGCTATATAATTCTACCTCTGAAACATTACTGAACTCTCTTTCAGAGAGAGACTAGAGAGGAAAGAGTAGTACAGTAGAGAAGAACAATCTAAATCACCACTCATTTACTCAAATGTAAACTCATTTTAAACTACAAGCAACCCTTTTAATTGGAGACCTTTGGAAATACACAATAATAATACTATATATATAATCCCTATATATGATTACTATACAATAATAACAATACTATACAATAATTTTAATACAATTTGGAAATAGACTTTTGGAAATTCACCCTTAGAAATACAAATCCCACCTTTTGAGCCTGCACTGAACAGAGGGACCACTGTTTACTTTATTTTAACCTGACCTGTGTTAAACACAGTTGGAGCAGCTGCAGTTTTCATCTCAGGCTACAGGGTTGCAGTCAGCTTCTCCGTATATAGGATATTCAGGCTTGACTTCCAGTGGATATGGGGGAATCACTGCCGTTTTACATTAAAAGAAATAACCACAAATGGATAAGTCTCCTTAAAGCCTCGACTTTAAATAATGATTGCACTTCATCAAAGTCAGTATTGTAGCACAACTCATGTTTGACCTCAAATTAGCTATGACAAAGTTAAGTCTACCGCACTCCTGTCTCCACTACCACAGTAAAACAACACTGCTGTCACGTCAACCTATTCAATGCAGTGCAAAGACATCCCTTTTGCGCGGCGAAGATACAGCCTACGGCTGCTGTTTCTGCTCTCTCTGTGTGTTGGAGCATGGATGTCTTTCGAACTTTCTGAAGCCAGCAGGATCCCCTGAGTATTATCGTGTTTATTTTAGAAAAGACCTATTGTTCTGGAGACTAAAACCATTTCTGAGGCTATTTCAAAACGTTCATTGTTCTAACCTTCAGTTTTAGGGACATCAGAGGAAAAGTGATTAAAGACCCGTTTCCCCCAGCAGAGCCACAATTTTTATTCAATTTTGATGCCTTTTTTTTTTTTTTTTTTTTTTTTCTATTTATTGCCCTTATTGTTCCTTTTGATGGTTGCTAAGGAGAAGAAGATTAAAACTCAGTGTGCAGCACAGCTCATCTTAGGGTATAATTTTTCTGATATTTAAAATAATATATGCTAGATAATAGATAAAAATTACTGTGTTGAGCTTAAAAGGGAATATTATTATGCCAGATTTGGTTTTATTTTTTTTCCTATTCTTTGAAAAAAATGTTTCATAAGGGACATACAGGGAGAGGACAGATGTGGTAAATACAAACAGATATCCTTTGTGAATACAAGAGGAGAAACATAAGCCCTGGAACAACAGACTCAGAAGGACAGAGCTTTTTGCTTTCCTCCACAGAACAAAGAAAAAGTTCCTCTCTAGACAGGACTAATTTACATTAATTATGATTTTGCATAATCTGAAGTATGTGCTGTCACACATTATTTGGAGCATATGTTGTATTTCTGTGAATAAAAAATAAATTCTTAATATGGCTGTATTAGTGACAGTCCTATAAAAAATGGAAAAACAAGGTGGTCAGCTACACTGGTCAGGACAAAGCCCTGGGATTCTCCTTAAAATGCAGAAATTTAATCAGTAATTGTGTTTTGGTCTGGGCCTCTAGTTTCTTCTGGAGACTGATTTCTTCAGTATGTATCCTTCCAAGGGTGATCATCAGTGGGACAGCAGCCTCTGTGTAGACCCCATGAAGCATCAGCTTTACTGAAAAATCTCACCTTTTGAAATTTAAACAGGTGGCTGCACACAGGAGACCTATGTCTGTTTGAGTGCTGCTAATCTGGAGAAGTTGTCCAGAGATGAAGGGATGATTCACTTCCTTCCGACACCCCCTGGACCAGATTTCTGCACAGCTCTACTGAACTAGGACAGTAGGAGTGACTGTGCCATAATGTACCACTGCATCTTTTTTAAAGTAAAATAAGAGGTAACGTGTTATCTATTAGGAAAAAAAATCCCTCTTTCAAGGTGACTGACAGAATTCACCAAACACATGGGACTGAATAAAGATGGTTTGAACACAACATTTACATTACTTTAGAAACAATATGAGAAATGAAGTAGCTGATTTCTCTTGCTGACACCTGTCAGGAAGAATTCAGAGAGGAATTTCTTGGCTGTATTAAAAGGGAAAACATGCCCATGGTCACAGCCAATCCTTGCTTCCTCAGGCTTAATTTCTACAGCTGACTGCCTTTGGGCACACGCCTGTGTACTGCTCATATAGTTTTAACATGGTCCCATGATGAGGAGCACTTGGAATAAAGAGAGGTTTGGTTCCCAGCTCCACCAAAGGGTTTCTTGTGAGCCCTGGAGCATTTTATTTCATCTACACATTTCACTTCCTCATTCAAAACTGAATATAATAATGCTTACCTATTCTACCATAAAATATTAAAATAAAAGTGTTCATGTACCTGCATCACCCGAGTGTTCTACTGGTAAACATCACAGAGAAGTGTCCCTAAATACTCCCAATGAACAACAGTCTGTCGGATCAAAGTGTTTGTCTATCTTACATGAACTTCAGAACTTTAAGAGATTATTACATGCCTCAGTTGTAGCAGCAGAACTTGTAAAAGCTGAACATTACCTACCAATCTCACATTTAAAAAATAATGTCTGATCAACACAATTTGAAAGAGCTCTGAAATACTCGACTTTGGATTGCACAGTTCAGTCTATAATCTGACTAGTCAGACTACATAGTCTGTAACATAGGACATCTTCTGTTTATCCAGAATTCATTAGCTATATGGGTAGAGTGGTAGAATTAGTAAACATCACAAGTACTGTGGAAACTGTTTTTCCAATGGAATCTCAATCTACCAGTGTCTATCAAGATCAGTGAACAAACTATGTCAGGAGTTACACCTATTTTTAAAAGAAACTACAAGATCCAGTGGTAATGGATGCAAAAGAGACTCGTGAAATACTAACTCAGCTGCTTTCCTCATGAATCCTTTAAAATCTGTGATCCCTGAAATTAAGTACTTCCAGAGATTATAAAGTGTGTCATCTACTACTGCAGTTCATATACTCTGTCAGACTCAAGATAAAAGATTCACAGAGATCATAAACTTGCCAGCTGCAAGACAGCATAGATATACATGCTTCTCTTCTGACTGTCAGTTTCTGGAGAACTTTCAGTTATGTGGAGAAAAAAAAATCCAGCTTTCTAGCTCTTCCTGTGTGTACACACTACTCTGATGACTATGTTGGTATGAAGTCTAATAAGTAATGTAGTAGAGTAAGAGGAATTTTAACCTCAGTACATACTACAGGACACAAGATGCTTCCTTTGAAATAGCTTCAGTTTTATAAGCATGAATATTAGAAATCTGAAAAACACATAAAGAACCGAATGAAAAAGATGAACATGTAGACTTCAGCTGAGAAAAGGAACCCAGGGTAAGAGAAAGGAAAAAAAAAAAGAAAAAAAAAAAGAAAGAAGCTAGAGAGATAGTAGCCCTTGGGGAGTTAAGACTTAAATTAAGATAAAAGGTGTTGTAGGAGGCAGGTGAACTGAGTTGACATTTTACGGAATTAAACAAAATCTAAAAGTAGAAATAGGAAATCAAAAGGATGATGTAAAAGTATGGTTTAAAAATAGTCTTGGAAGCAAGAGAAGGAAATACATAAGTTGAACTTTTAGTAGATATGAAGATCAGCTATCAAGGGAAAAATGAAAATATTAACATTTAAGGAGATGATGCAGGCTACAGAAAATTACTCCAAAGGAATATGGGGAATCTTAAAAGTCACTGGGAAGATGAAAAAGAAGACTTTCCTGAAGATGTGAGAAGGAAATATCGCTATACTGCTGCAGCACATAGAGGCCGTAAGAGGCTTAGGGTCAAGTATAGTGACTGCATCAACTATAACATTTTCAGATGAATAGTTTTTTAATGGTCAGATGTTACCCCAGCTGGAACAAGACCAAAGTGACTGTGTAGCATTCTTACCAGCGTATGTATATGCTACAGCCACTGCGTGTAAAGAAGACTTATAGAAATATTTGCCATTAAAGTCTCTCCAAATGGAAGGAATTATAAATATATAGATACAGTCTATACCCCTTGGATAACCACAGTAGTTTCATTCACAGATATGAAACAGAGATGTCTTGTTGTAGTCTAAGATACTGAATAACCTCTTTGATGTCACGTATGTTTAGTTAACAGCTGTGGCTCCTGTGAAATATATAAAACACCAGTGTGATGCTATACAGGATGCCTTGCACATTCCAAAAGTCTTTTTTCCTCCCCTCTGCTTTACTTTTTAGCAAATGTATCCCAAATTTCAGGAGACTAACATCAGTTCTTCTGAAGCACCCAGCTTTAATTTAGAAGAAAAAATAAAGCATATAAAAATTATAACCTTAAATAGGTTAAAACCAACAGTTTCCTCTGAAGAAGAAACTAATTTAGAAATCTTCTGTACTGGATATGCACCACAATTTTGTTCAATCTTGATTTAAATGTTTCAATCAATACATTTTTAAAGTATGTCCCTTGTGAGATGTTACCATCAGCTATTCAGCACAACAGCTCTAAAAACCTAAACCCAATTGCATGATGGCTAACTGGAACCAGTCTTTTTTTTTTTTTTTTTTTTTTTTTTTTTAATCAGATAAGCACATTGAAGTTTTCAAAGAAAAAAAAGAAAAAGAATCAAGTGAGCAAGAATAATACATATTGGTATTGTAACATACCAAAATCAACTCCTGGCATCTTGTAATATGTCAGACTCATAAAACGAACAAATTTGATCATATTTTACTATAGAGCAATACTATATTCAAAACACTGTTGGTTGTTTTATATTTTTGTTTCTAAGAAAGCATCATGATAATTTAGACAGGAGAATGGATCTCTTAAAATACTAGATTCAGAAATACTTATGTATTTTCTTACTTTCTCATTCTGCCTGGAAGAGTATGTTAACATGCACGTGCAAACTACCCTTCACATCAAGTGAATTTACCTTTGTAGGGAAGAGTGCAAACAATAAATCAACATGATATTTTCTCATATAAACAATCTTATGGACAAAGATAGAAGACTAAGTAGGTTAAGAAAGGGAGAGGAAAATATGGGAACCTAATAAGAAGGTGAAGCCTATGTATAAAAACAATTACAAACCTCAGCTGTGGGAAGCAATTTTCATGACAACAACAAGTCATTTTGTCTCCTCTGTGGGCCCTGTCCCTAACTTTCCTAACATCCTATGGGATGCCTCTGCATGCTGCATGATGAGAACAGGCCAAAATTTAAAAACTTTAAAAAAATTTAAAACTAGTGCTGAATCTATTTAACCTCAAACTATAAGAGAAATGGTTGGATACAAAATTAATTACACGTTATTAGAGGGGGCTCTTTTCCCTTTGTAATCTAAATCTAGATACCAAGCTCAGGAAATACTTACAATTCAGAGTCCCATACTCATCTCAGTATTTCAACCATAACTGAGCTCAAGTCTCCTTTAGAGGAGGTTATTATTCTAATCAACTAATGACATTGCTGACTACAATGTAGACACAGGACCAGTACTGGTACTACTTTAAATCTCGTCCAAAATCCATGGATTCTGAGACAAAACACTCATCATCAAAGATTTCTGCACCTTTAAGTGACAATATGCTTAGCTCTATGAAGTTTGTATATGGCTATTCTACCAATAAAGCCAGAAACATAAGCCCAATAATTTACATAGCATTATTCTTAATTTAAACCAATATGACAAAAGTCAGAAGTTAATCTATGATTATAGTCACAGTTGTCTATTTTGCTTAAACGTTAAAGAGCCCCAAATATGTAAATTTAACTCAATTCAACTCTAGTAGGTAAAGAGGGTTGATCATCTCTAGTTGAAATTTCCTTTCATTCAATTTTCAATTACATTTTGCATGAGAAAGCATCATTAGGAATGCCAAATACATGGAAAAAAAGTAAGATATTAATTAGACAAATAAGACTATATAACAAGATAAACAAAAATGAAAATGAAATGCTTCCAAACTTAATTTAGGCATAGGGCATAATCATTACGAAACTTAATAAAAGGTAACCAGATTTTTAAGAGTCACTTTTCAATTCAATTGACATGCAATGTGGTACATTTACATGCAAAACATATCTTGGCTATCCACAGTTGGAAGAGGTTCAATTTTCCAATTACAGCTAATAGATATTTTAGTGGAGGTTGAGAGGAAAATTACGTGCAAGATAAAAGTGTGTAATGACCAGGTAAGTTGAGAAGGTATTATGTTATCAAAACCAAGTAAGAGTCAGATAAGGAAGAACAACTTTTGCTTCAAGAGAGAGAAAAGCACTGTGGAGAAAAGTAGAAGCCTAGATCCTGGTGGCTGCTGGTGTATGTCTGGTATGTGTGCAAGCAGGGTGGGTGTGTAAGAAAAAGTATGAAATAAGCTGAGAATCGCTTCCCGCTTTAGTATGGCTAGGAAGGGGATGGTTTGCTTCTCTTCTCTGCATGCAAGGGATCCAGAAAAAGAAGCTCTGCTTGTACTTGACTCTTTGTAGAGGGACGGGAGGCAGAATCATCATGGCAAGTTGTAGATACTAACACTGGTATTTTCTGCATAAAGTCAGTGCAGAGCCATGGCCTCATAATGTCTAGACAGAAGCATCAATGCTTATGACTCTAGTGTTGGGCAGGCATTCTTCATGAGGCGCTGTACACTTCTGGTCCCCAGATATACTCCTGGCTGCACTTTCACATCTTGACTGGGTGCTGGAGGGAACCTGAAGTGTGCAGCAAGGCACCTTGGGGCATTGTTTCCTCGGGGAGAAACCAGGGTGTGCAGAATTGAAGAATGAAACAGTTATTCAAAAGTTCTTATGGTTCGAGTTAAAAAAAAAAAAAACAACTGTTGATTCTTCTCTTCCTGAGCTGGCTGGGAGCATTCCTGTGCCTGGTTTTTCTGCAGCCCAGTAGTGTATTCCCTTTATCGCTGTTCTGCTCACTATCACTGTCATGCCCAAGCTCAGCTGAGAGTAGAAAAGCATTTCTACAACTTAGCATTAAGAAACTCAACAACAGAGACAAAAATATAATTTTCCACAAAGTGGACAACATCTGATTAATTCTGATTAACTTTTTTTTTTTCTCTTTTCTTTTTTTGGTGTGTGCATGTGTGTGTGTGTGTGTGTGGGGGGGGGGGGGGGGGGGGGATGTTCCATCAGAGGAAAACTTTTTGATATTTGTACCTCCCAGTGAAAGAAAGGAACCTTAACTGCAGGAGTCCCAAACAGAAAAGACCCATTTCTACTGCACCTGTCCTTGCACTCAGACTAATAATGAAGAGCCCGTTCTTCTGCCACTGACTTTGCTTTCCTCCTTATGTGCAGGAAATCTATCTGGCTCAATCCCTTCATGAGAAGGCTGAAACAACTCCAGTTTCTGTGCTGGTGAAAGAACAGAAGTTTCCTCCTCTGAACTGGAGAGCACGCTCTTGAAAGGAATATGAAAGACCACAGGTAGGACCAGAGACTTTCTCCTAGACAGTGAGGTCCACAAGCCTGGCTGAGGGTGAACGGATGGACGCACAACTGTGTGCCAATTTTACAAATTTTAAACATGCCTGCTTAGAGAGATTGGAAGTCAAGTGCACCTAAGCAGCATAGATTATATAAACTGTTTTGGAGGACTGCTTTTCAAACTGCGTGAAGACAGAAAATCAGGAAAGTACTTAAATATATATTTATGCATGCCATACCCATTCATTTTCTGTAAGAGTATGGGTGTTATTTCAGCTCTCTTAGAGAATTGCCAGGGTTCTTCAACAGGCTTTGCTTTTAAAGGGGTCTAACCAAGTAGTCAGGAGGAGCGAGGCCACCTTAACTGGTTGGTGCTGCAGTTCTGACTCTGGGCACACTCTCAGGCCCCATCCATCCTCATCACCCTCTCTCATGCTGAAGCCTCAGAGATATATTCTGTCCAGAAAACACAGGAACAAATGAAGATGAGAGGTCCATAAGGCATTTCATCCTACGGTGGGGATAGATACTCCCAACTAAACTATAAGTAGAGGAATCTAGAAGGGAAAAGCCCATTGCATGCAGTTTTACAGCATGTCACAGAAAGGCCAGGCAGGATCTGCCCCTGTAAAGATTTGCTGTTTACACTCTCCTGGCTGTGGTAGGATTTAACAATGGAAGAGAAATGCAGCAGATGCTCAGATGATGTCTTCTCAGTTTTTCTTAAATTACTAATTTCTTAGCAGTGTTAATTGTGTTCTGCACTGCCTTACAGTGAAAAACTATCAAAAGAATTTCTTAAAAATGGTTAACAGGAGAAATGAATATTTTTCCATGCTAATGTTACTTTTTGCAGGCTCTCTGTAGAATGGGAAACAAGGGAAGGATGGCATGAACAGCCATAATGAAGCACTCACAACTGGGTTTATCTTGCAGTATTATGCATGCAGCCAATAAGCCCTCTTGTTTATATATTTCCTCCTGTCACTTTTCAGGGACAAGGAATAAAGGTGAGATGTGAAAATCATTGTGAAAAAGTTTTTTAGCCTGTACAATTGATACATTCAGGCATTGTCATGATAAAAAAGGCGGGATGAAGCAGCAATAGAGGTTAAAAAGAAAAAAAAAAAAAAGAGCTGAAAATGCAAAGGGAAAAAGGGAATGAAAGGGTAAGTAGATAAAAATTAGGGCCAGATATAGCACCATATCTTATTACGGCACTACCTTTAGATGTAAAGGTTTCCACTACCTGCTTCAACAAAAGCCTGTCTTATACAGCCTAAGAAAAGGTTAAGCCACAAGACTTAAGGCAAAAGGGGAATGTTAATACAGGCAGAAATATATTCTTTTGTGAAAGAAGCAAAACGCTTTTCTTCATTGTTTTATTTTAAGAGAAAATTTCAATAAGCACATTTTCATGTGAATTCATAACTTCTGCAGCCTGTCAAGTGTTTCCCCCAGCATTTAACATCAGAGTGAGTGTGTAGATTACACACCCACCCACCCTTTTATTTCACAGGATTAATGACTGTTTCTAACTAAATAACATTTCTGTTGAATAGCCCTTGCATCAGAAAGCTGAGGTTTCCAGTATTCAATCTCAGCTTCAGCTCTGATCTGAAGCAGAAGGAAGCCTTCAATCTGACACTGAGGACAGAACAGAGAAGTGATGTGGCTGAGATTAAAGGAGAGAAGATTCCAATGTGTGATCTGAATTGCTCTAGGAGAATTCCTTCTTGCAGATGTCAACACAAAAGATGTCCTGACAGGAGGCACTTGGCATTTCTACATTGCTGATCACTGTGCACAAAGGGATGGGGTCCAATGCCTGGGATTCTCACAGGTTCTGCAGAGGCCCACAATACAAGGTGTGTACATATTAACATCCATGCTGACTTAGCTCCAACCACAGAAATGTGGCTTACTGTATCCCTTTCCCTTCTGTGATCAGTCCATCAGCAAAGAAGTCCCTAGGAAGCAGCTCTATCCCAGTGGTTAAAGATTAGCACAATAAATGCACAAATATCAAGAAAGTTGTTCTGAAACTCAACATATTATTTGCAGAATTTCTTGTAGTTACTGAAACATATACCTATATACTTATATACAGAGTGAAGGTATATATGCAATACACTTATTACTATATGTTTGTGTGCAATTACACACATATGTTATGTACATGTTTATATAAAATAAAATGAGGTTTTATTATTGCTGGGATATATTGCCAGAGACGTAGGGTGCATTTTTGAGTACAAAGTACAGGAAATCACCTGATCAGTAGCATATTTGCAGTATATAGCTCACCAAGGTCTATTTGAACTACTGTTTCAAATACAAAATGACACAGACAAAACACTCCTCCATTATCAAAGCATCTTTCAGCCCACACCGTTTTTCATCCTGTCCTTCCATTTTAC
This sequence comes from Anas acuta, assembly GCF_963932015.1. Lineage (NCBI taxonomy): Eukaryota > Metazoa > Chordata > Aves > Anseriformes > Anatidae > Anas > Anas acuta. The sequence goes on along the minus strand of NC_088980.1, from coordinate 91,319,393 downwards.
GTATTTCCACCAAATACATGGCCCAGCTATGCTACTGCTACACTGGGTGGACTAACACATACTGCTAATTTAGAAGAACTGTATTAAGTGGAAGAGTGTGGAGATTTCAGGAATGCTATCTAGTCCCGTCTGTAATAAACCACAGCATCGTATAGCCTTGCTTAAGTTTACTGATACTCTATCTCCAACCTGTTGAGTACATACATCATTTTGAAACTACTGATGCCTGCTACAGACAGAAACACAAGAACACAGAGGAAAAATATTTTGAAAATCCAGTCTCAGGCTGCTGGTATAACTATATTGCAGCTGGTGCGATGCTTAGCTTAATTATACAAGTTGAAATGAAGGTGAAATGAAGGCTATAAATAAAAGGAGAAAAGGTATACCAGTGGTCTGTCCAACACAGAAGCAGTGCCCCTGCAGGAGTGCACCAAAGGTAGCCAGGGGTGGGACAGTGATCCCAAGACCAACTGAGAGCAGGTTTAAACTGCAGTTTAAGATTCTGGGCAATATAAATCAGTGTATTTAAACTCACTGAAATAAATCTGTACCATCTTATACCTGCTGAAAATCCAGTCAAATGTACTTCACTTGATAGCAACGATAAATGGAGAAGTGGACTTCAATTACTACTTGCATTATGTGTATCAGCAATAATGAAAATGCAGCCACTGGGGAAAAAAAAATCCCTTCAAATGAGGTCTTTACGATGCTAACATTATGTAGAACACATTATTAAAGAGTAGTCTAACAGGTTGATTAGCCCTTTCTAAATGGTGCCCATCCATTATTAATAAAGCAATCACAGTTTTAAGGCCTGATTCTCAATTATTTCATTAGACGAATGAAAAATTAAACAAAGATGAAGAGAGAAACATTTTAGCTTCCTTAGAAACCCTGGAAAGGAAAGCCTTTTCTCCCACACTATATTTAATAAAACATTTGGCAAGCAGAATAACCAGCCTTTAAGGTTGAGGATTTCTGCTGGTGAACATACGTCAATAAATCCACCACATTTGCTCATTAACTCCGAGTCACGGAAAGATATAGCAGAATACATTACATTAACAGTAGGAAAATGCCAAAAGATTTAGATGCTTTGCTTGACCTTTGTTTATGAATTGTCTTGATCTAGAAATGGGGCTGAAAGCCTTTTGTAAAAAACCTTCATCTTTAGAAAAAGGGTAAAAGAGAGCCTTCGTGAAATACAGAGTGAATAATAATTACACACAAATCCAATTTTTAAGTTACATAAAATTCACTCTACTTTTTTCTCTTTTAAACAAATCGCTGAGAAACAAAAATGCTGTTTGGGCCAACTGACAGAGGTCTAATTCATAAACAGAACAGCAGGAACTTCTAAGAACAAGTCAACGTGTAAAATTCAAAACGTTTCACGTTCTTTTTCTCATCTTCGCATATAAGTATGGGAAGATGAGAAAAAAAAGTATAAGAAAAAAGTATACTTCCCGTACTTTCCATATTTATACACACTAACTAGCTACCATGTTTCCACTTGCTGACAGATGAATACCCACCACTCTGTGTGAGAGCTTAAGTTCGGTTATGTCAAGAGATGCACACTGACTTCTTTTCTTTCCAAGTAAACCAGAGGTCACATCTTCCTCATCCTACATGTTATTTGCAGACCAGATTAGCGTGATCTGTTGAATTCATCTTTCATCCACAGATTGGGTTACCTTCCCAGGTAACTCCCTTGAGTTACCTTCCCAGGAGGAAGGACACCAGCCTTTACTCTGATACGTAAGCCATAGTTTGCAAGCAATGTGTGGGTCTGAACTATACCCAAAGGGGACGATGAGACCTTATTCATTTGTACCTCTTGAACATTTTGGTCTTATTCCTTATTTCTTTCTGAAAGCCTTCATATACACTGCAGGCCACCTAACAAATACTGTGACAGCAAAAACTGCTTGCAGAAAGTTGCCAATCAAAGATTTATTTCATAAGACCTTGGGACAGGACAGTGAGGGAGGTGATTTACAGTTGTACCAGGCAAGAGTTGTAGCAGGGAGAACTGGATGAACAAATTTCCCCAGTGACTCTCCAAGACACAAGCAGATCATGACAGCTGCTGCATCCCTTCAGCTAATGCACTATATCTGTAAGGATGTTGGTGGATATTTTGGAAAATGGGCTTATGGGCCATTTCCTTTCCACATTACTTGGGGTGTCTCTCAGCCTAGGATCAGGAAGGCATGCCTGCTTGTCAGAAATAAACTCATCTCACTCAGTCTCATAGCTTAAAATACCTTATTGCCACATCCAAAATGAGTGCAATCTTTCTCACGTGCTGAGACAGTAGAGCAGGACATTCCAGAAACATAATTATATGAGTGTTCAACTAAGCATACATTTGTGTTAGTGTTACAAATGTGTCTTCTTTTTCATTTTATTTCATTTTTTCCTTTTTCTTAAAAATGCAAGTGTATGCTATTAAGGTTCTTTTTATATTAGCGGCTGACACTAAAGAGGCAGCATTTGGAACATGAAGTGCAAGCAGAGATGTAGTGAACAGAATTCAAAAGGTTGTCCTAAGAACAAAAAGCAAGTGGGAAAAAAATGATGAAAGGATTAATTTCTTTTGGAAAACAGACAATAATGGGATTTATTTATTTGTATTTTTTAATAATAAACCATAGCATTCTTCCAAAAGCATTTTATATCAGCAGATTAAGCCTACCACAGCATTTTCCTTCTCCTGTAGTTGTCTGAGAATAGCCTATGTACAAGTTTATACCATTGGCTTTATACGATGTTTTGAAAATATATACTAATGGTTTATGCTTTATGGACTCAAGCGGGTAGTCCAGCCCTGACATCCCCCAACATGTTGATGTACCTATCCAGGTTTATATCAGGCTTGGGCTGGGAAAGTAATCCAAGCCATTCTGCCTTCAACAAGGCTCCTAGCTCCTCTTCATCCAGTCCAACAGTACTGGCAGCAGAAGGCACTAAACACCCTGCAGTTTATCCATCAGCATAGCACTTCCCAAGCATGCTGTGGATACCATGAGCTCAAGTTCCAAACACCTCTCAATACACCACTGCAAATGGAAATTGCATGGTCCACAGCACACAACTGCTCCTGCACCCATGTCAGCTGGAAGAGCATCCAGAATCCTAGCCTACACAGCAGTCACCTGAGCAGGCAGGTCCAGCAGCAGGCTCTTAGGCTCCTAGAAGCAGGAAGGGTCTTTTTCATTCATTGTGTGTGATGCTTAGCACAATGGGGTCCTTTGATTAGTCTTGCAGCTATTATTTCTTACTTCCTGGACTACATGAGGCATCACTGCTACATATTCCCCGCAATCTTTTTAAATCCAATGCCACTTATAAAGCAATGCTTTTTGGGTCTCCATTGTGTAATGGTGATGATCTAGGCCTGGCTCAATGACTGCAGAGTGACCGAGATATTAAAGTCATAGGAAAGGAGGAAAGGTTTGCTTCGATTAGCATTTTGCTAATGTGCCTCATGTTGCTAATCCTTGACCTCAATCTGCTAATACAATACTTTCAGATTTGGAGTGCCAAGACCATTTTGGAGATCATCCATTCTGGTGTAGGAAATTTAATTTGGGCTTGCAAAAAGAGGCAGAATTGAAAACTGATGAGGTGATAATACATCATATTACAGTATTAGAGTATCTGATTTCTGATTTACTTTTTCAGTGCTGTAGAAGCAGACTAATGTGCAGAAATTAGAGGTCTGAAAGGACTGGAAGACACTACCCATATCCAATAGATCAGATGTTTAAAATAATGAATACCCGCTATTTACCTGTTATCAAAGAAAAAAAAAAAAAAAAAGGAAAGAAAAAAAAAGGACTATAATATATTCATAGTAACACATAATGTTGCAAGAAAGCAACTACAGGATAACAGATGCTAGTAAAGATAAAAAGATGTTGAGTATTTTTGAAGAATGCCAGTTGTGATTCTTTATAGCCATACTTTGTAATAAGTGGAATATTTGTCATTTCAGTACCTCAGGAAAAGCTCCCCCCATCTCTGTTATGAAAAAGTTTTAATCATAATTTCTGCGTCATTACCTTATCAGAGAACTGGATTATGAATCCTAACCTTTCCACTGCATGTGACAAGAGCAGTTTTGTCATCAGATTTTGCAGAACAAGATCAGCCTGAATATTCAAGTCACTATTCAGCATGAAAAAAGGGCTTTGTGTAAATGTTGACAAGCAGGAAGTATCACTGGTCCTGCATGTTTAAATTTAAAGTGGATGAATAATCATTACAGAATCAATTTACTTGTGAAAATATTCAGAATCTTGTTTTCTCTGTTAACACAGTTTCTGATATGTAGTCAATTTATTTCATGATATCACCTATCTGAGCAGCATTTATTCCCCAAATAAACAAATAAAGACACTGATAAAAATGTGGGGGCCTTCAGCAAATGTTTGACTTAGAGGAGTAGTCCTTATACCAGAAAGTGTGCTGAAATTGGATGCCTTTCTTTTCTTATTTCCATCACTACCTTGCTAGGAAGTCACACATTTTCCCCACCTATCCTATGGATTCTTTGGGGGGCCTTAGATAACTTGTTTCTAAGATGTTCAGGCAACATTTACAATAGACTTTATTATTATTTATTGTTATTAATTTATTATTTTTTTTGACCAGTGTAAGAGAAAGAATATAACAGGATTCTTTCCATTATTATTATTATTATTATTATTTTATTTAAAAACAATAAGTCTTTCTGGGAAGTACACAAAAGTACCTCCTAAGATATGGATATGAGTAAATGGTAATTTGGATCTTTGAAAAAGAACTGTGTGAAAAGCACATTAATAGCTGAGAAGAATTAAGACAGAACTAGTACTAAGAAAGTAGTGCTGTAATGCCAAGATATACTTTGTGTGAAGTGTTGCTTATGCCATATGACAACCCTCCAATTCCCAAATCCAAATTTTATATTTGCTTTATGTTTCCACACATTTTTTTTTTCAGCAGCTGTTACTGCTTTTCTTGATTTTACCTACTTTTAAATTAATCCATTTGGTCCTTCTTTCTTAGCAGGAATAGACTATCCTGAATCATGATGATACATAAAATCACGTTGAAAATGAATTAAGCTGTTTTCCAAGCTGCACAACATGCAGCTCTATTCTGCTTAAAAATGCTCTTACAAAACACAAATGTCAACTGTTTCATAGATTGGAAATTATATAAACTCTATTGATCATATTCTAATTGTATAAATAACAAAAATTTGGAAATTATATTTTGATCTAGTTTTTCTACAATGAAATTAAGATAAAATCTTTTGAAAGAGCTAAAACATTAAGAACTCTACCTATCATATTATACATAAAACACTGTTTTTCTACATTATGCAATAGATTATTAACAGTTATAATATGCAGAGGTTTAATTTTGTACAGATGAAATTAAAAAGTTCATCAGCTGTCTTCATTTACATCAGTCATCATTCTGCTTATCAATACTTCAATATCATGTTAGTTTGAGTTACTCTTCCAATTTTGTGAAGTATAAATGAAATTAACAAACTTGTGAGGAGGCACATAAATAATATAAGACATGCTGGAAAATACTGATAATTCTAGTTTGAGGACTATATACAGCAAAGCCTGCATAGAGACAAGTTTCAACAAAAGAAATCTTCAACTGATCTCTAGTCCAAGTATTTTGCTAGTTTCCTTGAGTGTACTTTTTGCATTTGTAACATTCTTTATTAAGAAAATGTACATCTACTATATTTTGCAAGAAAATCCTCCTCCATTTGTTTGTTTTGAACCCGGTCTTTAGTTCTCACACTGACAGAGATGGTGGATAATCACCATCACACTTGATCACACTTGTAACTTCACAGATCTCTATCAGATCACCTGATCTCAGCTCCTTTTCAGGAAAAAAAAAAAAAAAAAAAAAAAAAAAAAAAAGAGTTCTGGTCTACGTAGTTGTTTCTAATATGGAAGTCATTCCACATCCTTCTCACATGGCAGTTTAATTCTCTCAGAGACCTCTACTTGGCATCATTGGAAGCCCAAGCAGACTCTAGCACCTGAGTCACTAATTTTCACATGCTGACCACTTAAACTGGAAAAGATTTGAGTAGACATATCGATTCTTTCCAAACAGATCATTAGTGGATACCCGATATCCACTAATTCTGTCTTTTGTTTCTACTAGTTTCCCAACATAAATTTCAGTTACAAAACTGTAGTTTACTAGTTACTGCTAAATCATTGTAGATGAGCATCATGCTTACCATCCTCCTGTATTCAGGTACCAACAGTTTTACAATACAGTATCACACACTACCACTGTTAAGCTATTTTATCCCTCAGTTATTTCAGGACTCTTTGGTGAATACTGTCTGTTTCTCATACTCTCTTAGTGTTCAGTTCCCCTGTTTCTACTACAACCTCTTCTACGTGCATTTCAATTCCAGACAAACCCACTGTTGAGCCCTTCCTATAAATAAATAAATAAATAAATAAATGAATTTCAATAGGACTCTCCTTGATCTCAATACTGAGTGCTGATATAAAGAGATAATATGGTTTGTTGGCAACAGACTTCTGCTTCTTTTATACTCCTACCCCTACTCAAGTGTTTCCTTTTTATGCTTGGACTTACAAAGCATCCCTGAAGGACTTCCTCTGCCTTAGGATGAATGGGGATCAATGTTTGTTGTGATTCCTTTAGCTACTTGCTCTTCAAGCTCTTGTTTTGCCTGCCTAATTTTACCTTTGTGCAATTGGACTGAGTTTAAGACTTTTTTAAATTTTGATTAATTTTGATTCAATTTCTGTTTTCTGAAAGATGCCTTTTTTTCTAGCAACCTCCACCACTTTGCTGATTAGCCATACTTGTGTCTTTTTTCAGTACTCCTTCTAATGCTATACTTCCAGGATGGTGTTCCTTGGTAACCTTCATGCTGCACACATGGACAACTCTCCCAGCTGATTCTTTTAGGTAATAATAATGATGCTTTCTCATTTTTATATAGCACATCATTTGAAGTGAAATGGGATTTTTTTGCTCTCTGTTGCTCTTGAAGGGAAGCCAAATCTTAATACAGTATTGGTGATAACACGAATGTGATGGTGTTTCAGCTGTAAGATTTCAAACTAAGCCAGTCCTTGCTTTGCTAAATACTGACCAAAAGGCTGAATTTTCCTTTGTGAGTATTATAAGCAGCTATTCTGTATGAAAAAATCATTGACAGCACATAAGAATCACATCTCTGCTTCATGTCCTGATACATTTGCCCAGTGTGCATGGGAAAGCCCAAAGTTACCCGATACTAATTTTCTCTTCTTTCTGCTTCTCTCAGAATATTGCATTGGTCTTGCTATTCTGGTCAAGCAGTCAGTAGCATGGCCCAAGTATTACATTCTTCCTGTCCATGTTTCGAATGTCAATCCATACTGATTCTAATGTTACAAATTGCAGTGGTGAGTTAGCTAATGTGATTTGAATCTCATCTCCTTTAGCATACAGTATTATTATGCCAATTTATCTTTCTTGGATATTTCTAACTGGTATTAATGTCTCTTTGATTGCCCTCTTTCCAGTAAGATTTTATACACACTATTACATCCATGTCTTCATTTGGGCATACATTCTAGTTCCATCTTTTTTCTTTGATTTATACAAGTTGTTTAGATGTACACATAATATTATCCTAGTTCTCCTCTTGGTAGCCTATTTAAATGACACTCAGTTTGTTTTTTCATTTCCTATATATGAATGAAATAGATCATCTATATGTTGCTCATTGAAAGAATGAAAATAATCAATTATTCACTTATGGATATGAATGTCTTATTTCTCAACTTTCAAGTGTTATCCCAAGCTCTTACTATCGAACCTACAGAAATGTCAAAAGCTCAGTGCCTGATTGTCCTCTAGACATCCTAATCTGACTGGGGTAATTTGGGGGAAATCTTCTCTGGATACTCCTGTTAGTTTTCTTTTATTGGGAATTGTGCAAAGTATTTCAACGAAGGCAGTGATTAATTTCTTCATCCTGGCATACTGTTTTCACCAAATGCTATGGCTACCATTATCTGCTGTTATATATATCTGAATAACATAAACATATGACCTGTAAAAGGCTCCATTCTGCTATACTTCATATTAATAGGAATTTTGCAAACAACTTTACTACAGTCAAATGAAGTCATAATGTAAAAAGCCTACTACCTCTCTCAGCAACAGATGCCTAGGAAATCACAAGAAAAGGCCAAACATATTTCTCCCAAACTCTAGCAATTGGCATCTCAAAGACTTCCTGATCTAAAGATGCTATATTGTTTTTGGCAAACCTTGACATTCTACTTCTAATGATTTCTCTAATCAGATTCTGAATCCATGTAAATAAAGCACTAGCAAAACTGTAGATGGAACACAGGGTACAGGAATTTTCATCCTTGGTCTTATCACTGGTCTGTCAGACTCTTATCAGGAACAGCAACTGCTTTTTGTGCTGGAGCATCTGTGGACACCAGCTATATATAAAAAAAAAATAAGAGAGTTGTGGTTCTTACTTCTGAATTGATTAAATATAGCATGAGATCAAGCTGCATCCCTTCTGAATTGGAAAATATTTCTGAAACCTAGAACTGCGCTTTCCAGAAGAAACTTGGGAAGAGCAAAACAAAATTCCTTCTCAAGTGCCATGCCACATCCTGTGCTACAGGAAAATCAACATAACTCAACAGAAGTTCAGTGGGATGACACAATTAACAACAGTGGAGCAGCAGGCCTTTTGGTCTCTACCTAGTCTCTGCATCCAACTTCAGTGCAAAATCAGGTACAATATGCACCTGAAAAGAACAGACACTGATCTATTCTGTTAAGCTGAGAGCCTGTCTAATGCAACTTAAATTATGAAAAACCACACCTTTAGGGAACACTGAAAAAAAAGTAATCCACCATCTGTTTTTATATGAAAGAGAAAGAATACTGAACTGCATATTTTACTCTTTCAACAAAGCTACTTCAAAAGTAGATGGGATGTGAGAGATATACCTTGCCAATGCACATGGACCTTGCCTAGCTCTCCTCATCCTTTTAAACAGTTCTGACCTGGCCAAGTTCAAAGCACTTCAGCACTGTGTTGGGCATGTTCTGCAGCTCTTTTACTAGCCAGGAGGTGTACCCTGAAATAGAAACATGATGCATTCACGAGCAGCTGTGAAGTGTTCTGCTTTCAAAAACTGCAAGAAGCACCAGATGAATTTGCCCAACTGTTCCCTCCTAATGTACAACTTATCTTTTGCTCTAGTTTAAAACTATGTTGTTCTAAAATGCTGCATCTAAAAATCTAGATGTTATAAGCAGTTAAAGCCAAACAAACATTTAAAAGCCTCATGAGAATCTAAAATCCAGCTCCTTATTTCAAGTTCATCTGGGAGAAAGAAAGAAAGAAAGAAAGGAGCAGTCTTTCCTTGGAGGAAATAGAGTAAGAGAAAGAATAAGAAGTTAGCTGTATCACCCTGAGGATTCGTTCAACTACATAAATCAAAAATGTGGATGGATATTTTCATAGGTATATATACACATACATACAAATATCTGTGTACAGAAACTGCTGTTTGCCCTGTAAATATTTATGTCAATTCAGTGACTTCTTTTATTGTCAGAGGTAAGAATGCTTGCTAAATCATCTAGCATGCCATTAGCATCATGACTAAACAAATCTAACCTTGACAAACTAGAAACAGTTAATCTACAGAATGAGGGACTTCTTTAGTTCTGTGGGAAATTAAAGCCATATCAAACTAATTAATCTATGATTCTGCTGGAAAAAAAAAATATATATATATATATATATGTATAAATGTGAGAAGCAAAAAACTGCCCAGGGTTCTATAATACCATGAGGAAAGGAAAATGGCCTGTTTATCTGTCATTTTAAATGTACAAGCTGCATTAATAAAGCTCTGTGGAAAGGTATTAATTAGGAGTCAAGTCATCTTGCAAGAGTTCTGTGGGTCTCCTGTTGTTTGATAGGGTTGTTTCTTAGATTTTGTGCACTGCATTTAGATTCCTGAAGCTTTCATAATCAAGACTTAAAAAGAAAGCCATCCTCCCCACTGAAATATTTGCATTCCTTTAGCACCCACTTCATTAACAATCTCTACTTCTCTGTGTCTGAAAGCTGGGCTGTCCCAACATGATTTCCTTTTTAAACCAAGTCATTTCTTCCCCGTCATGCTTTGAACCTCCAAGACATTTCCAGTCTGCGTCAACACATGGAAATATAATTGCAAAAACAATCACAGAACATCCCGAGTTGGAAGGGACCAACAAATAAATAGCTAAACACAATTTACAACAGCCAGGCCGGAGACATGGATCTTGTTGTAGGCGTAAGTAAAGGATGCCTGGCACAGCAGAATTCTGAGGTGGCCATGGCTAGAGAAGGGAACCAGCAACGTGAGCAGCACCTGCAGAACACCCCCTTGAACAGCCCTTCAATTCTGCTGCTACTACAAATGGTGAGGCTGAGCTGGAGGACACGGCATCTACCATAGGAAAGAAATAGTTCCTCTAATTAGCTGCATCTGACACCCTGCCCCCTGAAAGCAATGGGAGCAGCAATCCCTGTCTATACTGCCACAAAACCTTGAGCTGGCTTGGAGAAGAGCCGATGTGTTCCTCACCATTTTAAAATGATCATCTCTTCTTTCCATCCCTGTACTCATTTTTTAATCAACATTTCAGCAGATGGAATGAAACATCATTTTGATTACAAGTACATCAGTACATCTTTAAAACATCACTCCTGAGCATAATTTCCCAGTGACTAGACAAAGAAAACTTCTGATTTACCCTCTGCTTTTAATTCTTTTCTGAGTGAATATTATGAGTAAATCAGTCATCATCATGTCTCCTCAGTTAGTTTTCTTAGTTTCTCTGAATCCACCCACACATGACTGAAGTCACTACACACAAAAGTCATGCTATCTGAGGTTGGCAAGAGGCTTCTCTTCCAAGTAGTGCAAGACAGATATGTTAATACCTCAAGCAAATATGTATACAGTGGAAAAGTTCCCCATCACTTGCATTTTTATATCCTGCTAGGATTGAATCATGACTGACTAAGGATGCTGAAGACTATTATTCAGTTGGAGATTATTTTTCTCTATTAAGATGCATTAAAAAGGAAACACTCCCAATCTCTCACATTCAAACTTTCCACATCACTTTCTGCAAGAGCAAGGTTATTAAACAGCTGCTTATTTTGACCCTTTGAAATGACCGCAATTTAGTAATGGAATTACAGTTCCTCACCTGTCACTGCATATAAATTTGTTAGAAGCTTTAGACTGAAATTCTGTGCAAATAAAAATGATTGTCACCATTGTTACCAGCTATAAAGAATGGATCCAGAGTGCTTCTTAATAGGATGCAAATGCTGTGAGTTGTTTCTTATCAATTATTTCAGTCTAAAAAAATAAACAGTTTAAAAAGGTGAACATGAAGATGCAGTCAGCAAGACAGCAAATGTTAGAAGAGGACAGAGCTCTAAATGTGGGCACAGTGGGATACCTAGACTACAGAGAACTACCAAAGGGGGATGCCTGGAGTATGGAGTCTTTTTTAATTAGCAGCAAGCTTCTCTGAGACAGTCAGCTTCCTGCAGTAGCATTGCACATTCTAGAGAGGTAGGATGGAGGCAGTTAATTGGTTCTTCACAAACATTTAGCTTCATTGTATAACGCAAAGCTTCTCATTTTGGCTTAGAATATATTTTTCTACTACTAATTAGTTGGAGAAGCGTGGTCCCAAAATTGACAGTTGCTTGTTGCTTAGTCTTCTATCCCTTTCCATGCTAATAATTTCTTCCCAGAATACAGTCTGTAAGAATTTGGTACTCCAAATAACAGTGTCAAGAGCAGCATAACTGTAGCAAAACATTTCCTAAAGAGGACCAGAAATAGTTCAAACACACTAACCCACATACCTTTCCTATGGCTATTCAAATCCTGTACTTAAATACTGAAAACATACTTAGGCCCACAAAGGTCAAAACAAACAAACAAACAAAAACATAATAATACATAACAATAGAATAGATACATTTGATACATATCTGTGATGACAAAATGTGTAAAAAGGGTATTGTAATTAAAATAAAGTCTACATTCAACTGTAAGAAAAATTAACTACACTAACATTAACTGCATTAACTACTAAAGAGGAAAACAAGATAAAGAGTTACTTATACCTCAGGCAATTTTTAATCTTTAGTATTGATGTTTTGTTTCTGCTGACAATTACTCCTAAGACCTTACAGGAAATAATAGTTGAATACATCACTGGTTCTAACAGGACAAGGAAAACATGCTTTCAACCAACAAACCACATTTTACAAGGCTTACTTTAGGAAAGGTATATAAACTGCTTAACTTAGATCACTGAGTCAGGGGCCCAAGCATCTATGATTCCCTGTCCCAAGCCAAGCCATCTTTAATAAGAAAGTAAATTTTAAATTTTTGCAGCTCCAGGTTGGTCACCTGCATAAGATTAGATATTTTACATTTGTCTTAGGATTTCACATTTGGAGCATCACCATTGATACCTGTTAGCAGTAAAGAACACTTTGTAGGACTTGAGGGTTCAATACTGGTTTTACCACATCGTGAGGCACAGACTCTTAGATCTTTCAGGAGTTCTAAAAACTGAGTGATCTTTACAAAGCCAGTGCTGCATATTCCATTTCTGTTAGGTTAAAGAAACCCAAAGAGGGCCAATAGTATCAAAGTGGGCTTTTATCCACAAGGTCCTTGTTTAAGGTCATAACAACCAGGCAATTTCTCATGTGTTCCTCCTGACTCATAGTGAACTCAAAATACCTACTTGATCACATACTTTTCTTCAGGGACCTCCACATTCTCCCCAAGCCTCGGAGCACTGCCTTAAAAGCATGCCCATTCATAGGTTACCTACAGTCTTGGAATTAGATTAACTTTTGCAAGAATAAGGTCACCATTATTCAGATCTCATTCTTTTAGTGAAGGCAAATGAATTCCAAATATTTTCACCTTCACTGCACATGGCATATATTAAGTGAATGTATCTGCACTTTATTCTTCTGGGTGTCAGACTTATCCTGTTTCAGAGACCTTTCCTGAAGTTTCTGTTATTTTTCTGTTTCTTTTCATGGGTTCCTGGAGAATCAATTGCTAATGGCTTTTGTAAATATGGACATGAATTTGTTTTTTCTTTTTTCTTTTTTTTTTTTTTTCTACGTTCTTTTCTTTCTTTTCTGCTAATGCTTCTGATAAAGTGTATTCTGAATCATCATAATCTCAACACAAATTGCTCTTGAGTGAGGAAGGAAATGAGCAGGATGAAACTTCCTGTCTCCTTCTGTAATTAGATGCATGCAGGCTGCAGCACTGTTTAGAGTGAAGGGATTGGACTCAGTTATGATGCCCAATCATGTGAGCTGACTCATCAGCCCACATAATGAAGATTCTTTATTCAGGACACTGGAGACCATCAGATCCTCTATCTCTTCCTCAGTCTTATTAAACAAACTGTCTTCTTTGCTGTTTCCTGCCCAAGAGCTGTTTATGCCCATGCATGCTCTCCAAAGCTTCAGAACAAATCTTAGTCAACAAGAAAATCTGATCTTTTTTGACTTGTCCTGTTCCTCAGAAATACCTCTAAATCCTCAACAGCAGTGAAAATTCAGTATACTTTCATTAATAATGACTTATCTCTCGATTATTTTCAAGAACTCACATAATAGTCCCTAACACTGCTGTAGACACTTCAAAATTCTTGTCATTAATTTTACTGTCAATACAAGCGTTGTCAGCAACTGCCATTTCCAATGGCAGTATTTCTTTCTAATTTTTAATATTTGAATATTTAAACATTTAAAACCTGTTCTACTTATACTTACTTGATTCAAAAGTAATACGTGTATATATATAAATATATATTTGCCTTCATAATGTAAACTGTGTTTTGAAGATACAAACATACCATTTATTGTTCACTAAGGTCAACTAAAATCTATAAATAACCCACAAAGCTAACACCACCTGAAACCACTACTCCTCTTCAGGCGTTGTGCCATTCAGATGCAAGAATTCTCACTTGAATTTCATTGCAATTATCACCGTTTATTTGACTGAAGTGACAAGGGAAGTGGAGTTAAGTCTCAGTTGTGATGTAAGTGGAGAGCAACTCTAATGAAAACTGGAGTCATTCCACTTACATGTCAGCGGGATCACAGTCTACTGCGCTAGATCTAGAAGTCCTGCTAGGCCTAGTTATTGTGGTTAGTCAAAAGCCCTGACTGTAATATAATCAAACTGAGTTAAGCATACTGATTCAGAATAAACAGGCTGTCTGGAAGTTGCACAAACATAAGTTAAGAGAAGTAACTTTCCAAATACTAACAAGAACCATTACTTCTTCCACAATCATATTCAATACTTCTTAGCTGAGAATGCCATTAAATACATTGCAGAGGCACTATAGCCTGAATGTAATACTAAAAGTGGACTGATATAATCATAAATTATTCATGGACTGTCAATGGCATTGTTAAAATCAGATTCCTCTTCTGAGAGTCTCTGACTATTCTTTTGAGAATTATCAGTCGAACAGCTACTGTACCTTAAGACAAAAGTCTTTCAGAGAATATAAAATATAAAAATCTGTAATGACATCTATATATATGTATCATAAGCCCATGTCTATAAGCACAAGCCATCCATTATGTATAATGAAAAGAATATAAAGTGCCCAGCCCTGAGAAAGAAGAATAATATATGGATATCTTGAGGTATCAGAGTGTAATGAGTTCTAGAATTCTCTTTACAAATGTACAGCACCCACACTATCAGAAACATTGGTTTTTAAATGACCAGTATATTTAAAATAAAATAAAATAAAATAAAACAACCCACCCTTATGCTATGTAATTAGATCTTTGTATAAAAACAAGTTATTAACTACAACACAGTAAACCTAATGGATACCTAGAGTTATTGTTTAAAGAGGAATAAACATTGAGCAGACTGTAAAAGCCACAATTTTAATAAATACACTTTTCCACCATGACAGTTCATGGTGGAAAGACAAAAATTATCAAAATGTACAAAAGATACTACTATGCCAAAACTGTGTTTATCACCACATTATTTGAAGCATGGTAACACAGCACAATGTGCCTTATCTGTAAATTTCTCCCTATATTTACTCAATACCAAGACCTGGACAAGAATAGGTAATTATCTCTGATGTTAATGCACAGCAATGACTGAGCAAAGACCTGATAGACTTGTTCAATATGGCAGAGAGCTTCCTGACAGACTTAGGCATCTCTGAACCCATAGATCTATGGCAGAGAGGTAACCTCAGCCATCTCATTGGAAATGCTAGCAGAAAATTTGCTATCCTTAGTAACTTGCACTACAAATAGTAAGCATTTTTTGTTTCTGTCCAGTAGGTTCTAGGTAGTCCACTCACTTGGCAAAAAAATAATTAAGATAAAAACCTACATTGTGTTACTTTACTTTAATCATATAAAGTCTCTTTACCATTTGAAGGGGGGAAAAGGGTTTATTTTTTCCCATTGCTTTCTAACACATAATGAAAGATCTATTTGACCTTTCATATAATTTTATTTTTTCATGCATTCTGAAACAGACTCCTTTTTATTATCTCATAGGTTGCTTCCAACTTCCCCAGACTTTCTATTTGCCATTGAAAAAAAGACATTGCCATTAAATGCTTCTAGGTCAAACTCAAATTGAAGTTTCCTATTTGACAAGTGAGAACAGCTTATCCTTCACTGTCACTAGGTAAACATGATATTGCTTTTCAAAGAAAATCATAGCAGGAGAGGAAGCAAAGGAGATAGACAAGAAAAAAAATAATCTATTAAAATAGTGGCAATGCTTTCCAAAACAAAACAAAAAAAAAGCAAACAAAACCAAAAACAAACAAAAAGATAAGTCCTCTACAACACTTACTCATGTCATTTTCCAGAGAGAAACAGTCACAGGCTCACAATTTTACTGAGGTCTGAGTCATTAAAATTAGGAACCCAGTAGTAACTAACTTTTTTTCCACTTCAGTACAGACCTTATTAAGAAGCGTAGTGCAAAAGTGCAAAGCAAAGCCAACATGTTAACACAAAAAACCAAAGATAGATCATAGGACCTTTGGTACTTCTTCAGTAGAGATTTCATTTCCTTTCATCTTGCTCATGAAAGTGTCCTTGTTTTTGCTGGCCAGCCTGGGGGATGTCCAGGCCAAGTGACAGATATAGCACCATACTCAAAGGCACAGACCCTTATTTTTCATCTCAGCAGAATCATTGTCTTTTTTTTTCACATTTAAACTGAGCCCACAAATAGGGTATGCACTGAGAAAAATCTGCTGCAATCTTGGAAAAAGCCTACTGCAGATGTTTTAAAAGTTAGATGGGAATCTCTAAGAGGTCTGTAACAATCACCTAACTACTTTTGAAATGAAGGCTTGCTGCCTGTTGGTCATCCTGTATATAAGAGCCTGAAGACCGGTGACTCATCCTTTAAACAGGAGCAGCGAGAGAAATTCTATGGTTGCTTTTCTCACAGCATCAGCCTGAACATTCACTGTCCTATGAAGTGATATACTTGGTCAGCAGACAGAACAACAAGCCCAGCTTACAACTGTGTCTCTGCAGAGTGCTAGATACTTCAGCAGAAGTGTGAAAACATGGAGCAGAGAGGTAGGAGAAAAAGAGGACATTCTGAGCAGAATAAAAATCTAAGCATATATATCTCTGTGATGAGATTCACTGTGAGAAGCCTCACTACAGGTAATAGATGTAATAGCCAGCTAACCCATGAAATGATTTGCTAGGAAAAATCAGATTTATGAGTACAGGAGTGTAACAGTTAGATAAGGGGTCAGATTTAAGGATGAGACATTTTATGTCCACAAACTCATACTTCTAAAGTGTATGTTGGAAATTCTTAATTTGCTGGGGACACAAGCCCATACGGTCCTCCAGATCCCCAGATCTACTTCTCAAATTCTGAGGAAGTCCTGTTCCCCACAAGTTTCTCAGCGTAGTCAGCTCAGCTGGCTGAGCATCACCCAGTCAGCTTCTTTTGGAGGAAGATTTGTCCAGATGCTTGTGTATCAAAATGGCAGCTCCTGAGCTAATCTGAAGTCTGAACCTTCAAACTACACTCTAACTAGGAAAAAGATAGAAATGAAAAGCGACGAGATCATGATGGAAATACAAGAGAACCTACAAAAGTTGATCAGAGTAAACAATTACCAAAGCTTCTTGTTACTTCCTAGTTTGAATCTTGAAATGAATGTCCATGTGAAATGTCCAAATGAATGTCAGAATCTTGAAATGAATGTCTATGTGAAATGTCCAAATGAATGTCACTATAATATAATTTGGTATCCCAAGAAGGAGGGGGTTAAAATGGACAGTTTAAGACCAAAACAATTAAGCTTCAACTTATTTAAACATACACTGGTGCTATTAGCCATTCTTATTTAAAAAAGGAATACCTCCAATAGTAGCTCAAAACCTGTTTGCCTTTTGATCTTCCCTACTGACAAATTATTTAAGGTAGAGTTAACAAGAGAGACACAATTATAGAACCTATGAGGTGGTACATTTGGGAAGTGATTTGCTTCCTCTCCTGTCAGAGCAGCTGCACAGACCCCAGGCACGCAACCTAGCAGAGCACTGGGCCAAAGGCACAGAGGCAGCACACTACCTGACAAGTTGGAAACTTTAATTGGTGAGCAGACACCAAGCTTTGGTCTTGTGTAAATGAAGGTGTCAAAGCTATTAAGAGGATAGAGCTATAACAGTCGTGTTGCTCAACGCTTCCTTGGCAATTGATTTTTCTGCTGGAATTTATGCCAGCTTTGCAGGGCTCTGCTGACCCACTCTTCTAGCTGTCAGGGCAAGTGTTGGGTATGCTAGCACTTGCTTCCTCGGTACAGAAAAGGAGGAAATGATCCAGAGAGGGTATTAGGATGAGCTTATTTCAAATGCAACAAATCAAGGAATTTGTTCTATAGATAGAGACTGAGACCAACTCCTGTTATGAAAGCACTTTCAGAGGGATAGCAATTGGCTACTGTTAATTTGAACTATGAGTTTGAACTGAGTGTCACTGAGGTCATGTTGTGGCCTTAGAATCAGTATTGCGTTTGGTGACATGGACTGTTTGTTTCATCAGAACATGATGTTCATTTGTTTAAAAGCCACCAGTTGTTTTTTTGAAAACCTTGGGATATTTGCTTCTGCAAGAGAGATTCAGCTATGAGAAATAATACCCCCTACACACACATACACAGGTTCAGCATGAGCAAGGATACAATCCCACAGAAGCAATGCCTGTGAACATAGCGGGTACAATACATACGTGCCAAACTCTTTAGTTTCCATTTGAGAGCTGGAAGCCATATTCAGATCTCTTATAAGGCAAATCTATGCTCATTAATGCAAGAGCACTGGTTTCATTATAAATGTCATCTTCTTACTCAGCCTGAAACTTGAAAAGCAGTTTGAAAAAACCTCAACCTAATTTTCCATTGTTAATTAATTACTAATTGGAAGGATACATGCTAGAACTACTTAATTTATTACAACAGAGGTTGCCATGCCCTTTGATGCCTTTCACACATGCCTTTCAATGAAAGGAAACATTTAATATAATCCCAACTGCTCCATGTTTTGACAGAAATTGGACCTGTCCCAGTAAGCTTGGTGTTTTTTTCCCACTTGTAGAATTTTGCTTCACATAATTTTTTTGCTTCTTGAGATACTTTTAGATGGCAGTTTAACCCATGTATAAGGCAAGTGTCCCACTGCAGCGATGGAAGAATCAGGCAAGCTGGTAGAACTAAATTCCCTTTGGCTAAAACAGGCTAAATTCTATTCATCTTCTTCTCTTACGTAAGCTTCTGAACTAAGTTTACTTTAATTCAAGCTGTTCAAAGCAGATAAAGCCATGAAACTTTTTTTCAAGAACATACAAGTCACTTGTATGTTTTACATTTATTAGTAAAATCCAACTAACATCTGAAACACATCACTTAATACACACGATCCCATCCTTGTTTGGAAAGCATCAACCTTGAATCAGTTGTAAACCAGGGATGCAATAATGCCAGCAAAAGGAAGGGCTTCAAAGTAATTTGCAGTGTTGCAAACTTCAGATTTTTCTGCAAACCAGAGCATTAACATTTTGCTTTCCTTATTCTACTATGAAAAAAAAAAGATAGTTTGCATGCATGCACACACAGAAAAGACTTTGTTAAACATACAGTAAAAGAAAAATCATTTTTAAACTGCTTTACTCACCATTCACCCAAATAATTTGACGATCTGTCAAATCTTTTTGGCCTTCCTCCTCCTCCCCCCTGAAACACCACTTCCCATCTCATATACATGCCACTGTTTAACAAGTACAAAAAAGAGCAAATTTGAACTCCACTCCTCCTTTCTTCCCACGCTTGGCATACTAGTTTGGCAGTTTGCACAAACAAGTTCTTACTGTTTTTAGAAGACTTGGTCCTGATAATACCACCTCTGGATAGTATCATCATTTTTAATAAACTATCTTTGAGGTAAAGAAATCACAATTACAGTTTATAATTAGTTGAAAATGAAAATCACGGTTGTTCTAGAAAAAATCATTGGGGAACATTATCCAATACGAGATTTTTGCCACAGGGCTTCTGCCAAAAAGCAAGCCAATCAGGTCTGTCTCTGCTCTAAGCCCTAAGTCGTGCTTGTGGACTGTTCTGTGACCAGGTACCACATCTGTGATGCATCTAGCCTCAATCTAATGTGGGGTCTCTTAGATCCAGAAGATGCATGTGTGATTCTTCCCCTCTTCATTATTTCTAGGCAGAACATCATATATTTGTGTATTTTGCACTGGGTTTTCCACTTGGCCTGGCTGCCAACCTCTATCCCATTTCAAGTGCCTCTGCTTTATACTGCAAATGCATCCTGGCACCCATTCCCTTCCACTAGCCAAGAATGCTAAGAGCAGAACCCAACCATGTCTAATTCCCTTCATCCTAATATATGCCACAACAGCTAATAGATACCCAGCTATTGAATCACTTTGAAACACTTGTATGACTCTCACCCTGTTCAGTCCATGGCTGGACATGCAGCTGCAGTTTCTCAAGAGTGCCATTAGGATGCCAGCCTTGCAGCATATCCACACCTTGCATGAGCACCATGATGAGTTTGAATATATACAGCTGGAATATGTACGTGTCAGCAGGGGGATGAAATGTGTTCAGCAGTAAGGCAGAGGAAAACAGAAGGACACTTTTTTCAAACACTCACTAACTCAGAGGGTGGGACTCAATCCAGAGCTGCAAATCAAACAGGCATGAATGCAGCCTGTTGTGTTATCACGTGAACCTCCCTTCAAAGTCAAGAGAAACACCAGCTTCAAAGGTCTTGGGGACATTTTTTCACTTCTATAGTGTCTTCATCCAGAATGGTGAGCCCAGTGTGTTGCTACAAATACAAATAATACATAGAAACAGTCTATCTCCAAAAGCATACACTATTCTTGATAGGCTGCAACAGAAGAGCTTTCATCTGACTGCTTTAAGAACACACAGACATATTCTTAGAGATTATTAATTACCTTTCATCCTCAAGCACCCACACAGTATGGAATTCCACCAGAACTGCAGTGCAGGTTGAAACACAAAGAGACACTTCCTGCTTTTTATATGGTTATTCAGGCCAAAAAAAAACACAACACACAAGCCTTACAGAGAGCTCTGCTGTTCAGTAAAGTCTTCGCTCAGTGAGAACAGATTTCCAGTGGCTTAAAGGAAGGAAGATGCAATAAACATTGTCATCCAAGAAACTCTGGGTTGTACTTTACAGCTGAATTAGAATGGGAAGGTTACATCAATCTCCAAAATTTAGTAAAGACTTTTTTCCCATTTCTTCCACCAACAACAATGCTTTGCTGGTGTAAGCACGTCCATGGTATTATCTTCATTTTTTTTTCTTGCTAAGATGTTAATTCTATCATTGTAATAAAATCTGTCATACCCAAACCCCTGCTCTTCGCATGCAACCATGCTTAAAAGTGTGTGATGTGAATAGGCAGTTCCTGCATGAAGAAGTATGGACTAGGTTAGGGTTACCCTGTGAGCTCATATGAAGCACATTGACTTCCTTTCACTCAAGAAACTGGAATTTTTGTGTGTGTTTCTCAATTCGCTGGAAAAATAAGATGAGTTCTCCTGTTTCATGACTACCCTTTGTTCAGGAAACATATATATATATATGTATATATACACACACACACACGTATACATATGTAAATTAATGTTCATATAAAACATACACATGACACTAATGCAGAACTGATAGCTTCTCTGCAAGAAGAAAATGTCCAAAGCTAGCAGATAATATCA
Source organism: Anas acuta (assembly GCF_963932015.1). Lineage (NCBI taxonomy): Eukaryota > Metazoa > Chordata > Aves > Anseriformes > Anatidae > Anas > Anas acuta. The sequence goes on along the minus strand of NC_088980.1, from coordinate 91,297,913 downwards.
TGAGCTTTAGAGGCAAGAAACAATAACTTCTAAAGGGTGACTTGTATGCAAGTATCATATGTACTAGATACTTGCGTAGTATCTAATACAGACTGATATTTTTCAGCTCTTTTTCAGTATATGGGGGCTCAAACATATCCCAGCTACCTATTCTTAAGTAAATCACTGTAACTCAATACCTTTAGAGCTCCAACCCTGGTCAAATTTGGCTGAAGTTGATTTAAAAGTTATTAGGAGGAGGACTTCCATGACCATTTAGAAAGTGGTCATGAGAGTCTTGTTTCAAAAGAGATAGAGAGAGAGAGAAAGGACAAGAGATAAAGGGACAAGATAGTTGGAATGAAACACTACAGAGGATTTCTGTGTCTCTGACTATGAATTGTGATTGTATATTCCTTCTATATTCACAGGGAATGACCTCACTTTATGTGTGCCTTGGCTCTCCCTTAATGTAAAAATTACACTTCCTCACTCAGAGGGATATTGGGATGATAAACTCCCATTAAGGGTTGTAAAATGTTCAGACACTACAGGTATAAAACCATACACAATGCCTAGACAGTCAGAAATTGTCTGCATTGCTGTAAATCAGAAGCAAGTGAAATACATACCAACAATAATATTTTTTTCAGAGGCCCTAGGTCTTTCATTTCTGCAGGACTCAAATTCACCCAAAGACTAAGAATATACTGTCCCTGTAACTTACTAATTCTGTACAGAATTGTTCATGGACTCCATTTTCAGCTGTAGTTTCACCACTTAATTGGCAGTATTGCAATTTCTTTCTTTTTTTTTTTTTTTTTTTCTTTTCACAGAACACCTCAGGGAATATCATTCTAGGTAAAACTTACATAAGAGATGGGAAAAAGTTATTTTTGCCACATTGATCAATTCCTTTCAATCTGTATCATTAAGCAGAGCTGGAACAGATTTTAATCAGAGACTTTGTTTATTTGCTGCTTCTGATGGGATAAAAAATATTCTTGATTTTTCAATAGTGTAAAAAAAAAAAAAAAGCATACTCCAGACTTTTTTTTTTTCAACATTCACACTACTATTCTATTTCATTATTAAGAAAAAGAAGCAGCATCTTTCCTTATACTACAAGCAACTGTAATGTCAAATTCAGTACAAGTACGGATTATTATCCCTACTCCTGGTATTCTTTAAAAAAAAAGAAAAATAATAGCATTGCATAGGCTTATTACAAGGGCTCACAAGTCAGTCCCCAAAGATTCAACAGCTATATTAATATTTTTGAGAAGTATCATATTACACTGATTTCAAGGAGAATACTTGTCAGAACATTGCCACTGAAAGATGGCTTTGTACTAGCTGGAAAAGAATTATCTCATCATAAGAGCTCTCAGAAAACAGTAAGCCTTTTATTTCCAATGTAAGTAATAGGTGATTCTAAAATATCTATTTGTATAACTATGAAACCAGGTAAAGTCAGCTAGTGTAGGCATGTGAAAAGGGAGGAAAAACATCCGATCTAATTAATATGCATACTAAACTCCCTAACACTGTGATACTTACACGATAAGATACAGACAAAAAACACACCCTCAGAAACAACTTAGGCTAGAAAAACTATGTATTTAAGATTTTATTTACTTCATACACTATTCAATGTTCACCTGTTTATTATGTCTATCTCTTGCTATTTTCTTTCAATTTCAGAGTGAAAACAATTTTTTTTGTTTCAAAAGTGAAGTATTCACCTGCGTTTTTACACCTGAGGAAAGCAGCATGCCCTCTGGAAGGTATTTCCTGTTTAGGTAAAGAATTAATTTTCTGAGAGTATACCAACAAAGATTATAGCTGTGTGTCTTAGGAGTTATTAAAAGGTCATCTTGCAAAAGCCACAAAAGGAAAAACTTAACAATGCAGAAAAAAAAAAGGAAGAAGAAAGAAAAAAACAAAACAAAACAAAACAACAATACCCCATGTCATTAAAAATTATATTACTATAACAAACATTATTATGAGCAAACAGAACCGTACTCTTAATAAACAGCGTTACCGAAGGACTGAAGTAGGTTTATGCGAATGTCCTGCAGTCATGGTGCCACGATCACAAGGGTTGGATCTGTGCACCGTTGGCTTACTCAGCAGTGTGAGCATGTTCCAAACCAGGCACAGACACACCACGGCACTGTTCCCAAATTCACCAAGGCACACTGTACACTGTAGATGTGTTTATGCTGGCTGCAGGAGAACAGATGATACCAAATGAGGCATGAAGCCTGCTGGAACAAAGCTCCTGTCAATGTTTTGTGAGCTTGTCTAAGTGAGTTTAGAAAATTTGTCATGTGGTTGCAGTGGGCTTGATCTGGCAGAAGCCTGAAAGCCAGATTTTCTATACCACAGTTTCACTGAGCATTTCTATAACAGCATGTTTAGCTTCCTCTTCTTTACTGTAATTCTAGCTAAAATGTTGACACAATTAACTATGAAGAAATATTTACTTCACATAGCTACTTAGCACAAAAGCTCAGGTTTCAAGTAGTTCTGACTTGTAAAAAAATAATATTAAATCCAAACAGTCTACTTCTGATGAAAGTTATGCTAATGCTACTCTAGGGAATGACTCTTTATATGCATTGCCTTAGTTTACCTCACAACCAATGCAAAGACAGCCTCATAGGCAAGTATTCAGAATCTTTTAAGTATCTGTTAAGCAATTATAAGCGTGCCTACAATAGCATTTTAGTCTGGATCAGGAGTGCACATTTGAAGCAGACCTCCCAGATGTTCCCCACTTTGCACTTTGGTTTACATCACAGAGGAATCTCAGGGTTAACGGACTGGATTCCTCCCAGATGAAGCTAAACAAAGAGACAGTCCAGAGCAAGCCTATAGACAGCTGCTGTGACTGACTGCTTTATTGCTTTTCAACATGTTCCTCTGATTCTCCTGGTCCCTCATCTTTCTGTCAGGCTAAGTCTGCTAAATGAGACAGTCGTATGCTACTTCTACACTTAATAATTGAACCTTGGCCTAAACAAAGCCACAATACTTAAAAAAGGCATAAAAGAAGCTTTAAGGTCAAATTTAGCAGAATAGCATACTGATATAAGAAACAGATATGGTGAAAATTTCCAATTTTTACATCTATTTTGAGTGCATGCAAAAGAAGTGTAAAATACAAAATGTAGATGGGGAAGAAAGGTTAACCAGGATAAAAAAATGTGTATAAATTGAAGAGTTCCTACGTAAGTGATAAACAAGTACTTCCCATGCAAACACATTAGGCTGACACAGCTCTGAAATTTAGAAACCACAAGAGAAAGGATCTGAAAAATTCCTGGAATTTATTTTTTTTTTCCTTTTTTTTTTTTTTTTTTTTTTCTTATACCTCTTTGTTTCCTAGAAGATAGAACATTAGGAGTTTAATGTTATTTAAGCATGCAAGACTAAATTCTGCTTTTGACTGCCATGGGATAAAACAATGTTACAGGTTATCATTTGTACCTTGGTCACGTGGGCTAGGCACTGTAGAAAGCTAGTATTTCCTTAGTGTTTTGTCACCTACCCAAAACAGAAGCAAAAAGAGCAAAGCTCAGAACCCAGGAAAATGTATACAAGATAATCAAGGACTGACAGAGTTGGATCATGCTGTTACTGAGGTTAGTAGGAGAGGACTAAATCTTAAGAGTCCCCAGATGATGACAAGTAAGACATCTCACCACAGTGAACTGTTAGGAAGAAGGAAACGGTGGAAATTTTATTGTTGACACCAAACTAGTAACATTATGTATATGTGAAATCATCTCCAACTTTGAAGTCTGCACTGTTTTGGGCAGGCTTTGAGGGGGGAAGAGTGGTTTGGATCAGATGACCTCCAGAGATCCCTTCTATCTTAAATTTCTCTAAATTCTATTTAATTTATATATACATTTTTAATATTTTAACCACAAATGTAGAACAACTCAATAAGCAGCACACAATGCCAATAAGGTCTTCTCTTGTTTCAGGGCACAGAGTTTTCTTCAAACAGTATTTCATATGATGGAGGAAAGAATTCTGGTGGTCAAAAACTTACAGGACTTCACTAGAATGAAAGCAAATGAGCTATTACATGAATACATATAGGTTAATCTCAGAGTTCAAGCCTTTATAAAAGTTTACATCACTGGTGAACTCACGTTACTTATCACCCAGAGAATCTTAATGGATTAAGTGAAGACTTCTGAAGAACCAAGTTCTGCTTCTTCTGTGCTGTAAGATGCTACGCAAATTACTAAAAAAGCAGTGATAAATCAGTATATATGAAACGTTGCTCACCACAAATAAGTAGGGAAGCAATTAAGAACAAAGAAAAGTTTGCTCATTCTAATTTGGATTGCATATATGTCTGAAAGTCTGAAAAATCAGTGTGATGCTTTGTAAGATTTAGCTCTTCTTTTAGAACAGGAAATGCCACAGGGCCTTGGCACAGAAACTGCTGGAAGAAAATTCTTTGGCTTCTGTTTTACAGGAGTCAGACTAAATTATCATAATAGTCTGTTTTGGCTTTAATCTGTACTTCACTTCTTCACACAGGTTTTGTGAGGATAAATTCACTTGGGTATTATTGGTGATGGGAGTAATTTAAGTAGATAATAGATATAGAATGTTCCTTCCAAACAAATAGATTGGCAATTAAAACTATGAATAGCATAGTCAGTTCTCCAGTTCCATTATTAATTATCTGCATACAGAGGCAAATACACAGATCTATGTATAAACAGTGTTTGTTTGTTTGTTTTTAATAACAACAATCCAATTTACATTTTTGAAACCTTAACATGTTAATCATAAACATGTGCATTAACTAATTCTCCCAATATTCTGGCAAAGTAGGAAAATAAGTATTCATATTCCCTCTTTAGTTGAAGGAAAATCAAGAGATCGAGGTGAGCAGCAAGAGATCTTTTCCAAGCCCATGTTTCAAATTAATGGATGAATTTAGCTCCTGGTTCTAGGCTCATTCCCTCACTCCATGTTGCCTCTAACTTGATTAGTTTCTTATGACTAACCATTAATAATTCTGCATTATGCAATCATCCCTAGGTAAAAAAGAAGTTTACTCTTAATAAATGACAGTGAAGCTAAACAATTTCAGAGTACCACAAAATGTATAATAATCAGATTAATTAAAGTGGACTCAGTCTGATTATAGCCATAACCTGATATACCCAGCCAGTCAGTCTCTCATAGGCTCTAATTGCCAGACAAAATTACATTTCAAATGTATCAGGGAAACAGAATCTTTTCCTGCATTTTGAGCAAAGTCATTACTTTTCCTCTCTGCAAATTGTATAAAATCAAAAATAACCCTTTCTACTCTTTAGTAAGGCAAGTAAATGATGAGAAAATATAATCTGTGTAACGAACAGAAGCCTTGGTAAAACAAAACGAACATTTCCAGTGAACAGCAAAAAAATCTTCCACTTGACAGTGAAGCAGAAGTTATTCAACTTCAACAGATCTGATCTGGTCACTCAGGACAGCATTTGATCAATTAGTCTCATTTAGCAAAGTACTCAAGTGCATGCTCATAATAGCTTGATGTCACCTTCATGGTCAATAGGTTATAAGGACATACCTGAGCAGTGTACTGAAACTGAATCTTTGCTATTACATTTTAGTTCAAACACATGAAGTAAATGAAACGTGATGAGGTACACAGGTTCTGTCTGCCATCCTGTAAACAGGGAATTTTGTGTCTAGTTAGCCTTGCAGAGCAGTGTAGATGGCAAACCACTCAAAATAGTCGGTAAATGAGAGCTTACTCACGTTCTCATCAAAGATGATGTGAACAACATGAAAAACAGCTATAAACATAAGTTTCAAAGAGGGCAGAATTTAAAATTCAATTATTTTGGGCACAATAACCACTTCTGTTTCTTTTCTGGTAGGAAAAATAGCTTTTTCCTGCCTGCTGTCTCCAATACTGTGTAGGGAAAAGCTTGGAAACTTTCAAACAGATAAGGAATGTTTACAAACAACAAATTATACTGGAAAACTGGAGCGGTTTCACATCCTTTGGGGTTTGAAAATCATGTAATGAGATATCAGGTTCAGTGTTAGCATAGGGAACATTAATAGCTGTAACATCTGCCTAACTGGCTCTATGGCCAAAGCCCCCCTTGCCTTGGTTAATCTGTGGAGGAATAGCCCTGGCACAATTTCATAGTGCCAGGCCATGCCCCCACCTCTTGACACCATCTTGACATGCATCTTGAGATGCTTCTTCCTCCATCTTTTTCTGTGGAAGTGAATGTGTATGGATATGGTTAAATGTGAAATTCAGGGGCAATTTGGAAAATTTATATATCTTCTTCAGGATCAAGCTTTTTGTAAAGAGAGAGAACTGTGGTCACATTGTTTTCCTTCTCCTGGCCCCAGGCCAAAGGATTCTCAGCACCCTGAGTGACCTTTCCTGTCTCTTACACAGATGGCAGCCTGATGGACTGTTAGTGCCACCCATAAATTAAATTCCAATTAATGATATTATCTCCTTGATATTTAGTACTAGTGTCCCATGCCGCACCCCTTCCTTACTTCTATTACTAGTGCCCATGCCTACAGAGCCTCATGGCACAAGCTTCAGGCAGAAAATCAACTTTGGCCTTCAGCTTCTTCATTTGCTTTTTCTTGTGCTTGGTCTCAGCTCTGGTAGCTGCTGCAACCTCAGGATTTCACCTGTGACAAATAGGGCCACAGCTTTAGCAGTACCTTGGAGGCAGAGGTCATGTTTGCGTTGTGGACCAATAAGCCAACTTTTCAGTCTAATGGCACTGCTAGTATAGCACCTCCACAGAAGGTAAAGGCAAGATTTTCTTCTGAATTGATCCAAAAGTCATTACACACCTTGCGCATTAGGCACATTGCTAGTACCATATATCTAACACTTAAGCAGCATCCACAAATTCAGTGTTAATAACCATTCTCAAAACATTATCACGCATGCAATGAATACAAATTAAATCCACAATCCATAAGTTTAAGTGGAAGTGAAAAACTCCCTGTTTTCAGGTGGCTATTATGCAAAAATGTATATATTTGAATAAATCAAGAGAAAGCATTTCCATTATTTCATGGAAATTCGGAAACCCAGAGAATGTCTTGGATCACTAAAGGGTCTCCCTGTTAGTATAAGGTATGCGGGTATGTGACAAGAGAAATGCAATTCTTTTTGTGAGAAAAGAATTCCCATGGGCTCTTAACCAATACTCTGAAAACATGAACATGTTTACCAGAAATGTCAACCCAGTAAACTTGGATTCTTGCAGAGACAGTGACTAAACCATAAGAAAATCTTTCAACTGTTCCTACCAAAATCATACAGGTTAAGGCCAAAAGCTCAATTACATGACCAGTACTTCTTCCACCTGCCTCCACTGGTCTTTAATCTAAACAATATGGTATAATTGAAAGGGTTGGAAGGGGCCTCAAAAGATCATCAGGTCCAACCCCCTGCCAGCCTCCCTGTGCAGCCTGTTCCAGTGCTCCATCACCCTCACCGTGAAGAAGTTCTTTCGCATGTTGGTGCGGAACTTCCTGTGCTCTATCTTGTGACCATTACTCCTTGTCCTGTCCTCACAAGCCACTGAAAAGAGGTTGGCCAAATCCCCATCTCCCACACCTCAAGCATTTATTAATTCTCTGTTATAAAAATTAGATTGCATATCAATAAGCCTTATATAACCTACAAGTAAATAACAATGTTCTTTGGAACTGCTCCCATAACTGGTATGAATATCTCAGATGTGCTCCTCCTTCCACAATAACTGACTCTAAAGTCTAAGCACTAACAGGATTTAAAAAAGGTTTTCCTTGAGTATGTTCAGAGTAGAAAAGATAGCATACACAGTAGGTAATGCTGTTCAAAAATAATTATATCATATTCCAGAAACAGTCACAGGTTGCTCTAGGTTGAGATAATGGAAACAATTTAGGGTGCAATTTAAGTTAAACCTAAATTATATCTGTATGAGAGAACGATAAATTCAGGGAGAGAGGGAAAGCAGTAAGCAAACGACTGCAGGTTTTCAGTGAAGTAAAACTCTTTGTATAATTGTTGAACCTAAGTTTTTAATCCATAATTGAGGTGATTAATTAATTTAAATTTTATTAGGAACCATGCACTGCAGCAACACCCTCTTTCAGTTTACACAAACCAGGTGGATAACATAGGCGTGAAGAGCTAGGATGAAATATTATATTTCACTGAAATTCAGCACGTCTAATTAGTCACCTAAAGGACTGATTAATTAGGTTTAGAGGAAGGGAAGAAGGGAAGGAGGGAAGAAGGAAAGAAGGGAGGGAGGGAGAGTGGGAGGTGTGGTTTCCATCACACTAAATACTTCCTGTAAATGTACTGACATTCCAGTAGGAGCAATCAGAAGGAAAACAAATTATAGTAGGACACTACTAGTATTTCTGAGCTTGTACAAATCCTTTTCTGTATGCTACATAACAAACACAGTGAAGTACTTGTAGACCTAAGAAGCATTCCATCTCCAATTTCAAAGATCAGAGGAGTTTTGCTAAATCATGTTGTACTTTCTGACAGATAAAATTCTAAGGCAGAGAATGATGCTACTCAATTTTCTTGGGGGGAGGGGGGGAAGTAATAGCTTCTAGAACTTGACTTTTTTTTTTTTAAAAAAAAAGTATCTAAAAAATGCCTTTGCTTTAAATTATGACCAAATACTTACAATAAATGCAGATCATACTATTTAGCAATTATTAAAAAATGTTGACATTTCTACTAGTTCCTTACAGCTCTTAAGTTGCTAATGGACCATGAAATTCAGCCACAGACCCTGATTAGTGGAGAAACGATCCTTGTTCTGAAAAGACCCTCTGCAGGCTGTGTATATGGGACAGTCCTGCTTTTAAAAATTGAGACTGCCAAGTTATGCCCTGTAGTGGGTTTACGTGGCAAGGTTTTGGTAGCAGGGGGCCATAGGGGTGGTTTCTGTGAGAAAGATCTAGAAGCCGCCCCATGTTTGGGAAGGGCCCCGTTGTTTTCCAGATCTGAGCCAATAAGCGATGTTGTTTTGCGCCTCTGTGAGAGCATATTTAAGACAGGGAAAAAAATGCTGCGCCACACAGCAGCCGGGAGAGTCAAGGGAGTGAGAAACAGCCTTGCAGGTGCCAAGGTCAGTGTAGAAGGAGGGGGAGAGGTGCTCCAGGCGCCGGAGTAGAAGTCCCCTGCGGCCTGTGGTGAGGACCATGGTGAAGCAGGATGTCCCCCTGCAGCCCATGGAGTACCACGGTGGAGCAGGGTTTCACGCTGCAGCCCGTGGAGGAGACCACGGTGGAGCAGGTGGCCCTGCACCGACGGAGGCTGCTGCCTGTGGAAGACCCCTGCCGGAGCAGATTCCAGGCCAGACCTGTAGCCCGTGGAGAGGAGACCACGCAGGAGCAGGTGATCTGGCAGGAGCTGCTGCCCGTAGGGGAGCCAGGTTGGAGCAGTTTTCTCCTGAGGGATGGACCCCGTGGTACGGACCCATATCTGGAGCAGTTCTGGAAGAGCTGCTGCCTGTGGGAAGCCCACGCCGGATCAGTTCGTCAAGGACTGCATCCCGTGGGTGGGACCCCACAGCACAGGGGACGAGAGTGACCGAGAAGGAGCGGCAGAGAAGAAGTGCTGTAGACTGACCATAACCCCCATTCCCCCGTTCCCCTGCGCCGCTCGGGGGGAGGAGGTGGAAGAGGGTGGATGGGGGGGGAGGTGCTTTTGGTTTCTTTCCTTTGTTTCTCACTTCTCTAGCTTGTTAGTAATGAGCAATAAATCTTACTATCTGTCTTCTTATGCTGAGTCTGTTTTGCCCGTTACACTAATTATTGCGTGATTTTCTCGTCCTTATCTCAATCCTTGAGCCCCTTTCACATATTTTCTCCCCATTCCTCTTTGAGGAGGGGGAGTGAGAGAGCGGCTGTGGTGGAGCTCGGCTGCCCACCTGGGTAAAACCACCACATGCCCATGCAGTTTTCACCCTCCTTTGATTTACTTTCTATTTATTATTATTAACGTGCATTGCAGTGTTCCCTAGCAGTCAGATAATGCTGTGCTTTTGTCCTCTTCATATCACACAACAGACAAAAAAGGACAGTTTGAAATCTGCAGATAGTAGTCCTTGTAAAGGACTACTAAGGGAAACCATCTTGGGCTGAAAAACATAGTTGGGATCAGATGCCCATGCTTATTCCACACTGCATAAAATGCATAGAAGGCTATGTGAATAACTCATGTCCTCATGCAAGCTGTAACATTATCATACATACAAAGGAGGTGGCACCTAAAATTTAACTGCTTGAAATATAAGTTACAATTGACAAAACTAGCCTAAGATATTTAGAACTCATCTCTTTCCTGTAAAAAATATAAAAGTCAATATTCTTCAAAATGTTGCAAGCACTTACATTTTTGGTAACATACCTTTATAAGGACATTGCATATAGTACCATCCAGCAATTTGGCTTTAGTTAACGGAGTTAAATGTATCAGGTGTTGAAAGTATCAAAAACCTGGATGGAAGGAGGCACTGCCTTGAACACACATCAGTTCTGAAGCTTGGCTGGGGCATTCTTCCTTCCAAATATGTTGCAGATTCCCATCCAAAATGTTTTCAAATGAAATATATATAAATGATATATGATATATATATAAATGATTATTATATATAAATGAAAACAATAATCTTTCTTTGCTTGCCATAACAGTTTCCATGGGGAAATATTTGCAATTTTTTTTTTCAGCAGAAAAGTTTTTACGGAACAGCACCTCCCAGGCTGCTGGGATGTGATGAGTATTCTGCTTGCCTTTCTGTCTTCTGCTGCAGTTATTCCACTTGGCATAGACCACTAAATACTCTTTTTTTCCACCCACAGCCATAAGCTCAAATTTGAGTAGAATCACCACAATCATAAATTCACTGTTTTATTCCTTTTCTTTCTTAAAAAAAAAAAACATATTTTAGTTTTTTTACCAGTGCAAAACAAAAATGCTGGAGCCACCTCCAGCTTCCAACTCTAACACCATCCAACAATTTCCCAAGTCAGGAATCAGCAACAGGCCAACAAACCAAATACAGATACCTAGAGAAATATTTTGCCTTCTGATGCACCATGCAGAAGAACACAGTGCCAAAGAGATCAGATGAAATGGAAGATACAGCAAACCCAGCATCCTCCACCCTGAAAATAGTCAGTACAAGGAAGACAGTATAGATTAGTTCCAGACAGGAACGCAAGCAAGGAGACCCTGGTTACCAGTGGAGCACTTTGTGTACCTCTCCAGCAAATTCTACTAGATCTCAGTAACTGTAACAGAGCCCCATGGTCTACTACAGCATCATCTTTCTGTAAAAACCATCAATTCAGACTTACACCCTACTGCAACGTTGACCCACATCACATAAACATTTCACGTATTTGCTGCTCCCATTCCAGACAGGCTATACACTGGGAATGCCCACCATGAGGAGCATCCTATTTCAAAACTGGGCAGCAATGACTCAGCAATTCTGTAGGTGGCTTGATGGCACAGCATCCCCATCAAGTCTGGTGTGGGTCTGCATACACTCAAAAACAAAGAGTACCTTCTCTACATTTTGTCTCATATAATGTACTTCATCAGTCACTAGCAAAGAATGGCTAAATCACAAAAGATGGAAGGCAGCTGTATTGGGTTTATGTGCCAAGGTTTTGGCAACAGAGGGCTGCAGGGGTGGACTCTGTGAGAAGAACCCAGCAGCTGCCCCATGTTAGTTAAGGGTCAGCTCCAGATGGCTCCAATGGGACTCGCCACTGGCCAGAGCCAAGCCAATAAGTGATCGTGTTTGCGCCTCTGTGAGAGCATATTTAAGAAAGGGGGGAAAAAAAACCTTTTGTACAACAGCAGCTGAGAGAGAGGAGTGAGAACCAGTCCTGCAGCCCCCCAGGTGAGTGCAGCAGGAGTGCAGGAGGTGCTCCAGGCAGGCAGCAGCAGCAGTTCCCCTGCAGGCTGTGCAGGGAGAGGCCCCCGGTGGAGCAGGCTGTCCCCCTGCAGCCCATGGGTCCCCCATGGAGCAGATCTCCACGCTGCAGCCCCCCCGTGGGTGGAGGAGCCCCCGGTGGAGCAGGTGGATGTGGCCTGGAGGAGGCTACGGCCCCTCCAGACCCCCTGCTCCTGCGACCCCCGCAGGAGCAGGGGGTCTGGGGGGAGCTGCCTCCCAGCCGTGGGGGACCCATGCTGGAGCAGTTTACTCCTGGGGGATGGATGGATGGACCCCATGGGATGGAGCTGTGTGGGAGCAGTGCTTGAGGAGCTGCTGCCTGTGGGCAGCCCGTGTGGGATCAGCTGGGGAAGGACGGCATCCCGTGGGAGGGACCCCATGGGGAGCAGGGGCAGGGAGGGACTGTGAGGGAGCAGAGGAGAAAAACGTCAGGGACTGACCACAGACCGCATTCCCTGTTCCCTTGTGCCGCGCAAGGGGAGGAGATGGAAAAGGGTGGATGGAGGGAAGGTGTTTGTAGTTTGAGTTTCTCACTGCTCTAGTTTGTTAATAATAAGTAATACATTACATTAATCACACTATGCTGAGTCTGTTTTGCCCATGATGACAATTGTTGAATGATCTCCCTGTTCTTATCTCAACCCTTGAGCCCTTTTCATCCTATTTTCTCCCCCTTTCCCTTTGAGGAGGGGGAGTGAGAGAACAGTCGTGATGGAGCTCAGCTGCCCGGCTAAGTAAAACTACCACAACAGACAAATTCAAAAAAAATATATTTTTTTTCTTTCCCAACTACTTTGAGACTTACAGACCCTTAAATTTTTCTCAGTGGAAACATCAATGCAAATTAAATCCTAAAGAAAGTAAGCATACTTTTCTCAGTTATGAGCTGTAAAGTCTTCAGTAGTAGCTCATGGATTTTCATGCATGTGTAAACTGTATACTAAAAAACAGTCCAAGAGAATTAGGAAGATTTTTAAGTCTTGTCACATACATTCTGGCTTTTACTAATACTAAGCATACCATAGTTATACCATCAATTAAATCATATATAATGATATTATACATATAAATTCTGAATCCAAGAGCTGCTAAATAGAATACAATTTCAGTAACCTCAGTCTGCAACTAGCAACCATCATGCTACTTTCCCAGGTAGAATTATAATTTTTAAAAATCCTACTCTCTTACACTGAGAACTCCTTTCAGAAAAACTATTTTTCAAAGGGTTGTGTCAGACATGGGATTCCTTCAGTTCAACATAAAAAATAGTCAGTGAGCAGGTTCCAAGCAGACATGACTTCTACCTTGAACACAATTTCTCTTTCAGTGCCAATTTCCATTTTAAGAAGGGAAAAGGCATCCTCTAGGGATTGCTGTGTATCCAAATAAAAGACGGAATTAGAAATTAGTCTTGTAAAATGTTGTTGTTTCTCGCTGACAGGCAAAACAGCACTTGCAGTCTTGTCCAACCTGCATGTGAATGATTTCTACTGTATGCCATACAATCTGACCATGTTTGTCAAAACTCTTGGTACCTGTGTAATTAAAGGGTAAAACAAGGATAACTAAGGTGATGTTAGAGAATATCAGGACCAAGATTGGCTGGCCAGTAACTAGTTTTGCTTAGCCAACAGAAAATAACTCCTAGCCTGATGCACACTTTCTGTGCATTTCTTATTTAAAAAAAAATAATCATGAAATATATACAGACACTATTTTTAACAAACTGACTAAATCAAATATTTAAGCACTGCAAACAATACTTGAAATAATTTTTTTATTTTAGACACCTATATGCGAATGGTGTATGTAAGATATATGCAACACCATGATGAAAATTTCTGGTTTGTTCCATGTTTCTTGCTTATCAGTGCCTAATTTTAACTGTTGCAGATCTTAAGGAAAGGTTTTCAGGGAGCTATATATAGCATTGTTCCAAGACCTACCATCTAAATGCTAATAGCTAATTTCAGGACCATCAATTCTATATATATACTGTAGGTTGTCTCCAAACATGAATTACTTACATTGTTTGAATATGGAGCTTCATCTACTATTGAAATGAAAAATTGCTATGTAACAAACATATGTAACCACCTTCTGAGTTGAGATTTTCATCCTAACCTCTAACCTTGTTTTAGTTTAAAACCATTCCCCCTTGTCCTGTCATTACCTGACTGATCAAAAAATTGCTCTCCAACTTTTTTATAAGACCCCTTTAAGTACTGGAAAACTGCAATGAGGTCACACCAGAATCTTCTCCAGGCTGAATGTCCTCAGATGTTTTTGTAACCAAATAGGAACCAAACAGGAAAAAAAAATTTTTGAACTTTTTTTTTTAATTTAAAGTAAATTTAATTCTATTGTATTTATTTCCACATAAGTAAATATACAGAAAGTAAAAATATTATAGTTTTTAATGCTTGTGACAGTATATTGAATTAACATAATATCGTACCCTTATTTTACTAAGAATCATGTACTTATAAGTGAATGCACAATTATGTGCTTTATGGATTAAGAAGGATATTAAATAGTTGGCTCTTGGATACTCTTCTACAAGTTATCCTGAAACCTGGCAATTATTTTTTTTTTCTGTCATTACATGATTGCACATATGACAGAACATCTTCAAAGGTTGCTTTGATTTCAGTACTAAAGACTGATCTCTTTCTATGCACAAGTACTACGTGACTTTATGTATGACTATTTTAAGGGGGTGAAACAAAAATACACACAAAAATATAAACAAAATTTAAGTTTAATAATTCAAAACTTTTAGAAGATATATCACTCTTCACCCATTTTTTTTTTCAGATCATGTTTCCAAATGAAGTCCTAGCAGGCATAAAGAAAGCAAAAACCTAAATACATGGTCCACTCCTGCGTAAGTTAAAACATATAGTAAAATCATCTGTAAGCACAAGGACATGATGTCATCTCAGTCTGAACATAACCCCATGAGCACCATGTAACAGAGCAAGAAAAAATAATTTATGTAATCAATGCCTGATCATCAGCTTGCAGAAGGGTCCCCATTGATTTTGCCATTTGATCTTCTATGAACAATTTCAAAGAAATCCCAAAATTATTCCATCAAGCAAATGCCAGGAAAGGATCAAGCTAAAACATTGCCTAATATTCAGGGTAAACACAGGAATGGCATGGATGCTCAGGTCACAGCATGCGATTGCACTGGAAACTGTGAAAACTCTCAGTAATGTCTTTCTACAAGTAAAACCAAAAGCCAGAAACCAGTACATTTTGGCCAGATAAACACTTGGGCTTACAGTCCAGATCTGCACACACATCTAAACACTTTAGTGTTATTTAACATTCTCAACATGAGGTTGGCTTATGAATACTTTTGTTGGAAGAGGGTCTCAGTGCTTCCAGCTTCCAACACCTACTGCTGGCCCACAGCTCCTGCACAGCTGGGTATTTTCATTCTATTTAGCAAAGACACTACGGCTAATTGAAAGCAATGGAGTCTTTTGAAAGGCAAAGAAAGGGGATATTAAACCTTTCCATCTCTTCAAACCAAAATGCTCAGATTCAGTCTCTGCTAGCAATTTTAAAGTAAACAAAGCCACTCTGACAGCAAAATGCATGACAAATCCAGCAAAGAATAATGTTTCCAGTAAAGGCAGTTTACATTTAACTACAGTTAAGCCGCAATACAATCCCTCTTCAGACAGGCAACTACCATTTTCGATAATGCCTCTCATTCCCAGCTGTGGGGATTTTGCAATTCATCTCCTGATGGCTTTCACTCTCAGAGGTGAGGGACCTGGATTAATTCATTTCACTAAGCACTAAATAAGAAAGTAAGTAAGTAAATAAATAAAATGCAGCTCCTCTCCCTCCTTGACTGTGCCAACCTTAGGTGAATGGTACAAGTAATTAGCCCTGACCTGTGCTTCCAGCGCTGTCCTTACCCAGAAAAGTTAGAGAATTTATTAAGGAAATCACATACCTGCTTTCAATTACTCCATTGTATTGAGCTATACTTTCCCCCCCCCCCCCTCCTGGAAAAGAAACTTATCAGTGCATTCAGCCTCCTCCAAATTTGCACACTAGCATAGCCAGTCACTTGAAAAGAAGGTTCATCAGAACTACTGCTCTGGTCCCACCCCAGGCAGTGAAGGAGTGGTGCTAGTGGGAGTGGAATGACCTAGCTTGTACTCAAACGCTCGGTCATCTGGAGAGGAGCCTGCATCCCTGAAAGCTTGCTTGTTTAGTTTTGTTGTTGTTGTTGTTCTCCTCCAACTGTGGTAATCTAAGGTGCAATCTCTCCCAACCTTGCACATATTTTAGGTGAACACTATTAAAACACCATAAGTAAGTCCAACACCACTGGTGATACCTACCAAGAGAAAGATTATTAAAAATGTCAGAGGCTGGACATTTTACAAAAAAAAAAAAAAAAAAAAATATTTATTTCTAACTGCTGATTCATGACCTTGTAGTATGATGTCAGAAAAGAAAGCTATAACACTGAAAGTTCAATAGGATGGTGAACCGAAACTCGTGATTTAAAAAAAAAATAAAAATCTGCATTTTTGTGCTTTATTTGAGAAAGATATTCCCAAAAATATATAAAAAATAAATAAATAAAATAACTTCAAGCTCTTGTTTTATAAGTACAGGAAGCTTTTTTTGAAAGGAAGATGCTCATTAATGCACTGATGACAATCTTAAATATTGTAAGATTCAAAAGAAATGTATGAACCAATTTTCCATCTTGGAAACTCTTTTTTTTCATACATGAGAAAACGTCTTCACAAAACAAGGGTCCTAGGGTGTTTAAGACTCCACTCATAAAACATGTCGCTAAAGGAAAAAAAAATCTAAAAGAGCATATTTTGTACATCACAAAACGTTTCTTTTTTGTTGATTTGTCAATGTTCCATAATATTGAACTAAAACAACGTCTTCAACAATGTGAAAAGTGGGAGAGAAAAAAAATCTCTCTTGAACAAGATCTGATGTGACTTTGCAGTCATGTTTATTCTCTAAAGAAATGCTTTTTTTTTTTTTTCATGAGAAAGTAAACTTTTGTTGGGGATGAAACACCGCAGAACAGTAGTAAATGTTTAACCAGGGAGTCTTACAAAAGCTTTTCCAGTTTCTCACTGATCCAGTACCCTCTTTATCTGAACATCTTGTCTGTGCATTTTACAGATTTCCTAGCTGCTATAATTCTTCCAGACTGATAGCTCCCAGCAGCGCTGGGTAGCAGCAGGGCCTCATTGTACCAGCCACAATACAAAGCACAATGGCAGGCGTTTTATCTGCCCCAAATTGCTTATAATCCAGCGGCCGTGATGCACAGCTCACTGCTTATAGCACAATCACAGCTGGGAAACAGGACGTTGTTTCGTAACGTTGCTACCATCTCACACAAAGAGTTAAAGGCCTGTTTGTCAATCCAGAGCAAAAAGGTTTCCTTTTGAAAGCAATCAAGCATTTGAAATCTCTCTAGCCACTGACTATTCAGGAAACCAAAATATTATCCAGGACACAGCCTCCACTTTTACCAAAGAAGCAACATGCTTCACAGTCCTCTGGCATCGGAATCATTTTAGGTACAGTTATGTCATTTGGCAAAAGCAGCCGAGGCTTTTCCCTCCCTGGGCAGTATTTTTGCTCCCAGACTGCAAATGATCATAATTTCATAAGCATCAGTGTAGAAGGGAGTATGGGGGGAGGCGGGCAGGGGGAATAAATCATGTTGGCTGTTTTCTGTAAGTAGGAAACTGCAAACTGACTACAGAAGTTGCTTGTTGAATACCAGGAATAAATCTCCTGGTTTTGTTTCCACCTTCCATTTTAAAATCAGACTTTTTACATACACGCTCGCCTGCAAGGCTGGGACCTCTTAGTGATCTTTAGTCTGAATGAGCTGGGAACTGCAGTCTCTGACACACTACGGCTTAACCACAGGGTTGCTAATTTTGTCTTTTAGGCATAACTAATAATGGTTTTTAAATGAAGCTGATGCAGAAGCACTGCTGTTTCTGTCCATACCTCGCACACACAGAAGATTTTCGCTTCTTCAGAGCTAATTCAGCATTTACCCGAATTATGTAAATGAGACTGTCTAACAAGAAAGAAGAAAAACTTAAAGCATCTGCTTTAGAGGAAACTTCTGTTCTGCTGACAGTGGATCTCTTTCAAAATGTTTGTCTCCCAGCACTCAACCCTGACCCTCCATCCCCTGGCTAAAGATGGAGTTTGGACAAATCTTTCTCTTCAAGCAGTAATAAAAGGATTAAAAAAAGTTATCATACAAAAACCTGATACATGAAGAATGGCTACTACTTAACACCTGCTTAACTATTACATCCAGGCTATGTCTTTTCTAAAGGCAGTTTTGATTTTTCTCCAAGAGCATTTCGGAATGGATGCACTATCTGAAACCAGGTGACGATGTCTCTGCAGCCCAAGGTATTTCATTTCAGCTTTCATGATTAACAAGCACACTGAAAGCACTGTGAAGGTATTGGAAGAGCAGTGGGTTTGTCAGGTGCTCTTGCTCTCTTACATGTATGTTTGTGGCAGAGGTAATGGAAGGCCAACACTAATTATGCTGATATTGTGCAAATTAGAAAGCCACAGGTAGAAAGCTTTGGGGGAAAATAGTATAAATATGCCACATGGAAACATGAGGTACAGTCACAAGCTACATTTTCTTTTATTTCTTGCAGCAAGTTTCATGAATGAGAGAGAAAGCCTCCAGGGTACAGGTTTGCTAAATGCACCTCGTTGAGGATGAAGCCAGCTTTGCTCTTTCTTCATAGTTGACTTTCAACTGCCAGACTTTGATGGCAGAATTCATCAAGCTTCTGTCTGCTTTCAGAAGAAACACCCCTTATAATATTACTCTTTGGCCATTATTATCATTTCTAACTGTTTCAAAAAACACAGAGAGCAATTCAGGCGCTATGCTTTGTCAGAGGCAGGGCTGCGTAGAGTGGGTGAGGAAAACACAAGAACATCCCATTAAGCCTGACCTCCACACATGCAGCAGCACTGACCTGGACACGGATACTGCCGTGGGCACTAGCACTCTCTGGGGTAGCTGCTGATCTTTTGAACTCCAGCTTGGAAACAAATTCCTAAGGTGACCTGAAAGCCTAAGGGTCTGCACAGCTCTAGCACATGTACAGTCTACATGATACAGGATATGTCCTGATGGAGAGACAGTATTAGGTAACCAGTATTAAAGGAAAAGCAGCACTGAAGGGAAGGGCGGAGGATGAGTAAGGAGGAGGAGAAGGAAGGAAAGAGAAGAAATCCCCAAAGGAGAGACCCGGGAGATGAATTAGCAGAGGAGAGAGTCAGTGGATTCATTTTTGCTTGTCTGCCCAGACCTTGGTAAAGCTTGTAGGCTCAGTTTACTATATTTAGAAATGGATGTCTCCCTGCAGGTTTAGTCAGTGATTTGATCTTGCTGCAGGAAGAGAAATGGAGAGGACAGAACATCCTCCCGCTCTGCCAGCACTGAAATTATATTTTAGATACATATAAGCCAAAATAAAAGACTCACACAGTTTTGAATCTGGATGTGGAATTAAATATACTTACATAATTTCAACATTAACGGTTGGGCATGAAAAAGCAATCATTCCTATTTCCTGATCAAATCTAGTCTCTGAAATCTAATGTAGTTTCCCAGAAAAAGCTGGCAGGTAGGCTGGATTTCACTCTGAGATACCACTGTTCTCCTTCCCTTCACACCCCACCATGTCTTTACAACAGAAACAAACCAAAACTGTTTGCAAATTACCAATAAAACAAACATCTTGCTTTTTAGTAACAGGGTTTAGTGGTAGACCTGTCAGTGATAGGTTAAAGGTTGGACTAGAAGGTCTTAGAGATCTTTTCCAACCTGAATGGTTCTATAATTCTATGAAAGCATAAATCCCAACAGATTTTTAATACAAACAAACAAAAACAATAAATGTGTTTCTGACGCAAAACCCACTCCATTATTTGGCTGTGCCGTCTTTATGCCAGCTGAGCAAGGGAAAATTGGGGTTAAATTAAGAGATGCTCTCAGCTACTTGATATCAATTCAATGGTAAAGCACAGCTGGAAGAGACAGCTGCCTATTAAAGCCACAAGGAAAATAGATGTATTCTGAGGGAGAGGGGAGGGGTTCCTGCTTGACAACATTAAATTCAAGTGGTCTGCAGGGAACTTTCACTTTGAGAGCACTGAACAGCAAAGGCTGTCCAGAATGGATACAAATACATTGTCAAGCTGCTGTGACAGACCCATTATGGGTGAGCAGCTTAGCAAAATGAACTTGATCTAAACTGTCTCACAATATAAATGCCACTAGTGCAGAAGGGCTTGAGCATCTGACTGTGCCAACCTTTGCTGAGGTCAGCAGGAGAATGCTGGCAGCAAAGAAAAGTGGCAGGTCAAGGAAAGCCTTGCCCACAAAGCCACCACCCAAGGAAAGACCCTTTGTTATGTGCCAGTGCTGACCCACTGCAAGACTACACTTTTTCCAACAGACGTGCCCTCACAGTTGCTCTCTTCTTGTCCAACTACAGAAAGAAAATTTAAATGCAGTTACAGAAAATAAGCAACACATCTGTTTGCATATGCAGGTTTCCCAAGTTACATCAAAACCTTACAGCACATGACAATTTTTATTATCACAAACTACTGAAAGATCAGGAAAAGGATGAAGACTTAGTGTTGGTAGCAACTTGAAACTTGTTAAGTTCCATTTCCACAGAGGTGTTAGCAGTAATGCTTGTGAACTCATACTTAGCAGTATGCATGTGATATGCATGGGTAAATGAAGGCTAAAGCCTCGTTTTTTATTTTTTATTTTTTTAGTTCTCTAACAGAATATCCAACACAAAAATAAGTTTTACAATAACAGTTAAAGACATGTTGCAACTTTTATTCACAGTTATGAGATTATTCAGGAAAAAGTGTTTCAGCATATGCTTATGTCCCTTTAAAGTCTCAAGAACGTGCTTTACTGATCTCTGCATCCATGGCATCAGTAACTCAACAGCAAAATTCAAGGGATCTTCAGAATAACCATAGGTGGCAGGATAGGGACTGAAAAAAGGTGAAGTATATTATTGCAGCTCTTCAGGAGGGCTTTTCTCATACTGTGATGCATTTATTAGAAAATACAGAGTCATTTGCAAGATATCCTATTATTTATTTCCTTTAAAGCAAAAAGCTTTATCCCTCTTTTCAGATCTATCCATTTATTGCAAAGGAACTGTCAGAACAGACAGAAGTTTCAGAGATGTCTTGGTAACTCAGCACAAGACCAGCATTGCTGTACATGTAGATTCAAGTGTAGAGACATGGGAAAAGCACATCAGATCAAAGGCTCAACCAAATATGCCCTGTTAGCCAAAAGGAGAAACTGAAGTGCAGTAGGTGCACTCATCATAAAACTACAGACTACTAGTTTATTAAGATTAAACCTTGGCCTTACTCCACATTACATGTTTGATGCCACAGGATAGGAAGAATAACAGGGATTCCCTCCTAGGTGAGGGCCAGCTAGACCCACACACTGCTCCACTGATTAACTACTATTGAGAAATCAGGCAAAAGCAAAGTTTCATGCACAAACCAGGTCACACAAACATCACTTCTCTTTCCTCTCTCTTTCTGTTTTCATCTCTCCCTCTTTTTCAATGCTAGATCACCACTGATCCATCTATGAGTGAAGCCTTACTACAGAAACACTGTTTTTAACCTCCACCCAATAAACAGACAGCTGACTCTATGTCTGCTAACCCAAGCCAAGCTCCAACAGTGAGTTTCATCCCACCACAATGTGGCCAGTGTTTCACGGCTTGTTCATGGGATGAGGATTCCTCAGTCATGTCTAGGAGCTGGTCAATATTTATCATACAAACTAAACACTTTCTCACACAGTCGCCCAAAGAGCTCTAAAGCCACCTGGGTAGTTCAGCAATCATCTCCTCTGCTCCCCTCCCTCACCTTACTGACACATTTTTTAGAGCAAGATATACAGTGTGTAATACAATACAGATTTTATCATCTATACACCTCAGTATCTGCAGGAGTGAACATCTTCGTAAAAGTTCTAGCTTTGGAGGGTTTTTGAAAAAGGGCATTTGCTTCTTTTATACGAGCCAAGCCTTCACTGGTGGTGCTTGTTGCTGTTGTTGGGTTTAAAATCAGAACTAGCTATAGTTGTCACGAACTCTGATTAGATACCCAATCTAAGAGACTGAAAATTTTGCACATAAGTCTCAAAGGACTGCATTAGATTACCAGTAAATATTTGATGAAAGTACATGCTCTCCAATTTTTCAGTGTGTCCATATTAAAGGAAAAGAGATATCAACTTCTGGAAACATTCTCTAAACTAAGTTAACATCATCAAGCCATGACCTTATCAGATAGGATAAAGAAAGAGCCATTAACATAAGCTGCTAGGCTTCCATGAAACCAAAGAAAATAATGAGGCATCAGGCAGAATGGTGTTAACTAAAAATCAAATTAATAATAATAATAATAAATAAACTAATACAACAGCCTCTAGTATTTGCTGTGCATATAATATCAGGTTGTTAATTTTACTGACATCTTTCTGAACCTCTGCATATTACAGTGTCCCCTACCAGAAACAACGCTGGCAGAACTGAAATAGGCTCATTTTCAGGAGCTCTGTCTCCACTAAAATTTTATTGGAGTTTTCCTCAATTCCCAGTTCATCTCTGTGAGGAACAGTACTCAGTGTGCTGAACTGTAAATAGAGTTATTAGTGTAATAAATCGTTCTAATAATCAATTTAAAAGCAAAACAATGCAGGAAAAAAATAACTAGAGGAGTGCTATTAAGAATAAAACCTGGCTATTTCTAAATCTTTTCATATGTTCAATTATACTGGTTAGCACATGCTAAGCATGTTAAAGACATTGTGTTAAAAAAAATAAAAAAGAACCACCACGGTTCAGCAGGATATGCTCTATGGCAACCTCCTTTTTAATGAAAACCTGTAAAGTAGATGAAGATCATCTTGTGATGACTAATTCTTAAACTTGGACTGGCTCTGACTTCTTTTATATGTAGTGTGTGTTAACTGTACAATTTACCTTATTCAGCACCTCTCACTTGCTTGAACTCTACATGGAAGATGTTCTTCCATTTTTTAAACGTATCATCTATTGGCATTATTTCTTAAAAGATAAACAAATTTTTACAATTTCCTCTGGCAAATTAGATTCCCTTTTGCCATCCTTAGAGAACCTGACTGAACCTGGCCTCTACATCTATGATTTCTTATCTGTTTCCTCGACAAGCTACATAAATGGTAATTAAGGCAGGATGAATCAAGGAAAGCTACTATCACAACAGGTAATGAAACAGTAGGAACAAGAGCAACCCAGTGAAACGAGCCAGGGATAACAAAGGACATTTTAAATAATATTTCTTCACCTTCCCATCCCCAGCAGCTTCTCACTGTAGTTCCTTCTCCATAACCTCTGCCTCTGGGCTCTCACTTCAGGATTCATCCTCTCACTCTTAGCTCTGTATTTTCAGCTTCCAGGAATTTCTTTCCCTGAGCCAGCTGCCCATACCTGCCTTCTGCTTTCAACAAAGTGCTCTTCTTGCAACAATGAAAGTCTCTCCATCCCTCTCCCCAATAATGAGTTCTCTACACATCAGATCCACTGGCTGACATCTATTTTCCTGATTCCTTTTTTTTTTTTTTTTTTTAGGACATTAATAATGGTACTTGAAAAAAATTTAAGTTCCATGATCTGACAGTATTGCATGTGTCATAGAACTGTTATTCTATCACCCGTCTGAGTTCCAGCCTGCTGCAAAATTTGTGTGCCATTTCCTCAGGATCAGACCTGATGGGCCAAATCAGGCTTTGTATAAAAGAAGGCTGTCCTGAGATGTTGTGGAGTCTCCATCCCTGGAGATTTTCAAAAGCTGCCAGGACATGGTCTTGGACAGCCTGCTCCGGGTGTCCCTGCTGGAGGAAGGGGTTGGACCAGATGACCTCCAGAGGTCCCTGCCAACCTCAGCCGTTCTGTGAGTCTGCATTAAAAGCATTGGATACTTGCTTCTGACATGGTGAGGGAAAAATTGATCATGTAATTTTAGCCCCTTTTATGGAAGGATCTATTTATAAAATGCCTACATCTTTATGACACGAGGAGATACCTACACAGACACAAAGAGGAAAACCTCTCTGAAAAGATGAGCTCTAGTAGTGTCATCTGTTGAGACGAATCCTTCCATTTCTGCAAGGAAGAAAAGATCCACATATTTCTGCAGGACTATTTCCTTCCTCTGCTTCCCATAAGAAAGTAAGAATTTATTTATGCGATCCATAATAAAAACAACACAGCCATGGAAAACCATATCCATTTGACCCACCCAGTGTTACCAATCACTCTCACACAACACTCACATTTCTCTCATCTAATCCTGCAATAGGAGCACATCTCTCAGTCATGGAATTCACGGTCAGACCACATTAAGTGCTTGGCTCTATAATTTATTGCAAGGTGTATTACACACATACAGAGCTATATTTTATAAAGCAAAAGGTTTATTTTGGCTAGGAAGGGACGAGTGTCAGAACAAGAAATCAAAACATACAGACATTTTAGAAGCTACTCAAGCTGTGTGCTCTATGGAATGGATGGCCAGCTGTTCTGGTGCTAAGTATACTATTATATATTTTACATTCCCTATTGTTAAATTTACTGACATTTGTTCATCATCCCAATGATGGACCAGTGCTGGCAGTTTGCCTTTGATGGTCTGTACCAAATTGCCTGAAAGATGCAGCTTAAAACAAAACAAAAAACAACAACAACTACAATATATTTGGTGTCTTGCAGAGAAGCAATTGAAGTAAAATAGTCCGAATGAAACTGTCTCCTACACAGTTTAATAAAGCAAATGCTCTGAAGTATCAACAAGTTCTAGAATCCTACCATCGTGTTCATACTAGTAGAGAAAGAATTCTCTACTTTCAGTTTTAAATCCTAAGCATAAAAACAAAACCAAACAAACAAAAACAGACAACAACTTGTACTGTAAATAGAATTAACAAAATCCTACCAATATGTATTTTTTCTAGATTACTTCAAAAAAGTTCATCTGCAACTTGAAAAATTACATCATTAGGCAGTATCCCACACGGGATTTCAGAGGTGACAAACAGTTATTTGTCATTTCCATATTTTTTCAGATTTCCCAGAAATTTCTACTGCAAGCTTTAGTTCAACTTTGTTTGTCAGATCAACTCCATCCAATTAAATACACTTGTCTACACACACCTGCCTGAGTCAGACAAGAACTACATAACTGCTTCTGACTGCCACAACCTATCCACTAATCACTTCCTCACTCAAGATGAGGTCACATCCTTTCAAATTTTTCTCTACTCTCTCTGGAGCTGGATCAGCCTCACATACTCCAGCCTAAATGAGACCTCTGCTTGGTCATGGCACTGATTCATGACTGTAAGACCAAACTGGCCTGTAGCTTTATGCCCTAAGTATTAAACAACTGCCATGGACAATAAAGTTCAATGAACAGCACCATAAAAAACTCTACCCTTACTTTAGTCTGTCATTTATGAGGTAGCTACATGCTTGGATACCTTCCTTACAACACTGCTCATATGATTAAATAGATGAAGAGAATAGAAAAGAGAAAGAGTGCCACTAAGTAATTTAGCATCACTATTACTACATCCAAACAGTTATCTTTCTATGAGCATGTGCTCTATGTACCAGTTATAATGGATTTTCTGAGCTGTCTCCAGATAAGACCAAAAATCCTTTTTCACACTAAAATATCTTACCAACTTACGCAGCAATCAGGCATACGGAAGCTACGTTTTGTGTTCACTTGTCTCCTGACACATATCGCTTCTGAAATAAAAGCTCATTAATAATAATATAAACCCTGTTTTTGAAGTGTCATTTGGGAGACTGCAAAAGAAGTCAGATCTTCATTTCTCTTCCACCAGCACAGATGCAAAATAAGTAGGATAATACATCTACTTTGTACTTAACATAATAAGACATGCCAAAATAGCTTTAGCTTACCTATCACATCAGATCTCCATGAGCCAAAATTCCACCTCAATCTGAAGAAATCGTGACCTGTTGGATATGAAGCAATCCATTTTCACCAATGATAAAAACTTGTCCTCCTCTACAACAGGCTAGAAAGCCATAGATTTTTGTCAGGAAGAAGAAAAAGCATTTTGTCACCACAGAGAACTTAGCATCCTAAAATTTTCATTTTGCTTTCTCTTACGATTCAAATGTTAACAGGTATCTTAGATTTCCCAATCAGCAACCTGTTTTAATTTTTCATAGAGACTTTCACTGAGATTTGTATCATTAGGATGATGGCATTTAGTTCTAAGAAGTGTCTCAGAGAAAACTAGTCCCACCCAAAGTTTACTAATTAAAAAAAATATAATAAAAATTGTACACACAAATTCTTACAGTGCCAACAGCACCCTTTGAACAAACCTGCAAAGCCTGGAAACCAAAATGTTAATTCCCTCTTCCTTTACTTCTATAGTTCTTGTTTGCGCCTTTCTAAAAGTGACTCTCACAGTGAAAATTTAAAAGAAGGGAAAGGAAAAGAGAGGGGCATGGAAGGAATTAATAAGGACTGTCAGGGAAATAAGAAAAACATCATTTAGATTTTTTATTTTGGAAAATCATCCCTCTGAAAATCATAACCATCACATATTTAGATTTCTTATATTCATACAGCTTAAATGGGATTTACATTAGTTTTGCTGAAATTTCTATAAAGCAAGGCAAATGAGACTCTCTAGCAGCCTGTGTTCTCTAGAAACAAGCAAACATTAGAGGTCTCCAACCTTCATTAACGTAAAACATCGTCAATGTTAAGACTGTTCTTGAAAAGAAAGTGTTTCAAGTTTCATCTCATGCTAATTTTCAACTAGCATGAAAGCAATATAACATGAAATTTTCTTCTTTATGCAATGATACAATGCACGTAATCTACATCTTTCGGTGTATGGAGTTGTGATATACTATGTTAATTGCCTCTGAAGTGAAGCACAAAACATGAATCCACATTTACTGACTTAAATCACTTCACTGACTCCACCTAAGTAACGCAAAAGATCTGGTTTGAGGGTAAGCTGAGAAAAGAAACACAAGTCAAGAAAGTTTAACCTATGACACCAGCCATTGATTTTTCACTCAATCTATATTAACACCGGCCTTCCTATTTTTCCCTTGGTCATATGTGTGTAGGGAACTCCACTACATCAGAACGAGGTCAGTAAGCAAAAGTACAATCCCATTTCCACTCAAGTGAGTGGAAAAACCTCAATTAACTTGATAGGAAGCTATAGCAGAGCCTGAATAGCAAAAGATATCCTGCATGGCTTTTTTTTTTTCCTTTAGGTAAAAATTAAAAATGTAAATATTTTAGTATAGAGGGGGAAAAGGCAGGTATTTGGGAGAGCTGAGAGAGGGGATTATTTCTGTGGTTT
This sequence comes from Anas acuta, assembly GCF_963932015.1. Lineage (NCBI taxonomy): Eukaryota > Metazoa > Chordata > Aves > Anseriformes > Anatidae > Anas > Anas acuta. The sequence continues at coordinate 91,270,373 of NC_088980.1, read as the reverse complement.
TGTTTGTTTGTTTTCAGAGGAGCGAGGTTGACTCATAGCCAAGTGCAAACAAGAAAGTAAAAACTAACACTGTATTATATGCCGCAAGGGAAAAACAACAATCTGGTTTTATAATGCATCAGGAAATTTCCTTAGAAATAATGCTGGCACAGCACACTTGCAAGGCAAAAAGAGGAAAAAGATGCAGAACTGAATAAGCAATTGGGGAAGGAGAAAATTTATAATGGATCAATTAAAGACCATCAAATTTCTAATACTGCACGTAAGAAAATTGCTTTGCTAAACACTTATACCTTTGTATGAGAAAAGTGTTTGTTCTTTCTGCTGATTTGCACCAATTGCTTGCTATTAAAACAATTTTCCTAGGGAACATTTCAATCATTAAAATAGATGAGCTTGTAACTAGCTGGACAATGCTCTGCAGCTCAACTTAAGTGCATCCACTCTTTTTAAACAAACATTCCAAAGCTGTTTTCCCCCTATATGTGAGCTACATATCACTTTATTTTCCATTAACTTCATTCTATCGCTTGACTAACTTTGAAGTAATGTTTGCATTAGTTCCTTGGAAGGAGTCTTTTTTTTTTTTTTTTTTTTTTTTTTTTTTTTTTTTTAATTATGAGGAGCGGGAAATGAAACCAACTCCTGTACTCCCCTGCTGTTCTCAGGGGGATCTATCCCTGCTTTTCCCTGAAGGTGCACAAGTGGCGCGGACATTGGTAGGTGCTCCCAGGAGTGAGGAGGTCTGAGCAGTTTCCCCCTTAGTAACAGCTTCATCTCAGATGGGCTTTCACAGCCTCCTCCTGTGAGGATTTCAAAACGTTTTAAAAGTTGAGTGTCGGTATGAGCACACTGGCATATGAGCTTCACATGTAAGAAGTATTGAAGTATTTGCTAAAGGCTGAACGAAAAATCTTTCATTGTGTTTTAAGACATATAATATCTTTAGGAGTCTTACTCACACCACCTTTATTTTATCTATAGTGCCTTTACATTTATTTAAAATTTTCATTAGAGGACGGTTTATATGAATCAATCTTACCATAACAGAAATATATTCTATTCAGTTATTGACATGTATGGCCATCTAGATAATAAATAAATAAAAATCAAACTCTAAGTTTAATACATATATATTGTTTTTAATTTCAAAACTTATGCTTTCATCAGATAAAGAGCTGAAATATAATTTCATTTTTAGATCAAGATGGAGTTCATGACTCAATCTTCTTTTCCCTCTTTCTTTCCAAAGACCACCACCTTTCAGTGCACAGAATGCCATTATGCCATACTAATGAGGGGATAGTTCCCAGAATTAATTCTGTTAGATGTGCTTGGTTCTCTGTTTGTCTGCAGTACATCTGTGTACAATAGGGAATGTTTTATCTTTGGACTAGACCTTAAGAGAAACACCTCCTGAAAGCTGATATGAATACAAACAGAAAAATGTGCAAGCTGCACAAACCAGCATCCAATTTCTTAAAAGAGTTAAAACTTCCAAAAAGATTATTTTGGTCAGTAATATGGGCAATTCAGCATGCAGTGCTATTCCATTTTCCTCTTAAAGTAGTTTTATGCTTACAGTGTATTTGTAGTTTTTTACTGCCTTAAACTAAAAGTCCTCAACTTCCAGTTATGATGTCTGAGACAAAGCATTAATTTCCAGTTTTAAGTATGGTGCTACAGAACAAATATCATGCTGCCCCTGAGGATACAGGATGGTTAACCCCTGTGCAAAACATTCAAACAAGACACTTGTGACAGTGTAAGGAGAGCAAACCCCAATGACCTGCAAACCCCAAGGACAACCTGCTCTCTCCAACTCAGGGAACAGACAGGCAGACACTGGGAGTCATGCAAGACAATGACCATGTGGGATCCCTGTCATGGATCCCCTAGCCAGTGGATTCCAAGGGCTCCTTTGGGAAATTTTGCTAGCATGAGTTTTAAGAGAAATCCCATGAGGCTGCCTCTCTTTTACTCCGGCCCATAAGGTGATTAAACCCTGTGATATAGCCATTACTGTTTCATAGGAGTGGTGCATCAGGAGAAAACACCTTACAGCACAACACGTGGAAAGATGAGCTCTTGATTTGGGGTCTAACTTTACTTATTTTGCATGTCATACAAGCCTGTACACTCTACCGTAGTGATCAACGGCAAGATAAATCCCACTTTATCCATTTCCTAACCATGAAGTGCTGTAAAGCACTAGATAAGGATGATTTCTTTTATCCAGCAGAGCAGGAGACTATTGGTAATTCATTTAGAAGGAAAGGAATTTAGATGGAAATAATGATAAAACCTGACAATGTTAATGAATATAACTTGGTATTTTCTTTTCCAATGGAATCTAATGTAATTGAAAATTTGAAAGGTTGAGCACTGAAATTCTCTGCTCAGAAGTTGCAGGACAAACTTGAACAATACAAGCTTTTCTGAGCCTGTTTTCAGCTAAGTCTCATTATCTGTGGTTTTCTGAAAAACTAAAACAAAACAGAACAAGAAAAAACAAACACCAAACCTACTGCCCAAGCCCAAGAGGTTAGCTGGTTTGGATTGTTTAGCTTCATTCTGCAGAACACACCAATGGGCTTCCTGTTTCAAAATATAAACATACACGTATATCCACAAGGAAATAAAATTTCAAAACCAAATTACCTTTTTGAGTTCCTGTCCACCAAAAAAACAAATGAAACCAAAACAACAACAAACTTATTAGATAACAATAGTTCACCACTGAAGATTTAAACCTGAAATCCCTTAACTTAATAGCACGTGAATTTGTATGTATGCTTAATAAGCATTGTTTTGTATGGTGTGTAACAATTTACTTTGCTCAAAGGACAGAAAGACAGAAAAACACATTGACCAAATGATTAAAATAAGGTTTTAAGACCATTTCTCAGTGGAGCCAATGAAAAATAGAGGATCTGTCCCTACATTACTGAGAAAAAGAAATAATATATATATATATATATTTAATAAAAACAAGCAAAAGTAGTCTTATGAAGCAACATTTGGACTTCATGGACTTCATGCATTTAGGAATGCTTTATCTCCAAACTCTGAAAAGACTGCAGTGTTTTATAATGGTGTTACAAGAAGCTGGACCTTGTTAAAACACTAGCATGGCTCTGAGAAACATCGCAAGTTAACACATTTGGATAAATAAGTAAACAAGGCAGAAGTGGGGGAAGGAAAGCGGCTTTGCATCTCAATTATAAAAGGCTAAAGCTAAGATACAATTGCTGAAAGTATCAATGCCACAATTATTTCCATGAGTTCAAAACTTTTAACTACCATAATTAATTAGGATTTTTCAGTAGCATAGGTAAACTCAAATAAGCTGCAATGATTATGCACACAGATTTCTGATGTAGCAAGGTGAAAGCCAACAATTAAAAATGCAATAGCTTCTTAAAAGGCTGGCAGAAGTTGTGCCCTGACAAACCATTAATTTAATCAGAGGCTTCCTGAAACTCATAGGAGTCTTGCATCTATCAGGCACCCACAAGTCACATAAAGAAGAGATTAGATTAAACATACTGCAAAGAATTACAAAGTGAGACTGGAGCTAATGACATGTCAGGAAGAGCATTAAAATTGAACATTTAAAGAGTCACATGTGGATCAAAAACAAATACGTGAATTTGGTCAGGTCCGTGGCAGTGCTGAGCTGTGCTCTCACAGAGGAGCCTGTGGGCACACTTTCACCAGTGTTTTCAGGTTATTTATCCTGATGTTTCATAGCTCTGTTTACAAGTCAGTGGGAGCCCTGGATGCTTAAAAACAAAAGCCAATTCATGAAGCACCTAAATGCACATTTATATATACACAATTAAACATACATTTAAGTTCCAAATGTCTGGCAACTTTTAAAACCTTGGATTACACTGTACTGTTACATGTGTCATAAATCTCCACACCCTAAAAGGTTCTTATTTCTGTATTTCTTTTCCTCTTAACTCACAAGAAAGCAGGAAAATATTAAAAAATAAAGAATAAAAAAAGATTTATCTCTAACTTTTTACATACAAGCAGCTTATTTTTCTTCAGGTAAGATAATTGCATGTGTAAAACAAACAAAAAAATAAATGAGTTGATGTAGAAGCAACAACACACTTCATTTTTTTTCCCTATTCTCTCCCATAAGCTTATATGTAATCTCAGAAGTATAAAATTGTAAAGGGTTGACATACATCCAAAATATTGATGATTTTTAAGACTCTTTCTTTACCTTTCAAAAACACTTAGATAATTTGTAGTGCCCCTGCTTGTCAGATTTCAGAATCCATGATCACAGACGTGCATTCTGGGTCTTTCAGCCTTTCAAAACAGACATACAAAGGAAGTCATGGAAATAATGCCTTAAATAAAGGGGTCCGTATTGTCATACACACTGAACAGCTTCATTTACAACCACTGACTAAATCCGTTATAGATGTTGGCAGCTTTAGATCTATGTATTGCGTTTTGGTGAATAAATGCCACTACATATTTAGCCTTTATAGAGCAAAGCTTTTATTTTGTGTATAAATCTGCGTTTAATGAGCCTTGAAAGAGATGATTGCTAAATAACAGCCTGCTGCATTCAAGCTCAACTGCCTCCAATTATATTGTTTATAATTATATAATTGTACAATATAATGTGTGTCCAACAATCCCTGTGTTTTATTACTGCACAGCACTATGACACTGATGTAAATCACCTTTCCACTTTCACAGTCAGCCCCTTTCATTTTGCTTACTCAGCCGACAAAAACGCACACGGAACTGCACTTTGACTGTTGAATACATCAAACCAGCTTACCAGCCTCAGCAGAAACATGAAAATAATGGAAGCGGCCAACCCACAAAGCAGAAAGGAGAAAGAAAGGTATTGTTAGATAAAATAAAATATTAAAAAAAAAAGAAAAAAAAAAAGATTAATTCAAAATGATGCATGTTGTTTTTAAAACTGTTTTCTTATGGTGTTTCTTGTTAGCAGATGCTTCTGAATACACTGCCTATCCAAAAATTCCCATGACAGTGGGTGCATTGGCAGGTAATGTTCTTTGCATTGTTCTTTCCAAAACTGCTATACAGATACTGCAGCATTTGCTATAACAGTGCTAAAATTAGCAAGGATTTTATTAGCAAACACGTCATTACGCTGTTGAACGCCTACACAAACTTGTCTTCTTCCCCCACCTCCATCAGAATGGAGCAACATTTCTTCTGTTTCATCATTTGCAAACTCATCCAGCTTTTAATTGGTTAAGCAATCTAATACACCGTCACTCAGCACATACTTAGAATAATTCCTGCCACAGAAATTCTAGCCCCAAAGTCATCCAGAAAACTCTCTTTTGACTTAGCTGTGATGACATTTAATTGCTTTGATATTACTTGCTATGCATATGTTCTAGACTAACAAAATCTGTGTAGTCATATGTATATGTGAGGTAAAGCCTGCCCCTTATTTTCCCTTCAAGCACACAATCTAGACAGGATTTTTTCCTTTCCTATTTGGCCCACAAACTTCTCAGCCCCAGTGCCCAGCCCATTGAACAGTGAAATTGTGGGACCAGAGTTACGGGGCGGTAGGGCTCTTATCGGTCTCTCCATCAGCGGAGGGTGGCATGCAGCCACCTGCTAACTTCCCCATCATCCTCTGTGCTCTTGGCTACCTCTAAAGCCACTGCTCAGAGTTGTTCCAAACTCCCTTTTAAAGTCCTAAACCTCACCTTACTCCAGATCAATATGCTAAATTTTCCCTTGATGATTGGAAGCAAGGATGCTTTTAAGATGGCAAGAGGTTGAGCCCTTAAGAGTAGGCTTCACATCCCCTGAACTGCTCCAGTTTCTCCTCCTGCCTTGTCAGCATTTACACATCTTTGAAACTCCTGAGCTTGGAGGGGTGTTTGCAGTCAGGCGCCTCTCTCTGTGCTTTATGACTGAAATAGTCATCTTCTGAAATCTACCATTATTATTAACAGCTTGGACAATTTCCCAAATTGGAAGAAGTTGTTTTAAAGCTATGATTAATTTTTTCAAAGTTTCCAATTAAATCACAGCAAACACTTTTCCAAGTCAATTAGTTTCAATACTGCACATCAGTTTCTAAGCAGTCTCTTAACTAGAGTCAATGACTGTAGAAGAACAACGCACCTGAACTTCTCTTAGATTTAGATGTTTTGGAAATGAATACTAAATTAAAAATTAAAATGTGATTACAATTATGCAGTTACTTTAAAACAACAGTTGTATCATATTCTTTGATCTTTAGGAAATGTTTCACCATTATTTATCAAACAGCCTACCCTTATTTGCCGTCTCTTATAAAGATTCTTCAAGCTATGATCTTAATATAAACTCTTGTATGGTGTTGAATACAAGTGAGCAAGATAAATCCTTCTAATAAGCAACATTTTAAAAATGATGCTGCTAAATTCATTTTAAAAACTCAACACACAGATTACATACAGTGATAGAACTTGCGAAGAGTATCAGGTAGTGAAATATGTGATCACCACCTCTCTTATAGTTTATAAAAAACAGGTTATTACAGCAAGAAAAACACACCAAAAAGATCAAACCACAGAAATTATATGCACACCAACATTAACCAGCATTTAGATTTAGCAAATAATTTCCTACAGCCTGGCAAGCTTTCTAAACAAGACACAAGCCAATTAAATGAAACCAATTGACACCCAAGGGCAGGGGGTGAGAGGTGCAGGGCAGAGCCAGCTTGCAGAGTGCCCCAAAACCACATCTCCTACTGATGGCTTCCAAAAAGCCCAGAGTTGGCTTTGGGGCCACAGGGAAAACATCGTGCTGTCAGCACAGGCCACAGCACTGTTTTTATTCCCAGCGCAGAGAACTTCCTCATCCCCAGACCTACTCAGGGGCACTGACCCAGTTTCCAGTTGCTGTGCTTTCCTAGCTAAAATAGCTAGCAGAATTTCTTGTGGTGTCTTCCCTGGGTGCTCTGCCTCTAAGAGGAGCCTTGTATATAGACCTCAAATTGCTGAAGCTGTTAAATCAGAGATTTCTAAAATTCAGAGCCCTTATATTTACCTTCTTGATTCCAACTCTCTAGGATATTCTCTATCATGTTTACAAGATTTCTTGAGCAAAATCAAGGAATTTTTGACCTTTTCAAATGAATGCCAGCTTTTCATGTATTCTCCTCATCCTCTTTTCATGTTGTTGCTCTGGAAGGGGTAGGGGAGCACTGCAAAATTCACAGTAGAAAGAAATGACATGCTGAGTTCAAGTATCCTGAGTGCATGTTGCCTGGGAGCAGCTCCACGGCTGCTCCTGATGATGATGCCCAAACGTTTCAGCCTTTTAAATGAATGGGTACCTGAACAGTTCTCATCTGGTTTGTTTCCAAGAACAAAATTAGGTACTAACAATGTAGAGAGGAACCAATTATTGACTAGCTAGTAGTTGGCTAGCATAGGGTATATGCAAATTTAAAACTGACAGGGGAGGCAAAATAGAACATGGAATAATCTGTTGCTAGCTGCAGGAAAAAAAAAAATAATCAAAAAAGTTTGTATCTTAAATTTTGCACCAGTTTTCTTTTACGTGACACATGCATTGCATTGTCTTTGAAAAGCTTTTCGCTATATCTGTTTGTCCTCTATTCTTCACACTTCTGTAATCAGAACTGTCGTGGTGTTTTGGTTTCTGTCCTGGCATTTTAAGAGCGGTTTGCCTTAATGCCGTATTTGATCCCCTTCTCTAGGAATTTCTGAGATTGCATTGTTTTACTGCCATAGAATATCCATGTAATTAAAAATAAAATAGTAATAATAAAAAAAATCTCTGACTAGAGACACAGCTTCAGATGATTTTATTTTTTGAAAACCATGACTACTTCTGTTAATGATACCACTTCTCCAGAGAGGTGAAAAAAGGAAAAAAAATATATATATATTTGTATGCAAGAATAATTAAACAACAGTACATCTGTTTCTACGCAAATAGAAAGAATACAGAAGGTATAAGCAAAAAACAACAGTAACAAAACCAAAACAAACCAACCAAACAACAACAACAACAAAAAACAGAGACATTAATGTAACAAACTTAATAGGAAAGAATGAATGTTCTTTTCTCAGTCATTGATAAAGGCCAGTTCCCACAGCTAGCAGGTTTAAAGAGGCACTAGCTAAGAAGGGAGTAGAAAAAGAATATACATTAAATATAAAAAAATTTGCTGTGAAACAGCAATCCTGTTACTCTATATGTTCTGGACATACTAAGCAGGTCAAACAGATCTTAGCTTACTACATGCACGTGGATTAATTGTTAACTTCCACAGGCACTGCTACTATATGCAGCAGTTTTCTGCTTGACTCTTCCAGTTACCACAGAAAAAATTTCTTGTTCACTTGGAAATGTCCAGGGAAACATACATGTTATGTTCAGTACACCGCATTTTATGCAGTTTAAGCCCTGAATTTGCAACAACAACAACAACAAAAAGGTCTAAACCATAATGGCCTTGCATAATTTACTATTTTTCATAAAATATGAAAAAAAAAAACCATAACCAACAGATTCCACACATTTGTGTGTCATTTCACACTCAGCAACAGTGCTGTTGAAAAACAGCTGCTGATTACTTTGACTTCCAACTCAAACAATCCTTGAAAAAGTGATCAGCTGTTTAATGAATTTCACATAATGAATTTCACATAAATTTTAGTTTCCTTCACAAAGCTGAGTCATTGGGGTAAAATATTCATACTTCAACAACTTCATCAGTCTCTCTCTATTTACGAAAAAATATGTATTGGTGTATGTAAAAGTAAATTTTTCACTTCTCTTTGAGCAGTCTTGTACCAAAACTTTGCACAACAGGTTGCTTTTATTTTTTACACAAAAGGATTTTAAACACACTTCAAACATCCCTATTTCTCAGAAAAACCAGTAGTGTATGACTGAAAAAAAAATATAATTGAGTTCTTTTTTCTTCCCCCGTTATTTAATGGACATTCATTGATTGAAACTGGGGTGAAAGTAGAACTCTTTATTTACAGGTCCATCAAGTATGGTATGCCCTAATTTGATTCTGTCAAAATCTTGTAGATGCCACTGTGTATTTGAATTCATAATAGAATATGAAACAAAATAAATTAAAAAAAAAAATCAATGAGATCCATTTTAACAGAACATGTTAAAGCATTTCTCAAAAGAAATGGAAATGAATAAAGAGGAAGCAAAGACAGAAGAAAGGAGTCACTCTCTATTAGATTTTGTTTTGTACTGAGGTTCATGTCCTTGCTGCCAGTTGGTAGGTAATACATTATTTCAAGCAAGTAACAAGATACATCTCTTGATCAAGCACTCCAGGACTGCAACAAAAATTTAAAATTCCAGTGTTCAAGTCACTGTTTTAAGAAGAGTCCCTGACTATAGTTCTTTTTTAAAGAAAGTCCCTGCTTTCTCCCCAGAACCCTCTTTTACTAAAAAAAAAAAATAATTATGAAAACACATAATTAACATAATATTTAAGGCTGTAGAGTATTACAGGCAGTCATCCATTATACTGTAGATATAAGACATACAAGTGTATATTGACTGTACATGTCATCTATAGATGTGATTAAACATGAAAATACACAGAATAATGGCTTTTTCATCTCACTTGTGAAACAAATGGCTGATCCAAAAGCCTGAATTCCTCTTGGTTGTGGTACTGATCGTTTCTGCCACATCAGAACCAATTGGCTTTCCAGATAGGGTTCATCTGCAAGCTTACCAATGTTAGCATTCCAGGATCTCTGTTTTCCTAATTGACCCAGCTTACTTCCATTAGCTATTACGGAATAAAGTCTCTCTACTGCCTCTGAAGCAGCCTTAAGTGCCATTCTTTGGCCATGCTTTCTCTGTTTGGACCCTGAGCAAGGAGAATTACTACACAGGGCAATATGATTGCTCTTAGAACATTTTAAGTCCAATTTCAAACCCATGCAGTCGGATCTCGGGTTAACTGTCAGCTGCACAACAGCTTGCAGTGCCAATAGTCACATGTATGGAGCTTGTCCCCAAAAGGATCCTCAGCTCTTTGGAGCAAGTGCTTCCTTCTTCTGGGGACTCAGCCACAGCACCGTATGGTGCTCTGTCCCCTAATGTTAATCACTTGCCTCCTAAAGCAATTTGTTATCTTCCTGGGAAAACAGCTTCCCATGGGTAGCTCCCCACGTTACAGAAAGGAGAAAGGACAAGCCAGTTGTCTCCTGAGAGTTCATGTGGCCTTTTTAAATTCCTCATACATCCCCACTGGGAAGCTTCTCTGAAACATTTTAGAGACTCTGGAGTGTTGCTCTCCTTTTTGAAAATGCTGATGCTATTCCTGTGTTTCCTTTCAAAGATTTTGTCACAGTAAAGACAGGCAGATTTTCCCCTCTGGGTGTATCAATATTCCACTGGGCTGTCAACCAGGGAAGTTTCCAGTTCTAAAAGCATAAGTTACTCTAAAAAAGAAGCATTTGTCTTACCTGCCTGTTACTTTTCAGAAGTTACTAAACTCTCATACTTCACCAGTCTGCTAAAAACATGCATCTGATTTTTTTTTTTTCTTTTGTGTTGATAGTACTGATTCTGTTTTCAGTTCTGTTCCACCATACCAGTGTGTCTTTGCCTGAAGTCCTATGGGTTCTGGCTGGGATTGTTAGCAGGACTCTCTTGCATAAAACATATTTATTATTATTATTATTATTATTATTATTATTATTATTATTATTATTATTAAATTATTATTGCTTTGAAACAGCAAAACAAGGAAGCACAGTGTCCATGTACTGAAGCAGCTCTTGAGGAATAACACCAGTCCGGTCAGGTTTCTCCTTATGAAAACACCCTCTTTATCTGACTTCTGAAAACAACTAAAGTGCAGAGACATCTGCTGTGGCTGTGCACAGAACCAGCTTGGATCACAAGACGGTTTATGTCCTCTGACTTCACACTGCAAGAATGGGACTCTACCCCAGAGCTGGCCATGGAAACAATATATCCATACCCAAACATATCTGAACCTGATCTGTTAGCAAGAACAGGGTTGTACACTTACTCTTGGCCATAATGGTGGGAGAACATTAAACAAACAAACAAACACACACTAGCAACAAAACCAACCAACCCAAAACACTGGAACTGAGGGTGGAGAGCATTTTTTTTTTTTTTTTTTGCTCCCAAACTCCAGCTGCACCTATACTGTATTTTCAGATCCAAGTCCCACAATTTTCAGGATATAAGTGGGAAGAAGGGGAAAGGAAGCTTCTTCCTAGGTAACTGACACATGCTGATAGATGTTTTCTCCATGAACATTCAATGAAGAAAAAATTAAATGCAATTGTCTGATAACATCAAAGGTTCCATTAACTTGCTACAAGACAGGATAAGCATTTCTGTGTCTTGAGGTCAACTATTGCACTTCAAATTGTGATCCAGGATAATTTAGCACAGCTATAGTAAGCTTAGAAACGAAGTACAAATGTGTTCAGATTTTTTTAATAGATTGACTTAAGGGGATTCTGAGTCCCCTAAAAATATATTATTTTGCTACACTTCAAATCACAGCCTAATTAATTCTATTTTAAAGCACATAGATCAACCACGTTTAGATTAACGGATAAGCTCTAAAACAAACAGAATTTCATACATCTTATAAATGTTTATATATATCAGGGTGTTTCCTGATGGAATATTCCTGTTGCTCTTACACACACCCTCCTTAAAAAAAAATATTAAATTAAAAACTTTCATCAAGACGTGAAATTGGGAAAAAGAAACCATGCATAATCAGAATTCATTTTTGCTAGTTTCCAAAACTAATGGCATGTACAAGAAAAAAATAATAAAAAAAACTCATGTTGTTAATACAGACTTGCATCTTAAACTGAAATTGTAGTTGCCGTAACCTGTATTCTAGCCTAACAGTCACAAGGGTGTTATTCACAAAATAAAAGCAGAGTTTTAATTACTGAGTATATACTAGTTTTTGTTGTCTTTTAAACACAAGTGCCAGTGTAATCTAAATGAATTTATTGGATCAATACTGAAACCATTAAGAGTAAGAGGTCTCCCTGCCATTCCTATGCACAAAGCTAACTAGTCCTCCCACAGCCCATCAACAAACATTATGGTTTTGATCTTTGTTTAACCTGAGACTAGCCCAGAAGAGAATAAAGCTGAGAAACCAAGGGCAGCAAATTTTAGCAAATTATAGGAAATTTTGCTATAAGCAAAGACATCTTGTGTTTACTATGTGGAGTAAAAAGACATCTGAAAATACAACTCTTTTGATGAATGAGTTTTCCACATAGCTGCCACAGAAATTCTTTATCAGGTGAAGATGAAAACACTACATAATAATTACACAAGTCTACTTGGTGTAAAGAGTGCCCCAAAACCTTTGGTTCAAGGGGCAAACTTTCCAAGAAAAGTTGGGAGGTAACCCCCAAGCTGCCACACACAGGACACTGCTACAAGTGCTGGTGTGTGGAGGAGACCACAGCACTCTTCTCTGTGAAGGCTGTGGCCTGCATGAGGCCATGAAGGACAGTTCCCCAGAGACTGCCACAATTTCCAGAGGTGTTCATAGCTGCCTGATTAACCCTAAGGGCCCCTTCTACCTCCAGTGATGGCTTGAAGCATTCATATTTTTCATTGTATTTGGTTCCCAAACTTTCCTTGTACTTTTGAAAAGGCAAGGGGGAAAGAAAACATCTATCAGGATACTTCAGTACAGATTTTCCTTGAAGAAAAGCCTTCAATATCAAATAAGAAAGATCAGTACCCTGTAAAATGTTAATAATGCATAATAAAGATCTTTCAACCTTATGCTTCAAGGGCAAAACAAATGCAAAGATTTTAAAAGATTCTCTAATATGTTATAGATGTGGCTTTTTTTTTTTTTCCTCTCCTTAAGTGAAAAAGGATTAAATCCAAGGGTTTTGTCCCCAGTTTACAAAACCACATTCTTCATACCCAGAGGGCTCTTAATTCACTTTTTTCCTTATTTGATTTATGAGGTCATTAATAATAATCATTATTGTCAATCCTTCCAGTGCCATAAAAATGTTGTTAACTTCATTTAAAGTGAGTTCCATCACTTCCTCTGCCCTATCTATCCTCTAACTTCCATTTGCATGGATTAGTAACATAAAAGAAAATCAGGAAGCTTTTCGAGCTCAAGGACTACAACTATAAATTTGTCTCTCAGAAGAACTACATGGTTGCACCAGCAAGTAAGTTATAAAGGCAATAAAATCACTCCTAGTATAGGAAGTTTCACAAATAACTTTCAGGCATCACAGACATATTTTTGAAAGTCAGGTGAATTTTGAGCCTTACTCCTTAAGAAAATTGTAGGTCAAAATCCTAGACATAAATCTTAGTGACAAAAAGTACTAGTCTTTTTTGATGCAATTTTAAACAGCTATGAGATGGGAATAGGAAGACTTCCCAAAGTTAGAGGTGTTTACTTTTAATTAGCAGTTTGCAAAAACAGTGAACTGTTCTCTTGTATGTTTTTGCCAGTGGGTAAATCCTGCAGTAGTTGCTACTAAGGTTGAAGCCCACCACCCACCACTACTGCAGAGCAATGAGGGCACTACACTAACATCCTGGGTTTGGAACATCAAGCTGTTTAATGACCTCCTGACAGTACCCCTGCGGGATTTAAAGATTTTATTTAAGCTCACCATAGCAAACTGACTTACAGAGTTGTATTTTTTTTTGTTGTCAAATCACATTCCATAAACCTCAAGACAGCCTTTCAGCCCAGATACTAAGATCTAAATATAAATAAAGCATGGAGATGGGAGATGTTGAAGAAACGCAGTTATTCTTGGCAGGTTTCCATGAAAACCTCAAAGACATGCATAATTGAAGGTAAACCCTATATTTTCCAGATCATCTGAAATCTGCTCATTTTTTCTGAGTTTTCACTCCAAAAAATTAAGGCACAAAAAGGTTTGACTGATCTCGCGTGAATTCAAATCACTGTTTTGAAAAGCTAAATTCTGACTAGTGAATCTTTCCAAGTGATTCCTACTAAATAAATAAATATAAACACCAACAGCTCAAATAATACACCATTCCTGTTTAAAATGTTCTTCACAATGTGAAGATACTATAGGATACTATTGAGAATGATTTCAGCCACTAATCATTCACATACTTCAATATTCAACCAGATTATTCCACTGATTATCTAACGTGATAGAACTGAAGGCTAAAATTAAATATACTAACAGTGTGAAAAATTGTGCATTCTCATGGAATATCTTGTCACCACCCTGTAGATATAGTCATCACTAGCTACAGGTTTGACTGAAAATTATTATTATTTTTTCTAGGGAAAGTCAAACGTTTCCAGAAGAGTGGTCCTGCCACATTTCCTGTAGCAGTTCAACTGTTCTATACTCATACTTGTCTTCATCAGGATACTCTGAAGCCCAAACTGGCTGGAAATGTAAAGGTATCTTGCTACTGTATAGCCTGGGGGAGGCTAGACCACTTGGAGAGCCAAGGCCATAGCAGAGTATTGAAGCCAACAGCTCAATGCCCTAAGCTGCAGCTCCAGGGGACATAGCAGTAACTCTATGAAACAAACATTTTAAATTGCATCTTTCTTAGTTGGAAAAAGAGAAGAGAGGGGATGTGTGAAATTATACATTTGGCCATCTGATTTTTCCCCTAAAAATATCTCAAAGCAGTATGCTTTTTAGGGATTAGAAGGGCAGCGGAGATTAATTGAAAACCTTACTGCCAGAAAAAAAACATCAACATGTAGTTTTAGCTGCTAGACTACCCCTATTTAATTCTGTCAGCAGATAATTCTTAGAAGAATTTCCAAAATATCAAAGGATATGCAAAATTGCACACAGGCCAATTTTTCTGAAGGAAAAAGATGTTTTTATACTATGCTGCTATTCAATTACAGATTTTCAGAGTGCTTTCAGTCTGAAAATAGAAGTACTTCAAACACATAAAAATAGAGGAACAATTATTTTGTTGTTTCAAGTTTCACTACTACATCTCTATAGTAGAAGCCAAAATATTTCAAGTCTGAATGCATACATGGCGCACAGTACATTTCTTACAAAAACCACATATTTTGTCACAGGTTTTCTATTGTCTTAATAAAAGAAAATGAAAATAAGAGGTATATCAGTAATTTACCCTACTTAAAATAAAAGAAAAAAAAAGAAAAAATCAGCTAAAAGAAAGAAACTGGGGTGTTCGAGCAAACAAAGCAGTAACACTACTTATAAAACAGTGGGATTAAATTTTTCCTTGATGCCTTGTGAAATACAGTTCTTCTGAAATACGAAAACAGGAAACTGAGATTTTTTTAGCTGACAATTCCTGAATTATCAAATTAGCAACTAATGAAATGGTATTACTGTAGCATTTTGCAGTCAGTTAAGCAGTAAGAAACAGAACATGAAGAGTGAATCATCACAGCACAACTGTGTTACAGCAGATTAACATTCTTGCAAATGGCAACGTAGTGCTTCAATCCTGAAAATACCACTCTGTCACGTGCAACAGTGGAGAATCAAGGTGCCATAAGTACTTCTAGTGGCCATAAACAAGCCCCTGACCAGCAATAGTGAACATGCCAGTGGGACAAACTAGTAAAGTTTGGCTATAACCTAAACTGCTGAAAATCCCCCTAGAGTTTTGGTGACTTTCATCATCAACTCTCCTGTAATTCACCTCACCAAGTTTCTAGCACGCATATGAACAGATGCACACATTTTCATAAACAAACTGGATAAACAGAAGTTATATACTTTACTGCTTGATGAGGTGATAAATTATGTGTTGAGCTGGTGAATGCCAGTAGGAAATACATGTGGTTTCTCAGTCCTGAGGCAAACCACTCATATTTCCCAGCAAAACTGACTGCAAAACGAGCAGGGACATTCAAAAGCTGCTTGAGTGCTCTGATCCAGGTCTACAATTTGGGCATGTGTCAGAGATTCTGAAGACTTGGTTTTGGACCTTCTTGAAAAATGAAAAATGAAGACTGGCTTTAACCTGGTGGGAATGATGAAGTTGATAAAACCAGTGATGGGAAGAAACATGCATCTCTATATTCAGCCACCGATGAGGACTGATGAGGGATAAGGCTCCACCCCTTACTGAAGTGACTTCAGTGAACCACTGCGATAATCTCATATCAGCAAGCATTAGGGCCATTTTAGTTACATGTTCCACTCTACTGACACACTGGCTCTAAAACTGAAATAGTTCATAAATATACAAACACCTTCCCTAAGACATCACCATATCTTCAGACCTCTTGGTAAATGTTGCAGCACTCCTCTGTTTCCATGATGCCAGAGTAGGCATCTTCAGAATTATCCGGTGCCTTCATACAACAGCTGGACAAGAGACTAGGGAATTTTTTCTCTTCCCCAAGCCCTTTACATGGAAATTTTACATGGAAATGTCTTTCATATTGGCATCACCCTAGCTGCAAATGACAGGCAGATTCTCAGAAATGAGGGCATACTCCTTGAAACAACTCTCAGGTTCCTGGCAAACTATGCTGATTTGTTCCTCCATTTCTGAAGCACCCTCCAAACTAACATGTTTGAGACACTCTCCAAAGTAATATGTAAGTACAAATTTCAACAATGAAAATGAATGACCTCCTTACCTCACATGAGTAAAACAACAACAAAAGCAAAAGTTTTCAGAAATGCTCACATAATTCGGTATAGACCTATCTTCCAGCTGGCTAAAAAATGATTATTTGATGTGTTATCATTGACTTCATTGGCCAGGCATTCCACCCAACACAATATGCTACATATTATTTTAAAGACTCAAACCTGTATGTTTTTCCTCAGTTTTATTTGATAAACTTAAATCATTTGAAAAATCTTTTGGAATTGAACCTTGATGAGGAATCAATAATCTTACATTCAAGTTATGTACTTATTATCCTTCCTGATTTAGAAACATCAAGATGATATATATTGTATATTGTATTGTATAAGATAGAAAATTACTATTTCCAACTATTTCTTAGGAAGCCAGAAAAAAAGATCTATGTAAGGTGTTTCACAATTTATTTTTAACATGAATAAACTTGAATAACACGAATAACTTGATTCTGCAGTGCTGCTCTCTTACATGTGAATTCTGAAAGCATTAAATATTTTGTATCAGGATGACATAGCTAGCATTATATATAGATAATTATTCATTGGGTTCATAGTCCTCTAGGGCATATTACACGTCTACATGGTATACCTGTCTGCTAGGCCTGATTTTTTTTTAAGCCAGCAAATGAGTAAAAAAACCTGCAGAAATCCATCAACTCTCCGTTGAATACATTTCTCAGAGGCTTTTACAAAGAATGTTTTATTCCCATTAAGAGCTGACAGAAATATATACCTCATTAAATTTTTGCCAGATAAAAAGCAGCCTCCTCCCCTGTCCCCTCAATTTACCATATAGGCAACTGCTGAGTCAGGCAGAAAATGATATTTCAAAACAAAAATGATCCAGATGCACAAGAAGGAAAAGAGAAAAAGTACAGAGACCTGCAGAATGTGAAAAAGATACATAGATTGGAATTTCAGTTTCTTGTTCCACAACTCTATGGAAAGTTTCTACAAGATATAAAGACAGGAGATGTATTCTTTATCCTGTCCTTCTGGAAATAAATGCATGCAGGTCTGGTAAGAGGATGTTTTTTCTGCTTTCCTGTTTTTATTTCTAAAGTCCATATAAAGATTCTCACAGAGCTTCATATCACAGAGGAAGGCCAATGTAACCATAAAATCAGTAAAAGCACTTCAGTATGAAGTTGCGTGAAGCTACTGTCCTTTTGTAGGACAAACCGTAACAGTTTCTTTTAGACAGTCTCAAAGCTTTGGCTCAATAAATCACTGCTCAACAACGATCCTCCAACCTACTTCTGAGCATCTTTTCACTAGAGGCTGTGTTATGTTACAGAGATCACCTACTGGCTTTTCCCCTTACACCTTCAGGAATGTGAGACATGGCACTAAGATAACATTTTGCTCTTTGTTGATGACATTCACATGCAGAAATGTAAGCACATCACTAGTGATTATGACTTTCTGTCTATTTTGCCCTCTTGCTTATAGATGCTGAAGGGGTGGCAAAACCCAGATGCATTTTGTATTCCCTGGAGGAGCACAAGGAGACCTTTGTAATTCTTTTGTGGTACATCATCATCTCCAGCTGCTCACAGAAGTCCTGGACAATAATTTGGGAATTAATATTACTCTCTTTTCAATACTGGTCACTATAAGCCATTACACAATTACTATATACCTGCTCTGTAAAGTTTACAGAGCAAGTATAAAGCAAAAATAAGGTTTCACCTTTCACACCTGTTAGGTGAAATACGGCCCTGCATGGGGTCTAGGTGGAGCTGTTTTTTGTCTTTTCCCCATCTTCTAACATGGGTCAGAAACCAGTCTGATGTGGAAGAACCTCAACAGCAAAGGCAGGATAGGGTCTTGTCAGAGTCATGCAGTCACTGCACATTCTTTAGTCCTGAATTTCCTGAGACTACTGCGCATGTGAGAGAAGAGAAAAATCAGTGAATGGTAGGTTTGTCATTAGCATGGAGAAGATAACTAGAGCTGCTCGGGGGGTGGGGCAGAAATGGACAAAACCAGACCCTCATTAAAGGGTATGGGATGAGGCAGTGGTGGATGGACTAGCTGTGGCATTATGCATCAGGAAAGCAACTATGGTGTAATTGCTGGTAGTGACAGTAAACGAGAATATATAGAGAATGGCTCTGAGAAGTTCAGACGGTAGCACACAAACACCACTGTCTGAAGAATTTTGTCTTCTGTGCCTCAGCAAAAGACTCACGTCTCTTACTCGAACATGATGTCAATATAAACATCAGAACAATGAAGTTTTAGGAGAGTGAAGCAAGGAAATTCTTAATAAGCATCTAATAGTGTAAGGATGTGGGGTTCTGTTCATAGATACTAACTACCTGTCTACCGACTTGCATATGCAGTGTGAAATGGTTTCCAAACCATGTGAGTAATCAGAAGTACTGTTGCATGGAGCTAAGACCGAGGAAGGAGCTGCTCTGGGACCATCTTGTTTTGCTGAAGTGGGCAGCAAAACCAGAACAAACACAAGAGTAAAACTCTCATTGTTTGCTCACTAGTCCCAATGGGACTTCCCTTTGGAGGGAAGAAACGCAGCAACCCTGACCAAACCATTCTTGCAAACACTAGAGAAGGCTGGAAATTTCCTAATGAAAACAAGCATGTTGGTCAGCCACCCCTGCTGTTCTGGGGAGCCCTGAGCCAGCAAACACCAGACTAGCCACGTTTTATCCCCATGGCCCATCACACTTTCAGGGACAATACCACCTCTAGTGCACATGAAGACTCCTACTGTCACTTTGTATTTAATGCTATCTCTTCTCTGTATGCATGGACAGAAAGTAAATATCTGAAGTAACAATGCTTACAGACTTCACAGTTAGCACCTAATGAATAAATTTCCATATGGGCATTTCTCTTGCTTTGCACAGGACATTCCAGCTACTGTGTTTCAATATAAGGAATATGAATTGTGTGTTCTAATATTATTTGTTTCATTGTCAGTCTGGTCAATTTGAAGAGAATGAAATTTGTTTTTTAATATCCAAAAATTGGTTGATGCCTGTAGTCTGCAGGGCAACACGAAAATACATCAGAAGGCAAGGAGAATGACAGAGTCACTCAATAAAAAAATAAACCCAATCTATAAATGTTACTGGCTGTGAATTTTTGCACCTGTAAGCATCCTTCAGGATAAGTTAAATATGCTAGAAGATGATTGACAATTTTCATCAGTCTTAAAGACTGAATAATTTAAATGCAGCGCTTCTTCTCATCTAATACAAAGTGCTGAGTACAGAATCCTAAACAAACACTGTAGAATGTAAATCTGGTCTGCAGAAAATCTGAAACGGAGGAAACCATTTAACCCAAGGTGAGACTGTACACTCCCTGACTGCAGCACAATCTGATTACTGGGAAAACAGCTGGACAAGCTACCCTGATTGTAGAAGAAAAAGGGATAGGGAATGTTAAATTCACCTAAAAAAAAATAATAAAATAAAACAAATCAAACAACAACAACAGATAAACAAGAACAACAAAAATCCCAATGCCTGTAACTCTGCTGGTGTTACATGATTACTTGTGTTTACCTTGACTCTCAGTACAGTAAAGCAAAAAAGTAAAGTTCCTCATGGGACCCAGTAGTCACCACATTGCTGAGTCCATACAGCTAATGAATTCACGAAATGACACTTCTGTCATTTACAGAAAACCTCAGAAGTACAAGAGAGTAGCACAATAAATCCTTTCATTTGGGAAGGAGCCTACATGCACATGAGTAGGCCAGTTGTGTTCAGGAATCAGTTGGTACCAAGGAACCTGGAGATATGCTTCCTTCAGTATCCCAGAAGATTCTACATTGTACAAGCAGTTGTTCTACCTCCGAGGACCAGTCCTTTTCAAAAACCTTCATATAAGCCAATCATCTTATTCTCTGTTCCTTGCAATACTCACAAAACTGCATCTGCATAATTTCATCTGCAAATTATGAAAGTGCCTTTTACATGGGTATTCTTTAACATCAGCACCACTGTCATCATGCAATCATACAAATTAAGTTCTGTGGTGGAATGCCCTGGGACTTAGCCATCTCACTCTTTACAGCCTGCTCAAGTGTTTCTCAAACAAAACAGCTCACTGTTTCTGTTCTCTATCTCCTTTCTGGGTTGGAAGTACTGTCACTTCTTTCTGCACTGGATGTGAAATAAAGAAATTGTCCCTTTGCAGCAACCAAACTGCATCTTACGCTTTTATGGCTTGTTTCCAGCCATAATTATCTATCTAAAATACAAAGAATGTCTTTTCATAAAACTGTGCTAAACCTCCGAGACTTTGTAACACTCAGTTTTTATGTTTCTTTCTCTGTCTTTTCTCCTGTCTGCAAGACACTTGCAACTCTGACATCTTTCTTACAGCTGAAACATCTGACCTTCAGCCCTCCAGTGGGTATTGTACCATTAGTGATAACACCAGGTTTCTTTGGTCTTATAATGTGATTTGACACAAGATGTAGACAGATGTGGCAAACTTTTTATTTTCAAAGAAATATATCAGTATTGTAACTAATAGCCCACCTTCTTATTGGGCTAGGATTACATATTCATTTTAAATTTTACTACAATCTGCTTAAATGTGGCTTATATTTTTGGTAACACAATCTTGATAGCTTTACAGAAAAGCTCATCTAGCTACTCCTTCCGTTAATGATAAAGGCTAGAAATATGCAACCTATCCAAATGACCCTATTTTTTTTTTCCAGATGTCATTCTCAGTAGTGATTCTGACAATCCTATTCCTGCCCTTTTTTTCTTCCCTTATCCTCATCAAACAGATATTCTTCATAATCTAGCTATAATTAGATATAAATGGCTAATTTCCATAGCTATGCTTTTGACAAACATTCAGAAGAGAGCATTTGCAAGTTTCTCCCAGGTTTGTATTCAGTTTGCAACCATAGGTGTTCTCTGTCCTTCTTGAGAAAGAGGGATAAAACTGCTGGTCAGACTTCTTCCAGGAAAGGGAATTAATTTCAACCAATGTAACCTCATATAAATAATGATATGGACTTTTACTTGGTCATTTTCTGTCCAGACTAACATTCACTTATATAACATTCAGGTTCTTTTAGGAGTGAGATGCATAAGACACTCCTTCCCCTTTAAATCACACTCTTTTAGGACACTGCAATTCCTCCCAAGACATTATCACAAATAACAATATTCTGTGCTTGCTGCTTCTGGAAAAAAATCTTCTGTTCTTCTATCCTGATTTTCATAAAAACACATCAAAAAGCATGATAAATTCTTTTGAGGATCAGAAGTTGCCTTAAGATGAAAACTGACTTATGTGCACTTTTCTAATACATGAAACATCTCTGACAACATTAACTTTAAAGCACACATTTAATGAATATAATTACTGCTTAAATAACTATAATAACCAAAGTATGAACCATTTATCTGATTATGAGATTTCACTGAAGCCAATAAAGCTTGTCTTTTTCTTTTCAGAATGTGTCACTACATTTTTCTTCAGTTTTTAATCCAGATGCAATCTGGCATGACAAAGACTGCTGGCTTCCCAGACACAGTCTGATAAGCCAAATTCCATGCTGGTTCAAACCCTGCTTCAGCAGGAGTGTGTGGGTTTCAAAGACAGCACACAACAGCTCCCGTTGTTGAGAAACTTCTGAAGAGAGATGAATCACCATAACCAGAAAAAAATTACAGATTACTGGGATTTCTTTTATGGAACAAGGATCTCAACCGTTTCTATCTTTGCAGTCATCTACTGCATGTGTTTTTTTGGTGTTCTTTCTGATATTACATGAACTCATTGTGGTCAGTTCCTGCTTTTGTTACTGATATATCAAATGGTTTTACTGCCATACTGCCCTGAAAAAAATCCCTCTGTGAAACCAAGGCAGCTTTCTTATGCTGCCTTATTTCCATTCCTGATAACGGAAGGTGTGGGGGAGTTGTTTGTTTATTGTTGTTTTTTAATTAACTTTTCTCATTTGATTGCCACAGCTTGAAGTTCTTTGCTCTATTGCAAATGCAACAAGAAAATAAAACAGTCATACTCTGTTCCTCTCTATTTCAGCTGTGCAACTGAGATGCATTGCCACTACTGCCAAAAGAATTACCTAGGATCAGATACATGAGAATAAAAGATAATAATCTAAGCATAAATCTAGACCAAAAATCAGGCTTACCTTCACATAAAAGTTTCTGATAACATTGCAATTGACAAAGCAAATTTAGCTCAATATGTATGGGTACAGAAAAGTATGTATATAGGCTATGCTTGTAGCTGCAAAAAATGTGAATAGATAGAGACAAAACTTGCTTTCTCTTCTTAGAGACTGAAACAAGTGGGGAAATCAAGTTGAAATCCAGAACACTTTCACAAGAATATTCTTTTGGATCATAAAATACTCTTTTATATATGCACATTCATACAGACAGACTTACTGAAAGCTAGCTAATATTGCTTCTGTCAGTACCTGATACAACAGCAACATGTGTCTATTTGTCAAGGAAGATGATTTTTTCCAGTAAGTTAATGTCTTCAATTATAGTTTATCATAAAACACTGCTGTTAATATTCACTCTGAGCAGAAGAATAGCTCTGATTATGTCTACATCCATTTGATTTTTCTCCACACACAAAGTCCACGTTGACTTACAGTGCTTGCTGATGATTAATAGAAAATGAGCCCTGGGTACAGCAGTCTGTATCAAGCTTACATTTAATAGCAACTAAACAACTTTGAGACAACTGAAAAAAAAGAGTCAAAATGATATTCCTGGCCTCCCTACCAGAAGATACCAGCAATGAAATTGGAATCGTCCTGAAAATGCTCAGCTCTAGAGTCATGTCACTCAGCTTAATACTTAAATCATTAGGGCAAAATATAAGAGCAAGGTGTAAGGTACTGGGGGGAGGGAAAGGAGAGGGTGGGATTTAAAAAAAAAAAAAAAAAAAAGAGAGAGAGATAGTAATGAATGCTGAATAGTTATTCAGCATCTGCTCTGATGAAGCAGATAATAGGACAGCAGCTGATACGGCTAGTGAGTACACAACTTCAGGGACTACCACATCTATCTCCTGCCATTCCTCCATCACATTAGGTGTCAACACCTTCAAGTGACTTGGAGAAGCCCAACCCTCCCCAGAGGGCTGGAAGCATACATGCTGGAAATGAAGAGAAAGGAAACTCGTTCAAAAAGAACAGAGCAGAAACAATTTACAGAAAGTTGGAGAGTTACAGTTTGATCAGACTGTAAGCCTTTAAGACTATATCTAGGAACCAGTACACAATTCTGAAGGAAGAGCAGTACCCCTCCCAAAAGACAGTTCCTCTAAATTTAGAGGCTTATCATCCAAGCTGGACACAGTCCATTAGACACCTTTCTTCACCACCATCACCACGGAGGCTATTTTCTTTAAACATGCTGAGGCTTTACATAGCACCCTTTATGCCTAAATTTTTAAAGCAATTAAAAAAGTATTATTTTCAACTCAGGAACAAGTAAAGTGAAACACAAAATTAAGTGACCTCTCCAAATCAGCTTCTCATCTTGCACCTGCTTAGTGCAAGCTAGTCATGAATGGACACAGCTATGTGCAAGAGAAAGTCAGACACAGATACCCAGATTAGCCTTGAACAAGCCAAGAATAACATTGCCAGCAACATAAAGTTATCAGCACAATGCTGAAGGTTAATAGCTATGCTGAGAAACAGGGAATAGCAGCCACTAGAGCACCACTTTAACACAACCATGCTTTGAAAAGGTGCAAGAAATATTTGTTGTGGCCGTGGCCCACATAACCCCACCCATTCTGAGACACAGCATTATTTTACCTGCAGGTGGAGCTCAGTATGGTTCCTGCATTTTGTGGGGTCAATCCTATTCGTCCCACATACTCTGCCGAGCTCCTTCTTTAGAAGCTATCAAAAGCTAGCACTGAGGTTTCAAACAGAAGTGAGTGCATACAGGATCAAAGCCACATAAGCATATACTCAGAATAATGCCTATTTACCTGACTGAAAGCATGAACTGTTCTTGTTTCAAGTTGTATAACATTTGGTAATTTTAATTGCCCATCTTGTGTATCTATTCATGTGAGGAACCTTATCTCCCAAGTACTCCTTTCATTCCCAGTCCCCAGCTAGGCTCAGGCACTTTTCCTCAAGCAACAGGGAAACAGAGCACAAGAATGCACCCAAAGAACTGACACTCCAAGCATTAACAAGTCTCCACTTTCATTTATCTCAATTTTACAAAATCATGTCCATCAGAGGTTCTTATACAACAACTGAACCAGAGCAGAATGTTGTTTGATTCCCTGATGCCAAACAGGATGAGAGCCACTGGAAACATTAGCTTCTTTATAGGATGTGCTCTGTTACTGAGAAATGAGATTTTAATAATCTACTCTGCTGCTATTTGCCAGTACTTAATTTCTTGCAACTCTGAATGGGTTGTTTTTCATTTTTTTTTGTTTGTTTTGTTTGTTTACACATACAGAGGTGTAATGAATTCTGGAGGTGTTAGGAGACATCCTATAGGAGTTCACAGATAGTCTTAAATATTTCAAATGATAATTATTAAAATAAATTTTTGTCTTAGTAATAGGACAATACATCTCAATTTCTGCTTAAAGTTACTCCCAGAGTCATCTCTCAAAAACTGAGCTAAATACTGCTCTAAGTTACCCTTCTACAATGCTATTTGAACATAACTGGGAACAAACTTTAACAAATATGCTAAAAATGCAACTTGACTAGGTATCTAAGCCAGGATCAAAGTTCCAGAGGTGGAGTTACCCAATCATAACCTAAAGGAACAATTCATAAGACAAATATTGCTGGAGTGCTCCCACCAGAGAATACTTGTTAGAGAGAAGTTTGTTAAATCACTATTAATCCAGTAACACTATTTAAAATGCAAAGCCAATATGCAACTGGCCCAATCCTACTTTGATTTAAAAACAAAGATAATCTATATGATAGACACTAATGGTAATAAAGGAGTTCATGGTCTTACAGCAATACAAATAAGATCAGGGTATGGCTCTTGTTGAGGATCTTGCAGGGCAGATGGTTGAATTATATATTTCTATTATAACAGAGTGCCTGAAATGATTCATTAAGCTGGTGTCCACTAGGGATTAGCAAACAGATGCGTGATCACATTTGGATGGTGTGTATGTTGTTGCTATTTTAAAAAAATAATTGAGAAAATTAGGAACTAGACAAAAAAATGAAACATTGGAAATTATACAAGTAAATAGGAACAGTGCTGGCCAGTGAAAGCACAACAGAAGCCAGCAGGGAGCAGCATCAAGGTTCATGATTCCCTATTTCTTACAGTCTTATCTCAAGTTTCTAACCATTTCACAGAAGTGGCAGCAGCATTTGTGGCAAGATGAGGAGAGCCACATGCACAGAATCAGATGCAGCAGGGAATGGCTTGAGAGTAATCCACAGTACACTGAGAAGTACAAATGAGGGAATCCAGGTTGGAGTAACCAATGTGGCAGAGCACGTCCCTGGAAAAGCGCTTCCCTGGTTCAGTTTGCTTCATAGCGGTAAGCAGGCTAGACAATGCCATCAAAAAGGTGAGAAAAAGACAGAAAAACAATGAAGGTAGCTGGAGTATAAAAAAGGAAACATCTTGGATGTTCCGCAGTGTGCCAACATTCAAAAATAAAGGTGACATTCAAAGCTGAAATTGAGAAACAACCCTCAGAGTGGCATCCCTCAAGCCATCCTTCCACAATTTAGCATCCAACTGTGTAATTGCTGGGATTTTTATGAGATTTTGCTGCATGGAGTTCTAATTAATTTAAAAGTTGAGGGCTCAAAGAAACACATACAGTGCTTCTCTAGAATACGTAGGAATCAGATTGCAAAAAGATCTTCCTTCCTTTTACACGTTCAGACTTCATAACAGTTTTCAGGGTTGTTCAGCCTGGAGAACAGAAGGCTCTGGGGAGACATTATAGCGGCCTTCCAGTACCTAAAGGGGGCCTATAGGAAAGCTGGGGAGGGACTCCGTGTCAGGGAGTGTAGGGATAGGACAAGGGGTAATGGCTTTAAACTAAAAGAGGTTATATTTAAATTAGATATAAGGAAGAAATTCTTTACTCTAAGGTCGGTGAGACACTGGCACAGGCTGCCCAGAGAAGCTGTGGATGCCCCATCCCTGGAGGTGCTCAAGGCCAGGCTAGATGGGGCTTTGGGCAACCTGGTCTGGGGGGAGGTGTCCCTGCCCATGGCAGGGGGATTGGAATTAGATGATCTTTAAGACTCCTTCCAATCCAAACCATTCTATGAGTTCTGTTCTAACATGGACACATGTAATTACAGAGCTCCCCAATATGCATATTAATTATTTGTTTTTCATTTTTTCTTCTTTAACTTGACCAAGAACCAAAAATGCAGAACTAAGCTTGACAAAAGTTCTTCTCAAACATACAGAAAAGAAAACACAGCAACAGATCTGATCCGAGCCTTGTATATAAAATGTAAAAAAAAAAAAAAAAAAAGGAATGTTGTACTATTTGTATTGCCCCCATCACTTAAGCTGTAGGAGCTCCAGAGGCTCTACTAAACTTTATGAATAGAATAAGCCTTTTCTAGTTTCTGCATGCCCGCATTATCAAAAGATAACCAACATGCAACGAATGCTAGGGACTGGGAGTAGACCTTAGCAATGGCCAATAGAAGCCTTTGTGGCTTCCCCTCTTATACGAGGAGGGGAAAGGGAAGAGCAAGCCAAGAACAGAAGAGGGCATTGGCAGGAAATGACTGCAGCACATTAACCAAAATGCTATGCCCTAGGCAATGCTAATGGGAGCTCTTACTGTGTTCCCCTTCCTCAAACCTTGCTGTGCAAGAGTAGCAGCAGGGCTTCCATTAGCACAGGATGGGGCCTCCTTAGCGGTTTTCTCAAGATTTTAAACACAAACTCATCACTCTGCATTTGTGTCATGCAAAATTAAGATTTCATGAGTCAAAATGGAGACACTAATCGCAGACCAGCTATCTGTAACTGAATTAGTGAAGTATGAGTTATCTCAAAATGAACAGGACTGACATCACTGGCTGCAAAAATCCCTGCTTTAGTATTCACCCCATTGTGGTCTGTTTGACACTTTGTTTTTGCAATTATTCTCCCTTCCAACTTTTAGCACTAAGACTGAGCTTCACAGTCTGTTAAAAACATGGTATTGAATCAAACATGTTTCATGGAGACACCTCCATTTCAAAAATGATTTTTTGTGAAATCATTTTTCAGGAACACAAAAAGCAAGCAAATATTGTAAGCTGGGATTCTGGAAGCCCAGGAGATATAGTACCTGAGATCCATCTGAATGAGCAATATAGGATGTAAAACTGAGCAGAGAAAAAACAGACAGGTATCCCATGTCCTACCAAGCAGTCCCTCACAACCAGGATTTACATGCTTTCTGTTTGAAAAGTGAAACACGTTGGCATTCAGAAGCCAGAATAATGGAGAAACATTAGAAAGTTATCATTTATCTTATGATACCTAAGAGATATAGAAATAAGAAGCTTTAGGGAGGTGAGACAAAATGGCAGCAGCATCCCCCAGCTAACTAGAGCCTGCCCTTAAGCAGTAAGCAGCAGCAGATGCTCAGGCTGACTCTTTTGTCCTGCTACTTTGTTTGTCCTGTGATGTGCCAAAGCACACACATGTGAAACAAACAGCCAGTTCCTTGGTCTGGGTCCTGCCAGTGCAGCTCCACTACCTGCTCTTCAGGCTCAAAAATAGGCCATTCAAAATGAATTGTCAGAGTATCGCTCAGTACATACCTTCTCGTAGCTTGGAAATCAGAGGTGGTGATAAATTCACAAATGATAATTAATAAACTTTTACTCCGCTTAAATTGCTCAAAGGAGCTGTAATTGTACCTCAAAGCATTCTGACAATGGAGTGCTATAAATCAAGTTAAATATACCAGGAGAGCTGTGGTATCAGGTGGCATTGTTTTAACATTTACTGTAATAATAATTTGAATGACAGCGCCAACTGACCAGAGAAACAATGTGGAGTTGAGTGGCCCTTGAACAGTAAAATAGCACTTCACTTCATCAAATGCTGACACATCACAGCCATCACTTATATTCCATCTATTGTTCAACAGCAACAGGTTGGACAGACAGAGACATGAGGAAAATAAACAAATAAAAACTCAAATTATGTCTTTCTTTGCCCTCTCATTCTGAATTAGGCAATTGAACTAGGCAATATGTCACACTTTATTTTCATCAGGGAACACAGTTTTTATGTAAACTAATTCAAAACTGCAAAATCATTATGACTTACTAGGTACCTAACTACTCCGTGTATTCAAATCCTATTTTTTCTGCTGTAAAAGATCTGTATTAAACACCACAAGAAGGGCCACTTGGATTCAATAAAAAAGAGGAAACTGACAACCAGCAAACAACCTCCTCCTCCTCTGAGTTTGGGATGGGTGGGGAATGGAACAAAAAGGAGGTAGAGGATTGAAAAAGAGGTCTTCTACTTAGATCTATCATTGACATCTGGGGAAAAGGCTGGGAAGGACAATATACCATGGTAAGGAAATGGATTAGGATTTATAACCTTTTTTTAGAGGTTAAAAAAAAAAAAGCGAAATTAGAAAAGAAATGCTGTTCTTGAAAACATTTAACATAAAGATCTTTAGCTTTATTAGCTTCTTCAGTTTACAACACTTTTCTGATGAAGTGCTTTAGGAACAATTTCTATGACGGCTCCACAAGTCCTTTACAGCATTTTCTTAGGTCATCTTTCATTTACACTGGAAATGCACACAAAAAGAATATTTGCTTACCATACGGATGGTAATGGCACAAACAGTACTTTTCAAAGTTAAAGTTACTAAAGATTTGAAAACCGAATATTTCTCTCACACTCGCACTCACACCCAAAGGGAAAAAAGAAAAAAAGCACAGGAGTGAAATTGAAGCAGGTACCTGAGCTGCAGAGCATTACTAGAAGTACTTGGGCTGTAAACTCACTGTCTTCAAAGGGGACTGTAGTTCTAAGCACCACTGAACATTAAGCTATTTCTAATTAGTAATAATTTATGAAAAGTAAGTTTGCAAGAGGTAGAGTACCGAGTCCCTCGAACATACTCTAGCTGAACTCAAAGAGCATCAGATGCAGTAGCAGCAGGTACACCTCTCATGCATAATTTATCACAATGGCACTTCTCCAGCAACCAGCAGCACCGCTCTGTGGGCTGTTCTTGCAGGCAGCAGGAAGAGCTGCTGAAGAAGTGGCATCTAAAAAGTTGGTGGGGCATGGCAGCTCCCCTGAGCTGAACTCTCCCAGCACTTCTGGTGAGTACAGCAGAGGGGCTTTTCATTCCCGTTTGATGTCACTTTAACCTCTGAATTAAAGACAGACTTTGTGGCATGGGTACCACATGATTCCCCTTTGAACTCAGACTTAGAGTTGAAGTAAGAAATGAAGTCATTTAAGTAATTCCCCTGGAATATAAGCCACTTTCTACATGAGTTATTAAGTCTTTTCAAGTCACTTGTAGAACACAGCTGGAAGTAAAATCTGTCCTTCTGGGAGATATTTTAATTGCTACTGATGCTGGGAAAGACACTGAAACCTTTTGGGAAAACTGAGAGTAAAAGTCTACTGGGAAAGAGCATATAACAGAAAAAAAGAATGTCTCATAACAGCACCCATTTGCAGTTACAGATAACACTTTGGAGCAAAGAACGTGGACAAGCAAATACTGTAGTACAGAGTAGCAGTTTGTCCTTGACTCGTTATGTTTTTCACAACATATGGGTGCAAATTATGTCTTTGAAAAGTATAAAAATATAGTAAGAAACAGAATAAAGAGATGCTAGTTTTAATTTATAAAGATATTAATAAAACCAATTTTGCCTTAAGATGTCTTCATCAAAAACTACCACCTCTAGCAGTAGTTCAGCAAAATTTTGCTGTTGGATACATTTGTGTGAGTTCTTGAGCCTAATCAAAGTACAGGGTAATTAGTCCTGTAAACCAGAGGCCTTATTCAGCATCCCTCACACAGTCAAAACTCCTGCTGAAGCCCCAGAGAATTCTGCATAATTAAGACATAAAGAAAGCAGCTCTGGAATTGCATCTGAAGAAATTTAGCTAGAGATGAGCTCTTTGAATGTCAATAGCTGGTTCAGCTCTATTACCAATATCCATCTGAATGATATCTTGTAAATCAAAGCGTAGGGTTGTATAGGTCAAGCTAAGAGGAGGACAACTCCTAAGAGGGGAATAGGATTACCTGTTTAGGTGATGGCCAGCTGTTGGATTAGGTCGCTGAGATTTGAAGCTATTTCAAGCACCAAGGTCTGCCTCTGACTCTCACTGTTGAAACATTGCCCAAAAAGGGTTAGGGCACAAGTTTGTCCTCTGCAGGCTGAGCAAAGATGTGGTAGTCTCTTGCCCCCTAGGTGCCTTTTTAGAGAGCATGCCTTCAGCCTGTTTATCTTTCCCTCAATAACTGGATAGAAAAAAAAAATCTTCTCTAAAGGTAAAAATTTAAAGAATTTATATATATATATAAAGCTAGACATAGAATAAGTTAAAGAGATATAAAAATAATTTCAGAGTAAGCATACTTCAATGCAGCTCAGGCCAAAATTAGAGAAATAATAAAGGGCACATTCTTATTCCTCTGTAAAAGTCAGGCTTATTCTTATATCCGTATGGAGTACATCTTTACATAAGTGGAAGAGAGATGCCAAGCCTGCTTATATAGTCTCACAAGACACCTAAGTATATCAAAGAACATGTCCCTCAGGCTAAAAGCCTTCCTATTCAATTAATTTTCAAAGGGATGAGGCACATAAGTAATTTCAGATCTTTAAGAACTTGGAATCATTGAAACAAATGAAGTACTAGATTTAAACAGACACGCTGTAAATTTAAGTTTTTATTTACAGGAAAAAGACCTGCAAAGTTTGACCATGCAAAAGAAAAATGGGAAAAGACAAGTCAAAAATGAAGGAAGGTTTAGAGCTGACTGCATAGTCCTTCAAATTGCCTACACATTTCCTGCTTGCTGAAGTCACTGGAATCTCTTAGAATTTTCAATATTGCACACATACCCCTTTAAAGAAATTTGGAAAAATGACTTTTCAGTGAATAAATCAACAGAGCAGAGAAAGCCTAATACCTTTTTTTTTTTTTTTTTAAATTACATAGGAATCAGAAAAAGGAAACATTTTTATCTACAGATCTCACTAGACAACAGAAATATACACACCGATTGAAGTAACAACTATGAGAAATAAAGTTCTTTTTTAAAGACTCTTTGTAAGTACAATATCAACATTTTATTTTAATACAATAACAAAGCACGTACACATACGCACTTCTAGAAAACCTATCAGATAGTAGCCAGCATGATGAGTTAGCATGAACAGTTCTGAGTACTTATGACAGAGGCATCTCAGAATGGAAGAAAAGGGTTACTGGTAAAGCAAGTAACAGTTTTATTGTGCCTGGTTATACTTACATAATGAATCATTAATCAACTACCAAAAGGCAACTGGCAAAAATGCCTAGCTCTGAGGCTAGGACTGAAAATAAGGAAGGCAAAGGGAGAGGAAAGTATATATGGTAGATTTATGAAAATCAAAGCTTCCTAGAAAGTTCTCAGTGACACTAAGAGGAAAGTGTAATATAGAGATGAACAAGGATTATAGTTCACAGAGGAATGGATGTGGCTATAACCAGTAATGTGACTAGAAAGGCCAACTTTGGTGTTATTTTACTCTAAGAAGTGAAGACCCTGTCCTGCTGCCAATTGATGCATGGACTTCATTCCCTTTGAAGTTAATTATAGCTGTGCACATTACAACAGTCACTGCTCTGCTGATGATTCTCATATCCATTTCCAAGAGCCATTGTTCTTCAGTTTGTTCTGATAAAAGAGGGTCAAGTTAAAAAAAAAAAAAGAAGTATTGAAACTTTCACACAAATGGTTAACTCCTTTTTCTTCATCAAAGCAATACAAGCATTCTCCTTCCTTTCCTCTTAGAGCAGTCTTTAAACTTGATGCAACGGGACTCATGCTTGTGTTCAAAAAGCAGTACATCAAACTGGGTCTGATGCCAAGTTCTTGGAAGAAATGTGCCAGATTTGGAGTGTGGAATATAACGTGTTCCATGTCACCCTAAGCACACCCAAATAGTATCTATTTGAAAGACAGCCCTGTTTCTAAAACGAAAGATTGATTTATGCCTTCAGTCAGTTGCTTCTCTTCACATAAAAATGACACGCATTTCAAACAAGGTAGAAGCTGCATACCTAGAGTGTTTACAGAAATAATATGCTTGTTTTGCAAGGGAAAAAAGTGGGCATTTTCCAGAAGGCCTGCATTTAAAAAAAAAAAAAAAAAAAGCCTTCTGCTGCTTATTTTAGGGCAACAGAGTGTACATTGACTGATTCCACATCCAGAATATCTGTACCAGTTGATGACAAAGGGATCAACTTGACAAATGGTTGGCCCTAGACACAAAAGAATACGGTAACACTGCTCATCACAGATATTTGGGGTATAATAATGAACATTTCTAAAAATACAAGATTCCTTAACATACACTAACCAATCACATAACTTGTCCAGGCTGATGGATGCAACATGCTAATCAAAAGTAGTATCTCACTGGGAGACAGACCGTTAATTAGAGACTCATCCTACTTGGAGAAATAAACTCCTAAATAGGAACACTGTTAGAATCCTCAAAATAAAAGCTCTAAAAGCTCTATTCATTATTTCCTGATAGGACAGCAGCTACATACTCCAACTGGAACACTGGCTTTAGAGCAAGAAGCTGTGCTACGCACATGCATGCTTGGTCAAATACCTTTATGTTCCTTCCCTGAGATAAGAAAACAAATTAATCAAAATTCCTAAGAAGAAAAAGGACAGTGCTGCAAAACAGATCTCCTCTTTGTCCAAACAGAGCACAAAAAGACAAAAGCTTGAATACAGTCAGTTTGGAAGTGGTTATAAAAATAAAATGCCCTAATTCTGCTGCTGCAGAAAAATGTTATCCCCCTTGAATGTCCCTGTTGTCCATTTTCTGATTGTACATGTAGTGAAGAGCTTCATCAAATGCATAAAGCTAACGAACACTACTTAGTATTAAAGAACTGACTGCCCTGCAGCTTCATACATGTACATGAATTTCATTTCCTCTAGGAGATGGTGAAGTCCTATGTCTCTTCAGGCACATTCTCCTCCATCATTCACAGCAGGAATAGTTTGAAGCAGCTTTTTCCTCTCATCCCCACAGGAGAGAAGTGTGGCCAGAGGAGACGGCTGAAGTTTTCCCAAAGGTTAGAGCTGCTATCCAATCACAGAACCTGCAGCCTAGAGCACAGGCAGTAATGCAGACTAGCCATAGTGGGACAACCACCCTCCAGACTGCTCAATGGTGACAACTTGAGAACTGCTTCCACTTCCAAAAAAAAAAATTATATATATATATATATATATATATATATATATATATATATATATATATATATATATAAACTAACTTCATTAGCAGCACATTAAGGCTCCAGCAGAGCTGACTGATGTCTTGCAGTACTCCTAACCAGTTCAGCAACAGAGGTCACTGACTGACCCAGCCCGACCCTCCTCTGCGAAGGACCACTTTACTCACATCGGAGCTGTTTGAACAGGAGAGTTGCCAGTCATCCCATTATATTTTTCAAAACTGAAGCCAGCAGTTTTTACTAGACAACTAGGAGTTGCATCACAGCACCAAGGGAATGGGTACAAGTCTACTGAAAGGTCATGTAAAGCTGGCATCAGGTGGTCTCCAGAAAAAGGCACTGTGGGAAGTTAAGACTGCAATGATTCTAACTTCTCCAGTTGCATCAGCTGTTAAATGTAAGTCATTGATTCATCACCAGATGAATTACCTAACTCTCAGAGGCTGTTTAGCAGGAAAGTTCCTCTGAAAATGTCAAATTCAGTTTGATGATCCCTGATGTTAATATGGAAGTGCCTAGCTCCTTCCGTCATACTTAAAAGCCCCTGCTATAGACACTACACAAAAATAGGAAGAAAAAAAAAACACAGCGCACCAGCAACAGGAAATTGAAGATAAGATGACTTTCACAGAGTTCTCCCACATGTCATGTCTGAGAAAATTCCAGCTCCTTGGGGAAGTGGGGTGGGGGCGGTGGTGTCCACCCATATTTTATTTTTGTACAGTAGATCTAATATTGAATATTGTGGAATTGAGTGAACAGCGTGATACAGTAGGAATTAAACTCTAGGGCTCAATAGCAAAAAACTTTCCTGATACTGGGTGGCAAATTTTAGAAAGCAGAGCAACTTTCCTGGGTTCAGCCCATATCACCTTTAGCATCAAACTTCATACTGGATCCAGCGATTCACCATTACTATTGAAGACAGTAAAAAATATTTGGGGCACATTCTGGCATAGAAAGAGCACTCACTAGACACACCTTGAGGACTAAGAAAAAGGCAGCAAGATCTGGATCTATGTCAATATAGAAAAAAACAGTAACATTTCAGAAGAGGGAAGAAAATGAAGACACTTGGGAAAGCACAGAACACTTACATAGGAGAAAATGAGAAATTGCAAAACAAATGTTTTGATATTTTCCCTTGTTGTGAACTTAGGCAAAAAAAAAATCAATTAGAAAACAGGCAAGAATTTTAAAATGAAGTAGCATGACTTTGAAAAGCTTGGATCATTCTGCTATACCAAACTCACATTTATCATGATTCCAAAGTATATGCTTGAAATGGGAATGAACTACTTAGGACACTTAAAAGCCTCAATTATTATTTCAAAGGGTTTTGTTTTGTTTGTTTGTTTTTAAATATAATCTGATGTCCCATGTGTTTCCTTGAGGGCTGAAAATACTGAAAATTAATTAAAAAAATATACTTTGAGGTAAAATCTTTTAATACTGCTCTGTGACTTAAAAGAATCAATAGAAGCCATGCAACAGATACATGTTTCTACAGGTCTCTCTTAGCTGCTGTCTCTGAAATTTCACTGAAAGTAAAAATAAGAGATGATTCTAACATGTTGTATTCCTCCTGCCTTCCCCACTACATATGGTTCTTTAATGACCATGCCCAATGAACAATAATTAAAGCAGCCTTCAGTCTGCTTTGACCTGAGTTGCGACAGCAAATCGTAGATACGT
The DNA here is from genome assembly GCF_963932015.1 of Anas acuta. Taxonomy (NCBI): domain Eukaryota; kingdom Metazoa; phylum Chordata; class Aves; order Anseriformes; family Anatidae; genus Anas; species Anas acuta. Next base: position 91,234,480 of record NC_088980.1, on the reverse strand, counting down.
AACCATCTCAGGGTTGGTGGTTGGTGTAAGAATCAATGTTTATCACCTTTACCCTTTATAGCCTGTTACATACTTTTCTCCTTACAGTTGTAGCTTCTATTATAAAACTCAACACTGCAAACAAAACATTATAGAAAAATCATCTTACTCTAAAATCACCTCACACAAGAAAGTCTTGCTATCTGCACATTACCCATAAGGGAACCGAGAGCATAAGGATCAAGTGTCTCAAAATAACGGTGATGGCAGAAGTAGGAAAAGTAGGAAAATTTCAAGTCAGTCTGTTGTGTCATGATTACCATGTCCTCTTACTTTCTGCCTAACAAACCTCAGTGCTATGAGAGGATGAGAGGAGTGTAGTTCCTTTTTAATGAAAAAAAAAAGAGGCATATCCGTTTTTCACTATACGAGTGTCTTACTTTCACATTTGCTACTGGCTTCATTCAATAAGCAACAGAAAACAAGGCCTGCACTGTGATTTAGATGTAATAAAATAAGCTACCACAAAAGCAAAGGAGTGACAATACCAAACAACCCAGGAAAAGTGTGCACAGTGGGTACCTACTGTGACTACACAAGCAATGGCATAGAGTTACTGGTGCAACTCTACTAGGTTTGGTGGAAGGCTCTTGATTTCATTACACCAGTTAATCAAAACAGAGTTCCAACTGGTAATAAAACCAACTCTTATAATTATTTTTAAGCCACTTATGAAACTGCAGGGTTTGGCAAAAAGGTTTATTTTGGGGTGTAAAAACGAGTGTTTTGCATGCAAGCTTACAGAATTTTAACAAAATACTAGGGCAAATCCTCTGCTGGAACAAGCTGTCTGTTCATTTGAATAGAGCTTCCTCATCATTTTTACATATTTCCAATTGACCCTGTCAAAGTCATTGGAAACTATTGTTTATAAAAGGCAAGCATCTCAAGCTTTTTTTTTTTTTTGTGTGTGTGTGTGTATTTTCATTGATTTTAAATTAAAAAAACAAACTGCAAAACAACAACAATCATCCATAATAAAGTCAGAATAGTGGTATTTCTTCCCAGTTATGCATCAGGCTGCCATGATTTGCCCCAGAAAGCAGAGGAGTTCATTGTAATTGAAACATCTTGTGAATATTTAAGGTCAAGTATCTCAACAGTCATGCTCTCATGGCAATCATATGGAGGAAAATAAAAAGACAAATTTTGAGTGGATTGGATGAATAAACAAACTGAGTTAAGATCCTTTCATAAGCTTCCCACTAAAATTGAGGGCAACAAAGTCAGTAGGTGCTTTCTGTTTTTGTTATTTTTATTTTTATTTTTAACAAGTCTGTTCTCCCATTTTTCAGTCATGCTCTTTCCAGCTTAAAATGACCACGCACAAAAAAAAAAAAAACCACCACCACCACCACCACCAACAACAAACAACTGTTTTATTGCATCACATGGAAAAACAGCCAGAAGTGTAGAGCTCCCAGTCTGGTAAGGACAAGTTTTCAATTTTGCTGGCTTGATAGAACTTTGTTATGTAAATGTTTTGCAGTATCCCTGGAAGACACTGATTCTGATCCTTTCACTACTGTAAGCCAGTGTTTACCTAACTTTCATGAGAGCTTAAGGCTTCAAAATACTTAGAACTGACCATAGCAAACAACAGGTGAGTTTCAACATCCTCAGGGAAAAAAAAAAAAAAAAAATTGCAATCTTTATAAAAAATATTGCAATTCCAGTTGAACTCCAGCCTTTCTGGCTTTATCTTCACACAAGGAGATACCATCAAAGGAAGTTCTCACAAACTTCTAGAATTGAGTGGATAAGGAGCAGGCCTCAGTTGCACCAGTCCATTCTCCAGAATGGTATTTTGTAGTCCAAGAACAAAGCTGCTTTGGGACTGGGAGAGGAATGTGAGATATCACAGCCAGTATTCCTGTTAATTACTGGAGATTTTTACAACTTTTCTTTTTCCTTTTTTTTTTTTTTTTTTAAATGAGATAAGTTTAAAAATAAAATCATGATGATACATTTAAAACAAAAGGATTAATGAATAATTCATTAGTATAAGGATGGTATAAATGCTTCCTTGCACTTAAAGTAGATTAGCTAATATTTGAAATAAATCATTACAGAAAATATGTAAATGATTTTTCCACTGCAATCATATTTTATTCACGTTATATGATATTTATAGCTGTGTTCAGTGTGTAGCAATAAATACCTTTATGAAAACAAAGCTATCTAGATTAATGCCATGCTATTAAGTGCGCTTTGGGGTGTTTTCTAGACACATATGTAATTTTTAAAAGAGTGCTTCTCTTTTGAACAACAACAACAACAAGAAAAAAACAAAAAACAAAACACAAACTTGACAGATGAAGATAAATATCTTCATTTTCATTTTTTCCACAAGATCCTTGTTGCCTCCATGATGCCTGTTTGCAGGCTGCTAGATGCAAAACTAAACAACATCCTGAAACTGGCCCTAAGGCATAACATTTTTGCAATATCTGATGCACATTATTTTGAAAAAACAAAAACAAAACAATAAGCCACCCAATTCTAGAAGTTTGTCAGAACTTCTTTAGGTGGTATCTTGTTGTGTGAAGATAAAGCCAGAAAGACATCCTGGAGTTCAACTGGAATTGCAATATTTTTTATAAAGATTAAAATTTTTCTTTTTTCTTTAAAAAATAGGTCTCTAAGCCTTCTAGTCCACAGATATTTTTTTTTCTTGCATTTTCATTTAAACTACAGGAATTTGAGCGGTTTTAAGCAGTTCTTCAGTATTTTATAAAACAAGATAACACTGAGGCTAAAAGATTTCTTAAAAAAATATATTAAAAATAAAGACATGGGTTCTTTTTGGTGAATTTAAACATCCAAGTTCAATAAGAAATTGTAATATGAAGAGGTTTTTTTTTTTTTTTTTTTTTTTTACGACTTCAAGATCTGAACTTTCCCCTCCTCCCAGTCTGTAGTCAGGAATAAATATCCTTTCAGATAAAGGAACTCACGGATGCACATGTAGAAAATCAAATCTACGTGATTGCTAAGTACGAACACTACAAATCTTCATGCCTTCGTCCCCACATCGAGGACTCTTTAATCATTGGGCTCTCTGTAGCATTGCTACAAATTCCTTTCCATTGAGAACTGTAACTGCGCCTTCCATCTTCCCTTCCCTATAATCCTCTGTCTTTCCTTTCCCACAAAATTTGAGTTGAACTTAAACATTATAGCAAACCCAGAGATGAGCTGGTCTGTTCAGGAGCATTTAGAAAGTCAAACCTCAGTCTGAATTTCTCAAACAAGCAAATAATTCCATACAGCATGTTTTCTCAAATTTAATAATGCCCATGCCTATCCAAACCTCATAAAATACAATTGAAAGCATTTTTAATAGCAGTCAAAAGAGATACCTTAGGGAAATATGGACTTAATGCTTGGTTAAAGATAACATATTTCTATTTCTCTTCCATTTATTTTTTCCAAGGTGCCCCAATGTATTCAGCTAATTTCTGGCAACATAAATCAAGCCTTGTTCCTATATTTCTAGCTCTGCTTGGTCACATTTAGCTGAAAACACACATTCTAGACCAAATTTCAGGCAACAGTAAGTCTGAAATGATGTTTTCTTTATACTGAAATTATACTTCATATGAGAAATGCTGACAACTTATAACATTGTTTCATGCATATAAAAGCCTACATTGTTTTTGATTTGTTTTAAATACACTCAGATATGTGGAAATACACACAAGTATTCTGCTAAACTGCATGAGTCCACAATTACTATAATTTTTGTCCCTCTCAAATTCTGTAGTCAAACACACTTCAGGAATGCATAGAAGGAATTACTGTGATTACACAAAATATCTGGTAACATTCTGATACAGGTCTTGCTACCTACACTTCAAAGGGGAGGGAGGGGGGAAGGGTGTCAGTGAGAACTGAATAGTAAAAAACAGAGAAAAAAAAAAAAGAAAGAAAAAAGGCTGTCTTTACCCAGAAGAGCAGATTTAGCCTGTCTCATTTCTTTGTCTTTTTTCCAACAACTCAAATGGAGCAAAAGGGAAATTTATTAGAACCAGGAGAGGACAGTAGCTTCTAGCCTTTCTTTGCACCACATTACCTACAGTTTGGTCTCTTTACTTAGCAGCCGGACCTTGCATTGACTTTCTAAGTTAAAAACATCCACTATCTCCAACCATATTTGGCAAGGAAAGGATATTTGAGTATCTAGAATGGATGCCTCTCCCTTAGAAAGGAGAATATGGAAAATCTTGGCTTATGAATGGTGTTCTACTTTGAGCAGAAACATAATTGCAGAAACTCACTGACATCTGTCTTTGTTCTGTATTGAGGACACAGATTCTGGGGTTTGTGTTAAACTTTGCAGGAAACAGTTATCTTTAGGGATGAAGGAAAACCTAGAATCTGTCACAGTCTGCATAAAACAGCAGACAACCTCCAAAAGGTGAAGATAATGTGTTAAAAAGCCATAAACCCAACTCATCTCTGTGTAGTATGAGTAGAGTGTCAAAATTAATGCCTGCACAACAATGTACTATGGAATAATCATATCAAGTCATAAAACAGCTACCATTTTAGCAATACTTCTCTATAGATCTAAAAAATTATCATATAACTGAAATTTACTCTTTCTATAGAATTACAGATTTTACTTAATTCTTGTGTTCTGTTTTAATATACTTATCAGAATATCATTCTCACAAAAAGATATGCTTGGACAAAAAGTATTCTCCCCCCCCCAAACATATGATATACTCATACTACACAATTCTAATTGCAGTAAGAACTCTTGCTGCTGTTAAGCTGTGCCTTATTTCCACTGTCTGGGTTTTCCTCAACTTCTAGGCACTGGATCTTGCTCTCAATTATAACTTTGTGTAGTTACTTAGAGGCTTAAGCAAAAATACTCCTTCCAAAATGACTCTGATATCAAAGCATTTTCACATACAGTTCCTTATCCAAGATCTTTTAATCCATATTAAATTATTTATAAAAAGAATCATAATATTCCACAGACCATGCAAGCTCCACTGTTTCATGCATATCTCAACATCCGTCTCTTTCCAACTGCAAATAGGCTTGAGAGGAATGAGATCCAAGGAGTTGATTTGGGCATCATACCTTAATTTCAAGGACAATTCTGCACTATTAAAAAGAAAAAGTAGCTCTACACACATTTCCATATGTTTCCCAGTCAGGAATCTGCTAAATATCTTAGTGTATTTATGTCTTAGCAAGGATGCACAATCAAACCTACTTCACTGTTTTTCTCAAAACAGAGCATCTGTTATGTACCAAGAGAGATGTCCTAAAAACCTACATAATGCTAGATTTTGTTTTTATGTTAAGTAGCAAAGTATTCTCTATTTATGTGCATCAGCATGTTCGGGATTTTTTTGTATATACAAAAACTGAACATTCATCTATTAAACATTGCCAGTAATCAAATCCTATACTTATGTTAGCATACAAGATTTGTGAATATTTTAAAGCATTAATTTTAGCAGAATTCTGTTGCCACCACTCTTGGTTACAGACACAATCTATACTTCTAGACCACCAGTTCTCAACAATAAGCAGAATCTGAAACGTGAAAGATATCTTTCAAAAATTTATTGTTCAAATCTCAGGATTCTCCTGACTCCCCTTATAGATGTTTTCTTACTTCCAAATCTTCTCATCTCACAGAGCCCATACCATGTTATACGTGACCAGTCTGTATAGGTATTTAGAGAAAAACATGTAATAGGAAAGGCAAGTTTACAATAACATTACATAACTAAAATAAGCATTCAACAGAATCAAGTTTGATCAATGACCAAGGTTAGGGCAGTAACAGGTACTAGTCATTCAGTTTCATAAAACTAAAATGAAAGATTTGTTGCTCTCTGAAAAAGAGATTGAAGAAGGCTGTTTTATAGTGCAGATGTGCATACTGACTCATCTTCATATCTGCACAGATGTGCAGGTGCTCTGAACAGACTCTTCAGCCTGAAACCATACATAGATGTTTATTTATCCACGGACAAAAAATGGGTTTCCTGCTCTAACAGGAACTTGTGCCCTTTCCATGGCCAGTGCAGTGCTCTGCAGCTCATGCAAAGCTGAGCTACAGACACTGGGTTGGTATTCTGGAAGTCTGGAAAGCACCTGTGGCCACTCAGCAACAAAGCTTCTTGACTCCCTTTTGAATATAGCTGAAAGCATCTTCCAACTCATTGAAGGGGAAGGAAAAAAAGAAAAAAAAAGGAAAAAAGAAAAAAACAATCTGAAAGCACAGATATTAGGATTGTTATGTATAATTTAGAAAAGGTTGCAGTTAAGAACTGCTGACATTCCCTAGATGAAACTCAAAACAGAGGTCACCAATAAAAAGCATTAGAGAATAAAAATTAATCTGATGCCTTGGAAACGATACCTTCTGAGCATTGATAACCTCTTTTAATTAAAGTTTCTCTTCAAGTCTTTAAACAAATACCACTGAATGAAGATGTATTAAACTTCCTGAGGGGCAGCGTTGGGGAACAGACACATTGCAATCTAAATGTTAAACAAATCTTGGCATGAAATAGAAATAAGACTTCCTAAATTATGTATATCTTACCCCACTTCTTCTGTCTATATGACAATAAAATGGTTTACCTTTCATATCAGTTGCTGTAGCTGGCATTAATGAAATTTTGTAGGAACTTTTTAGTAAACAAAAAAAAAACAACAACAAATACCCAGCTATTCTTTAAACTACGTGTATGGCTAAGGGTACACTAAAAAGGTCTCAGTCATCAAACAACGTGAAAAATGAGCACAAAAAAGATAAATTAGTCATACAATTATGACTTATAGGAGACATTTCTCAGGTTGGAGATGTTTATTTTTTTAATGTTGCTATTTCTAGCAATCTTTTCCCTGACTTTTTGCTCCTTATGCATGTTATTTTTCTTCTAACATTTTTATTCTCTCCTGAAAGTTTAACAAAAGCACCTTAACAAAACAGCTTTTCCTCACCTCAGGCAAAGCTTAATACAAAGTTTATTTATGCTTGTATTTAGTGGACATCTGTAGTAGTTCGCTTATTGTCTGTCTTTAAAAAACAGAAACCGGGACCTGATCAGAGGTATCTTCTCAGAATCCCTCACTCAGGTTGCAGATCCAATTCCTCCTCAGAAAAGAGAAACTATCCTCTACCTTTTTTTCCTCCACCAATGCACAAGTGCAAAAGGAAAAAATAAAGAACCTCCCAAACTGGGAATATGGATAAAGCTAGAACTAAACCAAGTGGAGAACTCAGACCCTATAAGGACTTCAAGTTTCTGCCCCCTCTATATCTGCAAAGAGAGAAATGTAACTGTGGCTAAACAGAACCAACTTAGGCGTTTCAGAGAAGAGAGGTTAATAACTTATAAAAACAATTTTCATTTAATTTCATTTGAAAGAACTATTACTTGAAAAATTAAGAAAGGTGTTAAAACCAAATAAAATATTATAATTTGGAAGCCTTCACATTTCTCCTGAAATTAGTTTCCCACAGTGACTGTTGTCATACCCACCCTCTGTCTCAGTTCTGGGCCCTGGTCCAGTTCTTCCTTCCCTCTCATGCATGGCCCTGTTTTCTTTTATCCCCATGACAATTCAGTGATAAAAGATTATGTGCCATCCCTTGTATAAGGATCTTCACATAACGGTTCAACCTTCTCCAAAACAAGTAGATCTGAACTTAGAGAACACCAAGAAAAGAAAGAAAAGGCAATGGGGATAACTGTCCCTTTCCCTCTACCTAACCTCCACCTTGAAGAGTCAGACAGACACAAAGGTATGTGACCACCTTATATGGCATTTATATTGTCTTATTCTACAAAGGGAAGTATCGGTGGATACCAAAATTCACATTTCTCACATGGTACAAAGTCTCACTTAAGTGTGGATAATTGTGTTGCAGATATTTCACCTCTGTAAATGTTTAGCAAAACCTGAAAATGGTCTTAAGAAATTAGTAGGACAGCATGAACCAGGAACATTTCACAGAATTTAATGCTTGTTGCTGGGAGTCAAAATACTGCACCACTGCTGCAACTTCACCACTACAGCTTACAGTCTAAGCTGGAATAAAACAATGTCAGACAGGAAATTTATGTTCATAAATAGCCAAGAAATAATATCGCAAACACTACTACCCTATCTACAGAAATTTGTTTCCAGGACAATATCATCCTCGCAGAACAATTATCCAGTGTTTCCTCTCACTACCTTACTTTTTGTGATCATTAACACCTTACACGCAAGAGCTGTCTGTCCAGAGCCTCACAAATGGATGTTGCCTTGCAGATACATGTATGCAAGAAATGAATTAAACCACATCAATAAAAACACGAAGGTAACAAAAGAATTAACCTCAGAAATAACTTCATTAGGATGAATTTTGCTCTCTGATTTCTGATTAGAGCACCTTCATTCCTGTAAGGGGTTTCTCTGCCCAGGGCTGGTACAACAGAGAAGAAACAGGTTGGACTTAACTATGAATGAACAACAAATATGATTTAGTGGCTGCCACTGAAATAATTTTCAGTGGTGTGATTGTGGAAACATTTCTGCTGGATTTCAGACTTCTCCCCCAAGAGTTTTGGTAATTAGCTTGCTGAGACATGCCATGCTGCATTGCACGGCTGCAGTTGTCTTGTACTCTGCCAACACAATTCATTCTCAGCTCTGCCACTAGGTATTTTCATCCGCTTGCTCTAATAGGGGTAAGTAGCTTTATCCATATGTCAGCTAGGTTCACTTTTATAGCATGAATTGCAATGCTTCCATGGAAGAAAAAGCTGGAAATTTGTGCACAGTTAGAAAAGTTTTAATAGCAATACATTATAGTAAACTTATTAAATAGAAGCCTGTGACTGAAGACAATTGCACAGCTTCTGTTGTCTATGTAATTAACAGTGCTGTATACTGGGACTTACTTGAAATAGATTTAAGATTTTAAATATTTACAAAGCATTCCCTCTTTACTTACCTGCCCAGACCTCATCAGTTGTTATTGCTATTCTTTATTACTTGTTAAGCACCTTCCCTGTGCTTGGTGCCTTTAGCATCCTTGCTAGCAGAGTGAAGGAAGCATTTGAGCTGTAAGGAATGTAATGGGGTTTCTTTATTTGGGCTATGAAACAGAGAGCCTCTCCCCTCCCCATCCCCTCAGCACAGCTCTTGCTGCTTAACAACAGGAAAGCAGGACCTTCCCAAACCCCGATCTAGACTCACGTTCCTGTAAGGAATGGGGGACCACGTTGTGCAGAGTCCTTGTCATCAACAGGGCAGCAGATGTGGACGTGGCTCCCCTCTGACTCTGGCAGGGGACAGCCCTGCTGCACTTTCCTTGCAAGCATGTCCTGGTAGGTGCAGGCTTGCCAGATGTTAAAAACAGACACATGGGCAGCTCCAGAGGGCTGCTTGCTGAGTTTACCGATCAAAAGTCTTAACTGCACGTTTTCAAAAGCTTTCTGATCTCTATGCCATTTTACCCAACACGTAAGAAATCATTTCTAATCCAACAATTAGTCATCTTGTAGAATTTATATGAAAATAAAAAAGAGGGTTTGTAGACTTCCATAAAACCAGGTGTCCAGTCCAAGGCTGAAGAACCAAAAACTTAATTTCCCTAAATCAAACAATAAAGCATCAATAAAGCTTTTAGGTTTGAAGCAAGCGGCACTTTTAGAACTACTGAAAAGGTGTGATTTTTACAATATGTTTGCAAAATACATTTAAATTATTAACAACCCTTTATTCTTAAAACTGCTTTGTTCAATGCCATAGAAGCTTTATTTATCCCAGTAGGAGTAGGAGACTCCATCAGTAAATACTGCAGGAACAGGGAGCACTACACTCTTTTGTGGACAGTGCTGATTGGGAAAGCAGATTTGGTGGCAGTGCAGAGCCTTTGGTAAAGGAGCCAGTGGTGAACATTGAAGCAGGCAGTAGTGGAGGATTGCTGTAGGAAGAAGGATATTTACTTCCTTGACATAAGTTTACTTAGAGCTTACTGTAGGTATTGCACCTATGGATACAAACCAGTCCTAAAATGGTTCAAATAACCCACAGGAGAGGGGGGGAAAAAAAAAAAAAACAAAAAACAAAAAACCAAAAACCAATCTCAGCATTCTTGCAGCTGCTATTTTTGTTCATTCTTCTTTGTGAGGCCCCTAACTCTTGAGGCACTAATTGAAGGGGCAAAAAAATGTCAAAAAGCTAATCACTCCAAACAGATGGATGTCATAATAATTTAACTAGTACTTAAAGTACTCATTCTCTGACAGTCTGTCACACACCACTACAAGACACACACCTGATTGCAATAGACTGAAAAATGCAAACCTGAAATTTTCTTTTGACACAAGCAATTCCCTAGGTTTTTCAGTTTCTCAGCACAACAGAAAGGGAAATAATCCTGTATTACATCTTCATCAGTTGATTAAGCTGTTTTGTCACAACCTGAACACATCTGTGATGTTGTTCTTTTTGATTACACATTGACCAAAAAAGCAGCAACAAAAAAATAAACACAGGAGGGGCAGACTCTCTCTTTCTCCCTCCACACTTCTACTCATCCAGAGTACTCATTTTAAGGTTCCTCCAAAGACTATATTTGTTTCTGCTTCTGCTCCCCTTGGCAATGCTTATCTCCTTTCTCTGTATACACCTCACCTTGGCTTCAAAAAAAGCCTTCAGCTTACAGTCTACTTTGTACTCCCTGGTCATGAAGCAGAGCTTGCTCTCCTTCCTTCCTTGCCTCTTCCCCCCAAAACAATTTCCTTGGAAAAAAGCTGTCTTCAAACTGCTGCTATTTATTAGGGCTACCAGACCTGCCTCTTTGCTTTGTGGCCAGAGGAGACAGCATACAGCATCTCTGAGTAGTCATGAGAGAAGATGCCAAGAGTCTCTCCTGTCTGCCAAATTGTATCTTAGAGACTTCTCTGAGCCCCAGGCATAAAACAGAAGACATATTTCTTGTAGGTCTGAAGGGACAATAGGCTGGGTAATAAGAGTATAACTCAATGCATTTGCCACAAGCCTTATAAAAATAGCTGCAAACACCTGACTTCTGTGAATGCTTTCCTGAGATCCGCTACTTGCAAATGCCTTTTCAAATAGTGTTTTGTGCGTATGAGTTCTTCTTCTTAAAAAACAAACAAAAAAAAACACCACCAATAACAAAAAACAACACAGTTGTAGGTCTTTTACATAGATCCCATGGAATAGATATTATTGATACCTGGCTATTGGTTTGTGACCCCAAGGTCCTCCTGAATGCCCTTGAGCAAACAATCCCACTCAAAGGCATGACTTTATGGCCTTCTCACCTCAAATACCAGAGGACACACAGGGTTCTCCACAAAATCTTCAGTATATTGCATACACCACAAAGTTTGACTACATCCAACTGAAGTGTTTACAAAGCATGTCCTATATCTACACATCTTATTTTTATTAATTTCTTTCCATAGTTTAACAGTTTAACAACTAAATAATAATTCCGCTTCAAAAAAAAAGTTTGACATGTTTCTCTGAAAAGGACTGACATTAATAATTATGACAACTGTCCCACCGGTCCCTATGCATACTTGCTGCTATTACTGTATGTACTACCACATTCGTCATCAGGGCACCCTAAATCTCTCATGCTTTTTCAGTGCAGTTAGTTCAATAAAAACATCTCTGAGCAGGTGTCATCTCAGACCAGCCAGTGCAAAAGCAGCTCTTGCAAGGTTCTGCTTCCTCCGAAGTGTCAAAAGACACTCACAGGTCTCAGTCGTTACAGACGTTTAAGTTATCTTAAGAGCACAACTACGGTCAAAGACTAGTGTAGCCATCTGGCTTTCTTTATCTATAATCTCAAAAAAAGATACATGTCCATTCATACCAATCCTCCCATCTCCATATACCCATTATTCATGATGTAGAACCTCCGTGACCCGTAAATTCTCCCAGTCTTGGCTTCACATATAATACAGATTCCAGCAATTCTTCCTCTCATTTTCCAGCACTGGAACAAACCATAGCGCTATGGTTTGTGTACTTCTCTGTTCATGAACATCACAGTAAGACAATGGAATCTCCCTTAAAAAGGCAACAAAAACACTGGAGGCCTGTTTCTGACATGCTGCATAAATTAGACTGTAAGCATCTCCATATTTGAAGACAATATATGTAGAACATAGCAACAACGTGTGAAATATAGCTGGCCAAGTGTTAACCTGGTTAGCATTAATGCTAGCAATATATCAGAAAACATTCAAAGGCAGCTTGCTGTTGCTGAAGTGTCACTTTTCTATTGTGGCAAGGATCAATAAATGCTCCAAACCACTTGATAGCCACGCAGAACAGATTATCATGGAAGTTAGTTTCACTTGAAGGAAGACCACAGAAGATTAATTCATGCTGGGGACTCACGTACTTCCAAGTTTCGGAACAAAAACCTGAACATAAAATAAAAAGTAGAAAAGCACTCTCCTTCAACAGAAAATAGAAATTTCATTGAGTTAGAGGAACTTCATATTTGACTTGCAGCTAATGCTAGCTCCCTGAGAGCAAACAGGTGCTTAAATTAAATTTGTTGCAGCACCATATTAATACAGCAATAGCAATACCAATATCTAAACTATTTTGGCAATTCCCATAGACCTTCACTATTACATCTCTAATTGGCTAATTAGCAAGAAACATGCAACGTATCCTGCTGGATTCTCAGAAGAATTACATGCAGAGCTAGAACACAATTGGTCAGATCAGAAAATATCACTGTCTTTTAACTGACTTTTTAGAGTTTATTTCTTCTTTTAAGACTCATATTCCAAACAACAACAAAACATTTTTTTTATTCTTATTTTAAAACCTACAGTGTCTGACCATGTGAATTAAAGTAAAAAATCAAGCAAAAAAAAAGCTTTAATTAACTAGAACTAATGTGGGAGGAAAGCTTCATTTCAAAATGTTATTTCAGCTTTTTAATCCCTGTATCAAGTAAAGAATTTAGGTAAGTGATTGGACAACTTATAAAAATCTTAAAGGTTGACCTGTGTCAATCTTCCTGTTTGTAATCATCATCAGTTTAGTGACATATAGAGAAAGCAAGATGATTTCTGCCTTGAAATGTTGGCAATCTTAGAGCTACAAAAATTTGTAATAATGTGTTGTTTCCCCCACACCTCAGTAAGAACACTGGAACATCAGTGACACTCACATAGGTACCTAAAGCTACTCTTTCAGATATTAAGTTAAGCACCTGTTTTCCAGACGTGCTAAATATACATTCTCCACTTTTGGTAGCTTCAGTGGAGAGAGAACTAATTCTTTACAGGTAGCCTTCCAGTTTCCAGCTGAGTTTCACCAATTTTCAGCTCATGCTGCATAATATTCTTCCATCTTTTGGGTCAGCAGTGATATTTAGCAACTGCCCCTATTTAAGGGAAGAGAATCATTGGCTACTTCCAACTCTAAGGGAAACAAATGCCTACTTTCCCCTTCCAACAAAGGGTAGGGAACACTTACAAAGTTTTCAAACATTTATAACATTGGAAACTGAGGGGGTGCAATTCCATTACTATTACCTTGTAACAATCCAGAGTGAATAAAATATGACTGCATTAGTAAATACAAAATTTATGCTAGCAGTTCTACAACATAAAAACAAAACAAAACAAAACACAAAAACACACACAATGAAAATGATACCTCTAGTACAACCATATAGAGGCAGACATCATCTTCTATAATACTGTGGTTTGACCATGCTTTTAACTTATTACTAATTCTTACTCTAAGGGAGAGTCATTTGAAAGAACCCAAAATATCCATTAGAAGAATATGAACAAGGTATCTGTTAGCCATCAGGCCAGAGCACACAAAATTTAAATGCATAGAAGCATCTAACACTTGTAAACCAAACAGACGCTTCCTTCTAAGTTTTCACCTATTCCTTAATTATTTAAAACAAAAATAATAGGAAGTGAGGAAAAATGGATGAAAGAAAAAGATGACTTTTCCTTCCTCCCCTTCTCCATTGACAAACTATTTTGAATGTGTGTACATATTCCTGCGTTTCAGAAGAAATTTTGGCTTCTCGTGCTTCCTGGGTCAGTTACATGCATTAGAATAGTTTACCAGGTTTTGCTCTTTTTAATGGAAGGATCAACGGTACCAAAAACTTCCACAAGAACTCGAATGCATCAGAAATTGTTAATCTATATTCAAAAAGGGTAGAAATTGTAAATGAAAAAATGTACAGAGAGGTCTAGTTCTCTGAGTGTGTAAATACGCCCTAGTTCCAATCCCTTTCCCAGCTGTGACATTTCTCTTTCACTGGCAAAGAAACACTAAACGCTTCTATGTTAAGAAAAAATTTGTTACCTTCTGGGGAAAAAAGTTTCCTTTAACATTTGGCCAACAGCCTTCAGTTTTGGAAAAATATATGGTATTGTGTATAGAGTACTTCTCCCTCTTGGGTAGTATTTTAGTGCAGCTCTAGTTTTAAGTATTTAAGCAACGTAGGTATCATACTGTTTTGTGTATGTTTTCTCAGTAGTTATCCAACCCAAACTTTCACAGGAAGGGACTGTTGTAAAGTATACACACAGAAGACAGTAAGCACAAGAAAGAGTCCAGCATACTTTAGCATGTGTTCTGCAGTTTCTCTCAACTCTTGCACATATTGCAGATCAATAGAACCATTTACCTGCTATAAAGCTGATACTGTCCATTAATATAATAGCGCCACAGCTAAGTAAGATCTTCTCCTCCTTGTTCCCCTACCAGCTTGCCCCTACCCAAGGGGCTTGAACAATAGGACCTATTGCCTTTGGCAGTAAGGAAATCTGAATTTCACATGAAAATCATCACTGTGTCACTAAATAAATAAATCCCAGGATCTCTTCAAGCCCTTCAGAGTCCTTCAAGAGTAGCTGGGGGCTACTTCCCCTGTACAGGCACAGAAATCGTTGTGGATTATACTGTCTCTTGAAGAGCTCTCCCAGACCTTCCATCCCAGACCTGTTAATGATACCACTCCTGCTCTCAGCCTACAAGATAGAAAGCTTCTCCAGGTTTTCATAACAGCAGGACTGCCTGGCAGCTCTGAAATTCAGCCCCACATTGAACAACCTCTTCACTGTAAAGAACACCCCAGATTCAAAAGCTTACATTACTGCGCATTCTCAGTCACAGGTCTTACAAAACTCTCTCAATATCAAGATATTTTGTCCTCTCACCTGAGTCTCATGTCCATTCTCCTTGAAAATATTGGTCCTCAAAACATCCCAAGACCAAATGCCTCAGAAGTGGTAGTCATCCATACTCTATTATTAATGACATGTCCATAATGAGGAGACAGAACCTTTATAACAGCATATCTGAACACATGCAAAGTGATCTTCCTGGGAAATATAGAAGTCATACTCATAAGGCTACTTGCTTCTTTGACCAAAACAGGTTTGGTAGGAAAACTAAGAAAGGAGAGCTTTGACTCAAACTTCATACGCCAGATGAGACCCATTAGGGCTTACAATGTAGGAAAGGACATAGAAATTACATGGTAACAAAATTGGTTGTAAACTGGGACTTGACTTTGAGATGGAAGTCTCTTCAAAAATACCATGTAACTTCCCTTCCACAAACCAAGTGAAGATAAAGGCAACAGGCACGTTAGTGTAATTAACAGCTAGGAACTTAAAAAGCAGACAGATCAGAAGCCAAGCACAACTCAGTCATGTTTGTTCACAGTACGGCTTGAGGAAACTACTCAAACTTTAAACTTTGTTTAAAACTACCAAAGAATTCCTCAAATAGTGGGATATTTGCTTGTAAAAGAATACATGAGTTCACTGAAGATTAAGGAAAAGAAATTCATGACTAGTTGAAGAGTTAATATTAGTCTTTCCAATTCAGTTAAAAAAAGGGTCAGATTTCTTTAAAGACCCAATGCTATGAAAGAACATCAAGCATATCATTATAAGCACCTCTCCACCCGTCTTTTATATGAAATAAAGTTAAGATTCCTGAGACAAAGTTATATTTTCCTTCAAATTCAAACCATCTTCTAACCTCCACCTCTATACAGGATTCTTTTACATGTATATTGTAAGCACAGGAAATCCTACAACAGAAAATTAATTATTCCATGAACTACATTGGCCATGTCCCCAACAACCTTTTAACTTCTAAACACTTGGTCTGTCAAAATACTTGAAGAGACACCATATATCTTCTCCAACAGGAAAATGGACATTTTCTAGTAGTTTTGAAAAACCTTAAGTGTCAATGCAACTTTTGCATTAATACAAACTTCTTTATCATTGAAAATACTGGTCAGGCTTCGTGCATTCACCCTCAGCAAAATGCAAACATTTTGTTGTGTTCTGGTTCTTCAGAGAAAAATTAAAGTTTGCCATTGATGTTTACAAACAGCAGATGGAAGTTATAGGGACACGTTTAGATACATGGTATGTATCAGTGTCTCTTACAACAACTTAATGATCTATTAATATTTAATGGCTGGAGACAATTTTCCAGCATGATTTGCTTTTTAATAGCTTATATTTGCAAACAGTACTTTAAACATTAAACTGCCTCATGCACTTATTCTATTCCTTTGCCTTTTCCTATAGAACAAACATATTCTTTATTGGCTACAGTGTGCAATTAAACCCATACCTATAGCTAATCAGGCAGTTGCGGCGGTTCCCTAAATGAATCCTTATTTGTAAACTACTCTTCAGTAATTTTAGCTGTGCATACAAATGAGCTGATTTTACTCACTTTGGCCACACTGTATTCTCTACAACAAAGGTGTAGAGTACATGCTTACACTTTGTCCATCACACTGTACATATCATGCTTGTTTTTCCAATCTTGACATAAATGGGTAACATCCTACATTGCTGCAGGATGTAACAAGTGACAAAATGTGTCACAAAATTGAACTCACAATGGGCATCAACCTACTTGCAAGTGAGTAAAAGTTCTGCCATTTACGTGATATTTCCTGTGCAGGATCAGACCTCAAATGACTTCAGTGGGTGCAGGGCTGGCCATTGTTTCGTCTTTTCAAGTTGATCTTTGGAGGCAAGGAAACAAATCTCAAGTATATGACAGCCATATAACCCCCTATGCAATCCCCAAGAAATATATGCTTTTCTAAAAACGTGTGTTTATTATTTTCCCTGAATTCCAGGACACCATACGTCTAATAGTCTCCTTCATGTTAGAATCAGGGTAACTCCATGGACTGCAGTGGATATAGTCAGAACGCAAATACAGATTAATGTATGGAAAACTCATCAAGATCTCATGAACTGCTTAAATAAGAATAGAGATGATAATATTTGCTGGAATGCGACATCCTTCTTAGGCTACAGAAATGGTGCTGCAATCCTCTGTTTTTCCTGAAGGCATACCACTGCTGAGGTCGCATGTCACAGCTGAAAAGCTTAAGGTATTCCTTTCATTTCACTTGTAGGCATGCTATGAAATGCTGCAACCCTAACTGCAAAATACCATCATAGATCCCATACATTGATCAAGCATATAGTGTTGCAGGACTATTTACAATTGCAACAGTCATGAAAAGGCTAAGAACCCAGCAGAGGGAAAAATATCCATGTGTCTATACTTTTTAGGTCACACATATGGTGGATTAACTGTGTTTGACATATGAACTTTCAACACAGGGTTGCTTATTTCACACTTGCAGTTATGTTAAGCACACTTGTTTCTTATGCCTAGTAAAGAATTGTTTAAAAATCCTCTTCCTGATTAAGCAGCCAAGTTGAGACACACAGGAAACCAGAGAGCTTACACAGAAAACTTCATATTGAGAGTGCTCGGGTTAAACACGGGTCATGTATAAGCTAAGTACAGAGACAAAGAACAACAACTGCAAAGCCAGATCTCTCTGTAGAGACGCATAGAAAATCCCAAACTTGGCAGAAGTCAGTGACAAAACTCCATCAGCAATGCTTTAGATGTGTTTGTGCAATGCCTAGGCTTATGTATCCACAGCACCCAACAGACAATGCTGTACTGCTATGAGTAAGTCTTGGCAAAAATCTCCACAAAAGACAGTGCTTATTCTATTCTGTTATCCTAGATAAAAAAGTTGACTAACTCAGACTACTGCTAATAATAATAACAACAACAATACAGATACACCGACAGCACAAGACAGCCATAACAGGAGATGAAGTAGGCCTGATGCATTTCAGAGCTAGCAACACCACTCCCCAGCTAGTGCTCCTGGGAAACATTTAATTAATTCACAACCTTAGAGATAACAAAGCTGGTTAGTCACATAGACCCCATCTCCTTTGTACAGCTCTTAATTTCACAAGTTTCCTGCTTCCTGTGAGAGAACCATGTGCTGGGTTTCTGCCAGCACCATTTTCACAGGTGGGTAGGTGTTGCTGTACCCAATTCCTCTCTAGGCAGGAGCAGGGGAGAGAAGGTAGCAAGGTGAGAATAGCATCAGGCCTTGGGGATTGGGATTGCTGCAAGGAGTTACATAGGCAAGAAATCATACCTCAGATATATAACTCAAATCTAAACTTGGTAGTACAGCATGCCCTCTCCTGCAGTCTAAACCAGAAGGAGCCAAAAGCCTTTCATATCCCTGCTCTTGAAGGGACCACTTACAAAGCCAGGATGAAAAAGATATTTTCTTGTTTGCTCCCATGACATTCAATTTAGAGTGGGAACACCTGCCAGCTTGACCTGTGCCACCTACAGATGCCCCATCCTCAAAAGTGGCTAGCCAGCTGGCAGGCAACCACTGGAAGAAATGCTAAAGCTTTGAGAAGTGAAAAAATCTCAGGCAAAGGCAGAGAAAAGCTAGGAAGGAAAGCAAAAGAAAAAAAAGAGTAAGACAGACAGAAAGCTTAAAGATGTGGGAAACATCATTTTTATTTTATTTTTGTTTGTAATCAGACAGTGTAGGTGCTGCAAGTGCCACATGGATAATTGCTATGTGAAAAGTGGGTTAAATCCTACAATCCCTCAGATATGTTCACAGCTAGACATATGAAACTGAACTTTTTTGCAGGAAGTTCACTTTCCTTTAATACCACCAAGCAATGATTATTAATACAGTATATAAAAGCTTCAGAAAACATGCACCCTCCCTTCACAGAAAATCTTTGGGTAAAAACACTGACAGATCTACAGATCAAGCAGCAACCTGCATTCTCAAACGAAAAAAATTCCTGCAGCCTACAATGGAAACCACTTCAGTGTCATTGATTGTGTTCAGATGAAGCACATCTCATTGATGAATTCCTGGCCCTCAGGACTTCCACCCTTCAGAAGCAACAAGCCAAGTGAAAGACAGCAGCGTGCAAACCCTTGGATAGTAGGCATACACAGCTGATTGTCAACTCTCTTCAAAAGTGACACCAGAGAAAAGCTGCTGAGACTTTAAAGTAGTGCGTATTTACAGATTTCAACAAGTCCCCTACATAACATAATTAAGAATCCTACTCTATTAGAGAGGAAACTCCCCATCATCCAGCAGCAGCAGCCCTGAGAAACAGCATGCATCATCAGTACTTATAAAGACAAACACATGCTCCTTTAGCCATCGGAAAAATCAAACACTTTATAATCCAAGTCAACTTTCATCTAAGCCATTCTTAAGCATATTATATTGAATTTAACCTTTAAATCTCTACTGTCTTCAAGTACTTTCAGAGAAAAAGGAAATCCACAGATAACCAAAGTAATAGCATTGTTACGCTAATTAACAGATACATACTGATACTTTTTCTATAATGGTGGAAATTATTTATAAAGGAATCTTGGGGAGACATGCTCATTTTCAAGCTTCGGAAACATTCATGAGAAGAAGGTCAAAAACATCTCAACTACTTTTATTTATTTATTTTTTTAAAAAAACATTTCTTCTCAGAACGAGCAGTCAGGCGTTGGAACGGGTTGCCCAGGGAGGTGGTGGCATCACCATCCCTGGGGATGTTCAAGGAAAGGTTGGACCTGATGCTTGATGCTTAGGGACATGTCCCCTTGATGCTTAGGGACATGGTTTAGTGGGTGATATTGGTGCTAGGGGGATGGTTGAACCAGGTGATGTTGGAGGTCTTTTCCAACCTTGATGATTCTATGATTCTACTGCTGTTTAACTTCGAAATCTTTGCTACAACAAAAAAATTATGAAGAGGTTAGGTTTAGGAATACAAAAAAACATAGACACTATTATTTGGAAAAGTAATTGAAGACATTTTGAACTAATAAACAAATAAAACCAGAAAAAAACAAAGGGTGGTCTTTTTATGGAGGGAAGAGAGGGACCTGTGCTGCTCACTGTCAGCATGCCCAGATCTGAAGGATTAAGAGCGCTGGCCACTGAGGCTGGCAGGGAAAGGTGAGCTGCCAGAAAGTTAATCACACACTTTCACAATTAAGCACCACAGAGAAGCAGGCTGATAGACCCACAGAAGATCCTTCATTGTACTGCACTGTGGGACCTAGCACACCACTCAAGATGTCAAGCCATGTCATTTGAGTGTGTGTGAAATATTTTTTGCTTTTTTATGTTTGTTTTCCTCCTGCTTAGATACCAGCATTCAGAATACAGATGTGGGAAATGGTACACATATTCCAAATTGATATCTACCTTATTGAGGAAAAAAAAAAAAAAAGAAATATGGCTTCCTTAACCTGTAGGTGAAACCTTCTGTTGGAAAGTTTTCATCTTGCAAAATACTTAGAGGAGAACAGAGAAAGGAGTATAGAACCTATAATACTTTATAGCTTACGTGTTAGGCTGGTTTCCTGGGCAGTAAGAGATCAAAAATTTATTCAGAAAGAAATGAAAATGTCAACTGAATGTGATTACTAACCTTTCAGACTTCCCCCCCAGATAATTCAACAAAACTTAAGTGACTTATATAAGATTATTGCATTTTAAAATTAAAAAATATATATTCTGATAGGAAAACTGAACAATCACATAAAAATTGCAAGCTCCCTTGTTCTGTTTCCAAAGTAGTTATTTTCAAGATAACTGTGTAAGTTTGTGAAATAGGATTTTAATATTTTGTTATAAAAGATGTTTTGTCAATAATTTCCAGCTGGACCTAACCATAATCTTTAAGTACAATACAATACGTAAAAAAAAAATAATAATATAAGCACCCACTGATGGGTAAATAATGTGTGAATGCAATGATGATTTCTCAGTCTAGATTTACATCTGGATATGACTAACTAGGGCAGTGAGGAATGAGCTTAGTAAGCTTTAGACTTTATAACATAAAGAAAAAAAAAGAGAGCCATGTTCTCCCATAAATTTTAAGCATCCCAAATCTGATTTGTTTACATGAGCTCCAGATTAGATTATAAATGTCTTCAGTTTCTTACAAAAAAAATCATACTTGAATTCTATTGCCTTTTTTGGTCAAAGAAATCCTCATGTCCTCCTTACCACAGGAAAAGTGCATACTACAAAGCATAATGATAAATTGAATGAAAAATCGAGAGATCTTCCTGTACGATGGAAATGGTATATAAAGTAAATGATGTCAGTACAGCAGTTAGAAATTACCTGGGGTAGCCACCTAAAGAGGTTGTTACTAGAAACATGAAAGATTACCAATATAATGTTTCCCTGTGATCTGGCTTTGTCAATAAATGGTGCTGTCCAAGTAGAAAAAGACTGTAAGGCTGGGCAACTAGTAATAATACAGATTTTTTTTTTTTTTTTTAATTTTTCCACGTGTCTCATAATTGATGTTTAATACTTTATATATTTAGCAATAGTTTGTGTTCTACATTATTAAAAGTTCATTTTGAAAAATAGAAAGAGCCTTATCTATGACTTCAGCACTGCACAACAGCTGAAAATAAATTAGCAGTTTATATCTGGAGATAAAGAAACACCAATGAGATTCTTCCAATAAACTCATTGACTACAATCTAAAAGCAAAAAAAAAACAAACAAAAAAAAAACTAATCAGCTATTTAGGTATTTCTTTTGCTTTTCTCAGAAACATGGCTAGTGGCCAGCAGCAGTGACAGGACCCCGAAGCAGACCACAAAGCTGGTCTAATATGGTCATTCATAAACCCCTCACAGTGATTAGGTTTTATCTAAGATTTTTACCTTCATCCTCACTCAAACATCTGGCTTTAGCAGATTACTGCAAACAAGAGTTTTTGACAATATTGTACACAGTTTAGCCTTTGTCACCTACAAATCTCTTATATCACAAAGAAAAAATATGTTTAGCTTTAAATATATAATTGGATACTGAAATTATCACTTCATATGAAATATTTAATAGCTGCTACAGAGCAACCGTGATAAGTACTGTGTTCAATCTTAAATGCAAAAATTACAAACAGAAGTCATTATTCTGTTTGCCTTTTCAAGTTTGTAAGTCAGAAACTCCAGCAAGTTCAACAGCTTCACAGTGATACAAAAATTAGGTGACATTCTGACAACGTAACTGGTATAGCTAACTGTATTTCATTTATAATTATTCTACCTATGCTTATAATGATTATGATATTAATGCATTCCTCCTCAAAACATGTGTTTCCTTTTCAGTCAGATTGTAGACTGTACCTAAAACTCCCATTTAGCATCTGTTGGGATAAGATGCACAAGAACAAGCTCTTCAGTTGTATGGTCTATATCAGTGAGAGCCACCAAAGCTCTGAAGTTAAGTATTTGGGAATATACTGAAGCCTCATGTTAAATTCCGCAGCACGCAAAACCACAAGCTATAGTTTCATGCAATCTGGAAGCAAAGAGTTCGTACAATCTACTAAGTTTTCAATATGAACCCATTTCACAAAGCCTCCATAAAATGACAGCTGGATATTCTGGATCAACACTGCATTGTTTATTATAATTTGGATTTCTGGATTGAGAAAAAACAGAGGCTAAAAGTGGACTTTCTTCAACCATTATTTTCTTCTGCCAGCAGAAAGCAGAGAAGCCTTTATCTTGGGTGATTTAGATCCTTCTTCTTTGTCCAGTGCCAAGGCTGCAGTAGATGATAGGGTCAGCTTTCTGGAAGCTCCAGGGCAGCTTTGATTCATCCTGCCATAGGTAAGTCTAGCATAGACCAGAAAATTATAGTCTCTTCCCATCTACAAGAGATTCTACATGAAATCAGCCTCTCCTTGCTAACCCAGCACTAAAGAGACATGCAACTGTGTCTCAGAGGTGCTGGCTGTTGCAAAGGCCCTTCAGAGCTCTCCGAACCCACCCTCCAGCCATTTCTAATCTCTGCGACAGGAACAGTCTGGCACTAAGAAAGATGAGGAGCCACTAAGCACAAAATCACTTTGCACAAAACACCTCTCCTTAATCTGTTTTGAGCGCTTGATCTGGTCCACAGACTATTTCTGCTCATCCTTCCTTATTTTTTCAGTGCGTATCAGCCTGTGACATGAAGTGTATGCTTTCTTCTTACACACATGCAAAGTCTGTAATTCAGCAGTGCACTTATACCAAATAATCAATATGTATTCAGTCACCTAAGCAGTGTGCCTGAATATATCCTTCTAATTATGCACCAGACTTCAATTCTGTGCCATTCTGACACAACACTGACAGCATAATCCTCTCCACAGCAGCATATGGTGTAATCACAGATCCTGAAAATACCAAGTGCAGGCAATACCTAAGCAGATGTTTAAAAGTGTACTTTGCATAACAAGCGTGCAAGTGATCCAAAAATAAAAGACTACACATTCCACAAGTCTAGAACTGTATATTACTGAAGCTTTGATTAAATGTTTCATACAATCCCACACTACAAGGAGTGTCTGGAGTCATTCATCTGTCTTTCCTAACAAGGGTAAATATTTCTTCATTGTTCATAAAAGCAGCACTGTATGAATAATTGATTTCTTAAACAATTGGTACAATGTCCAATTTCACATAATTAAATTTCCCTTTCTCAAGGCATAGTATCAACGTACCACCAGTACATAAAAGATATCCTGATTTCTAAAAGGGAAATGAGAGTGAGAGGAGAGTAAGACCAAAACTTAACTGGCATTATAAGTTCAAAAAATGTAGTGGACTATGTTATTCTCCATCACTAGGCCAAAAACACACACGGTTTATAAACCCTCACCCAGCTCTAATCACAAGCTCATGTTATTGTATGTTGGAGCCCATACACAAATTATGTGAAATAGAGGCAAACAAATTTTCTCAGCTAAATCCTATCCCAACTGGAGTCAGTGGCAAGACTCCCATGGACTTCAAAGGCAACAGGATTTGGCATGGGTTAAGCATCCCAAATGGCATTCAAACAACAGATGGACATCCGCTGTAGTTCAAAGGCACAAGACATAGCTTGTGCCTTACTTAAGTTAAAATCTTATCCCAGCTTATACAACCGTGGAAAGACCACAATGTTTAAAAGCAGAACAGGCAACTGAGAGCGCCTTGCACAAGCCACCATCCATCCACACAAAAACTGCAGAGACAGTCAGCTTACTATGATGAAGAAGAAAAAGGGCAAAAGGTTGGCTATATGTGGGCAGAAACAGCCTATGCTTGACAGAGACCCAGTCATCTGCAGCAGATGCCTGGGAGAAGAGATGCACCCCTCCACCCCAGGAGCATGCAGTTAAACACATGTTTTGGTTCACTGTGGTCGTGAACTTATGCTCAGCATTACACCCACACTACAGAGATATGCACAGGATTACATCAAGTTCTTGCTCAGCCTTGGTTTATCTGTGAACTGAAGACCTGCCTCACTCTACAGAAATATACTGAGGCTCTACATATTAATAACAAATTTGATGAACAAGCAAGTTTACTTCTGACTAAAATGAGTAATTCAGAAATAAAGAAGCCATTTCTTACAGCTCTCATTTAATCCCTGGCACCTCTCCAGGGTATTCCATCTTGCTAGGTTTCCTACACACTCCAAAAATATTGTTTATGGATTTGTTTTCTTCATTCTCCAAAAGGTACTTTTATATAATCATGTCTGTTCATGACAAAAATCTTTGGATGTTACCTGCCCCACAGGAAGCAATATGGTGTTTCTAGGAACTCTTTACTGATTTCATCCCAAAATCATGAAATTCCCTACCAAAGGGGTAGAGTTCTAGAGCCTTAAGAGGAGGCTAAAATAAAAGCACTCAGCTGAGACAAAGACTGGCACGCCAAAGGACCCAGGAAAGATCTGGGAAAATATATTTACATCAAATATAGCCAACTTACCACCATCCAGGGCAGAACATCCAGGCACCGGACTGCACAGACTCCAGGCACAGAGGCATCTGTGCTGGCTCCAGGCAGAGCCAAACTTGAATTCAGTGCCTGAATAGCTACGCTCACATGGCAAGTGTCCAACTGGCTCAGGTAAGTATTAGCTCACTGACATCTCCCATCTCCACTAGACGTTTACTTTGCATCTTTCTAATGTGATTTGCATATGGCTTGTATTATCTGTGTTTTTCACAGCCATTCAATGCCTTAGTCCTTCCCTGCTCTCTCTCTTGCTACCGCCAATAACCAAGCATGCCTTGCGTAAATGGAGTGGCATTCGCAGAGTGGTGGGGGTAGGACGAAGATTAAAGAAGCTCTGCAACGTCTCCATGAAACAAAAATACTTCGCCAAGATTGAGAGAACTATTCAGTAAGCATAATATGAATTTCAAGCTGTTCTTTACCCTGATATTCACACCAGCTTTGTGGTGTACTCTTTTGAAAGTCGGTTCTCATATTCCTGATGTGTGGAAGCTGGTTAGAAGATACTCCAGGCTTCCACAGAGTAGCCCAAGCTGCTTCCGAGTTGCCATTCAGCATCTTGCTGAATAAATAAATAAATAAATAAAATTTCCTTTTGTTCCAGGTATCCCTGAATGACTTTGCTTTACAAGTCTCTATTACACATTCACTCTGAGCATGAGCAGTTTGGAAACGAAGCGCTCTAAAACCAAGAAAGTTATTAAAGGCTCTTTGTCGAATTGACAGGTATTATGCAAGCAGCCCTGACAGCAAAACATTTCACCAGCAGTTTGACAATTACACTTTTGAACTGAGAGCTAATTCAAGTTTTCATTCACAAGTAGTTACTCTAGGCATTTTCCAAAAAGTAAATTGAAGATGAGTGTTAGAGGTTTATCACACAATAATTTTCATGCTGTTTTAGGTAAAGTATGTTTTAGACAAGCTGTCTGATGAGGTCTCTTTTAGGATATTAGGATATAATGAAATCATAGTTACCCTAATGTTCATGCCCTTGTGCTCACCATAACACAGATCTAAACTACCTTTTGCTATCATCTCAGGCGGATCCACCCTGGCAAACAAATTACAGATGTGTTACAGCAGCTTAAGATTTATAACATTGGTTGGTGGTGACAAAAAGGGAGCGAGAGCTTTCACACTTCCCACATAATTCTCCAGTGCTGCCCCTGCAAAGAAAGTTGAATGTAAGGCTGTGTAGACAGCATATTTCTTGACTTGGCCATTCAGCAAAACCAAACATGAACACACAAAGCCACACAATGCTTTTGTTTGTATTTGGATCAAATGAAATTTTCTACCAAATCCAAGGCCATTTATACAGGTTTGAGCATTTAGAAAGAAATGAAATACATACCAAAAGTAGAAAGCACTGGCTGCTCCCTTTTATTCAATATCCTATCACACAGAACACTATTTCAGTCCAAAGGAAGCTAAACCTCATTATATCCCAGGAGAACAGCTCGCTGCTGGCTTATCAGCTTTTTTTGGGGTAGTATAAAACATAATACTGCATTTCTAATTTCTCCATTGTATGTGCATTGGAGCAGTTGTGTGAATACAAGTCTTCAGCCTCTCAGGTCATCCAGGTATGTGATGTATTGCTTGATAACTTTGTTAGCATTGCATGACAGAAATGCAGAACGGGTGAGATCTGAAGCTCAGAATATCCCATCCTGCCAGTAGAAGAGGTCAGAAGAGAGGTCTTTCAGGCGAAAGAGATATCAGCTAATGTCTTCTATGTCTCAGAAGAAAATGTTCACATCATCTTAATATTGGTTGTGGAAGTAAAACCAACCAACCAACAAAACACAAATTTTCAGGGTTACCCTTAGAATTTTTCTGAGCCAAAACTATGAGATCAATTCATTTCAAAGTTGCAAGTAATACACAGAGATCATTCACCAAATATTCTTTCTCCTGAATTTATTTTGCATCTATCTAGATAAATAAGCAATCTTTCTTCTATCCTCCATTCTTCACAGTATCTACAGAATAGATGGAGTTTTGTAGTTCGACTTACCATGATATTATTTTAAAATAAATCTTGAAGTTCAAAGGTGAAGGTGGGAAATTACAGATCTACCAACTCCACATCTTCATTATATTTTTTAACGTTCATTCTGAGAAAGCAAATGAAACTGGAAAGAGATTTGCAAGAGTGGAGGCATTAGCAAGTAGCTATGAAAATGGATTTTACATTGAGAATGGAAGTTTGATACCAGGGTTTCTGCAGAGGGACTAAAGAAGCAACTTATAGGGAAAGCTGAGCAATTTCCATATGTTAGCTGGCCAAGTTGTAAGGCACAGAGCAGAGTAAAGGTTGGCCTTTAATGGCTTTACTGTACTTTTCCTATGTTCACTTCCTATTCTGTCCTCAGGAAATGATTATTTCAGTGTTAAACCTTCCACACTTCTACCCGTCCTCTTTTACACTGCAGCTGGGAAAAAAATAATAAAAAAAATCTCAGTCCCAGAGGACCAGTTATACTTGCAATCCAACAAAGCAAGCTATATTTCCCTATTCAGTCCCTAGTCTACCATTATTCAAGTATCAGAGTATCATTCAATGAGAACCCATTTTTGCATAATTAAAACTGAATCCACTTGTGATATTTATGCCCTTTAGTTCTTCAGACTTACTCTGGGGAACTAACGGGTAATTAGTATGACCAATGCCAAGAGCTTCCATCATCACAGAGGAAAGCTAGCTATAAAACTCATTTTTATACAGTGGATGTAAACTCCTCTGTATAGCACAGCTACAAACATCAAGTCAAAATATTGATACAAGGCAGAGAAGTGTAAATACAGCCCATATTAACTGCTCCAAATCACTCAGTCATGCTAGAATGTGCACCAAGCTGCACATAAGGGAAAAAATATGTAGTCACAATTGCACTGAATGATTTACCTCTTCTTCAGACTCTTATATTTAACTGCACACACTCAGTTTGTTCTCCTGTGTATGGCACTAGTAAGTCCTTCCTCCCTCAACCCCAGCCCCTATGGGAATGAAATGACCATGGCCCAATAGCCAGACATCTAAATGGTGAAATGGTTTCACATATTTGAGGTGAGGCTGTGGGTCCCAGGCCTTCCTAACCATCACAGAATGAGGAAGTCTGAACAAATCTGAACAGAGAAAACTGTTCTACACTTCAATTTTGCTTAATTTCTCCTGCCTCTTTACAGCATACATGAGAAATACTGGAACAGAGGAGGCTCTGCTTACAAAGGCCAACACAGATGTACAAACATCTTCAGAAAAGTACAACATAAGACGAAAAAAAGAGGATTTAATGAGTAGCAAAATATCTTGTGCTGTCAGTGGTCAGATAAAACATGGCAGCGATCAGGAAAACTGTGTTCAGCCCTCTCTTTAACAGCAGTTGGACAGGTGGGGAAAAATCCCAAAGGATTTGAAAAAAAACAACAAACACAAAGTCAAACAAAACTAATGATAAAACTGTGCCTGCTTATGAGCAGAAGAAATTCTGTAGCACTGTCCACCCTCTTGATTTTATTCATAATGTGAAAACGAGTGGTCCAAGCCTCTCAGCAATAATTACCTGCTTCGATGTAATGCATACACTGTTTGGGATGGAAGGAGAGATGAAACTGGGTAGAAGAGCGGAGATCTAATGGAAAACCCCCATGCTTCTTCCATTCCAGTAACAGTTTCAAGTTAAAATCCAATTCTTTTAAAGTTGAAATTACATATTTTTATTCAATATACAGAGAAGCTATTGAATCAGCCACCAGT
Source organism: Anas acuta (assembly GCF_963932015.1). Taxonomy (NCBI): domain Eukaryota; kingdom Metazoa; phylum Chordata; class Aves; order Anseriformes; family Anatidae; genus Anas; species Anas acuta. The sequence goes on along the minus strand of NC_088980.1, from coordinate 91,205,424 downwards.
TATGACTTTCTTTTTTGAAACACTAGATGGTTGTGGTGGTGTACATGAAATTCCCTTCCAAGAAATGAGGCTGCACAGAATGTATAAGACTGGAGACACATACCCATGTCTCATTACATTACAAAGGCATTTGAAATGCAATTTCTATCATAGAAAACCTGCACGTATGCTTTTTTTCAGCATGAGGGGAGGTGTCTTATTCTGAACCGCTCACTTGACTTGGATCCACCTCAGAGTTGTTTGGCCAAAACAACCCTATAACAATCACCTCAATGGATGGACGCTCTGCCCTTGGAAAGGCAACATGAAGCAGCATGCTGGCTGCTCTGGATGTGTGAAAGCCATGCTGCACTTCAGGAGCTTTTGTAATGTTTCTGACCTTGGCTCTTCCACAGAAAGGCTCCACGTCAGGCGCGGCATGAAAAGAGCTCTTGCAGCTGCATAGTTCAAACAGGTTGTCCCCTTATTTATCCCCGTGCAGCCTCACAACAGCACAACACATGCCCCTGCAGCCACAAAGACCAACTATTGTAATTCTCCCCGTATTGAATTTCCCACAGGCTTTTCCTGCCTCTCACGGTTGGAGCAGGATGCAGCAGCCAACAGCACAGAGCCACAGCGATCAAGTTACAGCCACCCAGTGCTTTGCCCTGTACACAGGCAAAATGAAGCCTTCAGAATAAAGACACTGTATAGGTTTGTTCACCACCAGTTGCAGAGCTACTTTTCTTAATTTGAAAGCAGGGTGGGGGGGACAGTATTAACAAGAAGGAATATTAAGCAAGTTTTTCTCCTCGTAAGCACCTTCCCCTGTAAGAACCTCTACATGCCTTAGCAGGCCGCAGCTGCACTACACACAGCTCATGGATGCTCAGCCAGCCCCCTGGTCTACAGATGTTCTTACCTTTCAAAGAGATTAGCTTTAATCACTGCTTTGTGCCAAGAGACAGAGTCGTACCATATCCCTTCAGTCCCATTCCCCGAAAAACCCTTCCTCCATTGCTTACTCTTCAGCTTCCTGCCTTCAGAAATTGGGTAGGCATAATTGTCATTACTCCTCCTGGCTTCACGGTGATAGTTAGTTCAAGTGGGTCCAACGTTTGTGCAATTAGCATCCAAAGCACACAGCAGTGAATTGCATTATCAGTGCACAGAAATTAACAGGTAAGCATTGTCGATGTGGCACCCCTTTGCTTCTCTGTGGGTCTCAAGTTGGAGTGTTTTACAGGAAGAAAGCTGAATGCACTTCTGAGGGCTTATCTATATGAAGTAAGCTCACATTGCTCCACAGGCCCCGCACAAAAGCCCCAGCTCATATACCATCCAAGCTAAACCTCCTGGCCCCCTGTGCAGTGCTCATTAGTTGTGTTGACAGTAGCAGGGAAAGTGGTGTAACAGGAACAGAAGTAATTGCTAATGAAGACACCACATCTATCTATGCTGCCTATAGCTGGGAGATTTTACTTGAAACTACATTTCATCCAGTCCCCTGGACAGGTGTTCCCAGTGAAGAACCTAGCTGTTCAAAGGGCTCACCAATGCCTCCTGTCCATATGAGAGGTTTAACCACACTGGGAAAGAAGTTTGCTGTATTGTCGCCCTTCAAGGAACGTGGTTTGTAAGCATGAAAACCACTTTGTGAATCAACCAATAAGCAGCATAAGTGGGAACAAACAGGGGATTCCGTTCAAAATTGCACTGCAGCTACAAACAAAATACAATAAACAGAATGAGTCACTGTGACCATGTTGAAGCATCTTTGAGGAGGAGCCCACATTCTTCTAACAGTCTGTATTTGGATTAGGAAACCACAAATCTTTCCAAATGACAGCTATGGGGTGCTGCTACATGATCCTGCCTTTCTGGACTACTACTTTTCCTTCAGAGACAAGTGCCTGAAAAAGAAATGAATACACCTTTCTTCCTCTTCACCTCAACACACCATAGGTTTAAACACTGATTAGGCATAAAACCCCAGGTTACTGGAGGTGATAACCATTCTAGGCAGCTGCCTCAAAATCTAGACCTGAAAAAGCAATTCAAAAGCAGTGACTCAGGTCTTTCCCTATATCACTGGTGCTTAGCAGCCCACGGAGCTCCCAGGCTGGAGGATATGAAGACCTGGTGTGATGGAGGATATTAGGAGGGTTCTGCAAGGTCACTAGCTGGGTTTGGTGCCAGTGGAGTATCTGTCCTGACTGGCAATCACATTATCTCTGCTATACTGGTTCTGCCTCCCCATTGAGCCCTACTACAGCAGATGCTGCCCCATACCCTCAGGTGTGCACACCTACACATACACACAAGCATGAGCAACCCTAAACTTACACCATAAATCTGTGAAAGAGCAAGTATGACTCAGCCCAAAACCATCAGAACCAAACGCTACTGAATTTTGACAAGTTTGTATGGCTGTTTCCAAAAACTGTGGTATATTTAGTCCATGATGTTTTTAAGACTTCCCGTCTAAATAACCGAAGCAAATATAATAAGCTGTGCTAAAATTCATGTCTGTCGTTGATGCAGCTTCACTCATTTTAGAAGTGTTATCCAATTAACAGACTTATAATCGGAATCTGGAAATGACATTTGTTTCCCCTGAAGATGGTTAGACTAACTCTAGAAATACATCACCACAAAGCATGAAATGTGAACAGCTAAAGAATTCAGATCCATGTATTTTGTTAATTTACCATCCATATGGTAGATAGTAAGTGCGATCCAATATCTAGTAGCCTATAAAAACAAATCTTGATCAGGTAATGCAAACTATCAGATTTCTAGCAATTGATATGTTTTTGGTAGTTTTTTTTGTTTGTTTGTTTGTTTGTTTTTTTTTTTAATTATTTAAGTCACATCTCTAGATTCATGCAGTTTGTTAATGGAAGAATTATCATGGACTGAATATTTTAAAAGACTTTTCAGTCAAGGAAAGAGGGCCTAAAGGTCTTACATAAGAAATAACCTGAATCAGTACCTTTGTTAGCTGCACATGATATATCTTTCTGACCCAAATTAAAAACAAAAATCCCACAAAATTAACCACACCTCATACTGTGGTACATAACAACTCAGACTTGAAAATCCCCCTATGCATACACAAATTTTTGTATTCATTGGATTACACGGGCCTCATTAGTGGCAAAGTTTCAACAAGCAGTTCTGAAAAACATTTTCAAATAATCTTGAAAAGAAAAAGCCTACCACTGTCACACAATAGTTACTATCTTTATTAAATAAGATTCTTTAGAAACGGGGTAACTTTGGTCACACTCTTAACAATGGCTTCCTGTTTCCTGCCTCCTCTCCCAATCATCAAATGAGGAGAAGCTTTTTTTTTTAAAAAAATTGCTCAATTACTGCTGAGTTGTTTACTGACCTCTTAAATTTTATAATACAACATGCTGCTGTGGTAAAGCTGTCTGATAGCACAGACAAAATAGCTGCCTTAAAAAGTTTCTCCCCTCTTCCTCACTGCATAAGGAGCACGATTCAACAGAAGACAACTGCAATTCCATACTTTCCTCTCTAGATAAGGAACAGCTACAACAGGCTCAAAATGAATTGTAGTGAGGCACAGTGCTTGTGAAGCATTGCTGTATTCAAGTACAACATCCAGTCCATTACAGTTGCAGAAAACATTCAAGATTGAGACACGCAAGAGACAGAAACACAGAGGAACCAAGTAACTCTCACTTCCTCCATTACCACATCTGCAGCAGGGTGCACACACAGGAGTAACAACAGATAGGACAGGATGATGTCAGAACAGCTTGTCATTTTTTCCTCTTGGAGGAATATGAAGGATATGCCATAATGAAGACAGGAATGTTATTTGTAGTACATAAAGTCTGCTTGTTTCTCATAAATGCTTCCAAATATCATGAAAGCTTTTGGTCAAATGATTCCCTGACCAACTAGATCAGCCTAGTGCACTGCATGCCAGAGAACAGTGATCCAGTCTGGAAAATATAAGTCAGTACACTTAAATACTTCGTAGTTATTACTGCTGCTGTTATTATTTTTAAAGTCAAAGGAAAGTGTGAAATGTACTTTGTATACAAGAGGAATGATTCAGAAGACTAGGGAATGGACTTGGACTGAGGGTGGTCAGCTGCACCTCATTTGCTGGGAAGGTGATGGAACAACTATTCTTGTAAGCCACTTCCAAGCTCATGAAGGAGAAGATAACTGGAAGTGGACAGCATGGATTTATGAAGTGGAAACCATGCATAAACAACCTAATTGTTTTCTACACTGTGATCAGCTTGGTAGTTCAGGTTAGAGCAGTGTATGCTGTTTACCTTGACTTTAGCAAGGTTTTTGACACCCATCTTCCCATTACGCCCTCATAGACAACTTGACAAAGCATGGGTTTGATAAGGAAACAGTGAGATAGATTAGAAAACGGCTAAGGTGCTGTGCCCAGAGGGTTATGACATTTCCTGTTTAACAAGGAGCACAATGGGGAAAACAGGAGGAATAACTTTCAAATACCTTTGATAAATTTTATAGTTAAAAGGTGCTTTATTATAAGACCACTTGCAAATGGACAGCCAGGAACAGCTACTCTGCAGCCTTAGAAGATTGAATAGCTATGTGCTAACACTTGTAACATTCATCTCAGAAGATGCCCAGGAAATACATTATAATAATGCCAGAAGGGAAGTGAGAAAAGATGGCAATTGTTTTCTTGGTACTTCAGAATGGGGAAAAAAAGAGAAATGTGAACCATCTACCAGGGCCCTGAGGAATAGTATATAGCATCCATTACCAAAACAACAACAGAACAGAGAGGGACCAAAGGCTTGAACAAAGTCCAGCTAGAGGTAAGTCACTAGTGATGTACCCTAGGGGTTTATACTGTGGCCAATACTGTTTAACATTTTTATTAATAACCTAGAGGATGAGACTGACTACACTTGCAGCAAGTTTTAAGAAGATATGAAAGTAGAAGTGGCTGATAAACCACATGGTTGTGGTTTATTCAGTGGGAACTGGACAGGCTGGACAAAAGGATACAGAAATGAGAATGGAAAAATCTCACGAGGCTCAATGGGTGAAGGTATGAAGTCCTATATCTGGGAAGAATAACCTCACACACAAGTACGTGGTAGAGACAAAATAACCAGAAAGCAGCTGTGCTTCACTAGGCCTCTAAGGTCCTCCACTATATAAGCTGGTAAACACTCTCACAGCAATGAAGTTCATCCTGAACTGCATTGACAGCAGGTCTTGGGCAACCTGCTGTCACTGAGCCTTCTTAAGCATGGGGGTTTGACTAAACGACCTCTAGTGGTCCCCAATCCATGAGGTTCTGTGTGAATGGAGGTCTAATTGGTATTGTTAGTTTACTAAATTACTTCAAGGAATATTATAAGAAAGACCTACAGGTTTCATTCAGGTGTTGGGTATAGATTGAACAAATAGAGCTCTGTGGACACATCATTAGCTGAACTGAATGCATCAGTTAAAAGCAAGTCACCTCAACTTAATGCCACTGTTCAGACCACGTTGAGATTAATTTTTTTATTCCAGAGCTGAGCAAAGAGAGTGAACATTCAGTCTTCAATAACTTGAGCCGCAACACCACCACAAAATCAGAATCAAGATTTATATCCCTTTCCAGAAAAATTTCTAAACATTTTACTTCTAACACTAAATACTATAGTAACAGCACTATTTTTTCATCATAATCTAGCGTAAGTTTGCTCTATATTTTAAGAATACCCAACCTGTGATTTGTCAAAAACTTTGTACTAACACATTTTTGTACTCCTTAAAATTATCTGAAATTATTTTTCTGGAAATTGTAACGTTGCAGCATTAAGAAACTGATTTTTTTTTTCCCTGTTTGAGATAAACATAGTATTTGCTTCTATCAGTGAGACTGTAATTGTGGGGCCATGGAACATATGACACCATTTACCTGTTAGAGGGGAGGAAAGAAGAAGAGGATGTACCCCTGCCACAAACTGAAATCTCTCTAAACCACAACATTATGATACCTGCCCTCAGCTGTGAGCACAATGTCACACAAGAGCTAAGCCCTTCAAGGAGAGCAAGAAAGGAAGAGCAGAGGGGTAAAGCAAGACCACTTCTTTTCTGTTTGTGTGAGGAGCACACTCCTGTTCTTTCACCAGACAGTTTATACCAAGTCTAGTCTAGAAGTAATTGACTGGTATTATTACACAGAAGTCAAAGATATATGCAGAAATCACAGTATGAAACCTATTTTCCCTGCAGCTTATGTTAAACACTGTATCTTAAAATTGCTGTTAAGCCCACCTAATTCTTCAAAATATGATGGCATGTCCAACTACTAAAGATCATGTGGCTCCGATCTCTGCAGGTGCATCCTGCATCCTACTAGAGCAAATACAGCTACTGCCAGGGAGAAGAGGGAAGACTGTACTGGTACAGCACAACAAATTCCTCAAATAAAATAAGCCATGAATAAAAGTACTTGATTTGTGAACAACGGCATCCCACTCCACAAAACATCTGGCCTTAAGCAACGTGTCAGAAAAAGGCAAAGAGATCCCATCAAATTATTCAACTATTATGGGAACACTAAATTGAAAAGTTAAATTCAGGTTCACAATTGTATTAATAGAAGTATTTGGTTTCATTAATGCTGACATTATTCAAACAAAACAAAACAAAACAAAAACAACAAAAAAAAAAACACAGTAAGTGAACATGGTTTTAGTTCATTTTCTAGAATGAGAAATGATCACTAAAATAAAATTTCTCCTTGGAGAATTTCAGTGATTATCATGATTGCAAAAGCAGAAGAGAGCAGGAGAGCAAGAAATTTGGGAGGTATCTTCGAGATGACTGTTTTGCTTACCCCTAGGAAACAAGTACTGTAATAAAACATCATCTGTGGATCTGAAGATGCGGGATGAAAGAAAAGAGGTTTTCTGATCCTCAATTTAAACATGCTAGCAGACATTTTCACATTTATCAGAGATATATTATTAGTGGACCATGTTTTTCAGGGAGATGTTTAAACTAATTAACAGAAGGATATGCAGGTGTTTGAAGATATGGCAGAACTAAGTTCCTCATCCTCTTACTGTCTTAAAGACATGTCAGCTCTAGCTGAATTAATAGGAGGGAAAAAAAATTACTAAAAATGTTTTTATCTCCCCCAAACTGCAGAACTTATAAAACATTTGGGCTTCACTCAAGAAATATCATGTGCATTACGTTATTCAGACTAACAAGAAAAATAAATCACTATGTGCATGTGATATGGAAGAAGATTCACTGCAAGAAAGTGCATAAGATCTTGCAGGGAGATCAGTCTGAAGTGGTACAAGGTGGAATGAACTCTAAGTTGAGACCAAAGTCAATAAATAGTAATTTATACCACAAAGTGCAAAGCATGATTGAAACAGCATCTGGATTCTAGATCTCATCCTAGACAGGTTAAAAAATTAGTATTGAACAGCAAAAGATGTATTAAATCAAATTCTTTGATGCAACCATGGAGAAAAAAAAAGAGATCCTGTTACATTCTCTGTCACATGTGTATGAATCTAGAGCAATAATTGACATTGATATTATTTCATACATTCCATGCTTAACAAGTAGCAGAACTGGGAAAACACAGAATGTAAGAACTTTCAAATACGTTTGATAGATTGTATAGTTAAAAGGTGCTTTATTATAAGACCACTTGCAAATGGACAGCCAGGAACAGCTACTCTGCAGCCTTAGAAGATTGAATAGCTATGTGCTAACACTTGTAACATTCATCTCAGAAGATGCCCAGGAAATACATTATAATAATGCCAGAAGGGAAGTGAGAAAAGATGGCAATTGTTTTCCTGGTATTTCAGAATGGGAAAAAAAAGAGAAATGTGAACCATCTACTGGGGCCCTGAGGAATAGTATATAGCATCCATTACCAAAACAAACAAAACCAAATAAAACCACACTCCCCAAAATTGCCCAGCTCCCCAACACTTCGTAAGAATTGTTCTGTTCTTTCTATAACTGTGTAACTGATCTTATTTTTTCTCTCCTTGTGTCTCATTCCAGGGTCTTTTATAATATCTGTAGTCAAGTTCAACAGCTTTTTCTCTCATGTCCCAAACTACTCATTGAAAAGGTAAAAACTGTGGCAGCACGAATGCAGTTTACACCTTCAAAAATGAAATCTTTCATGTTTATTTATTATAAAACCAAGAATGTTGAAGGTTGTCATTCATTAATTGCCCCCTCGTGGCAGATTTCCTATTAACTCCTGATATTTTCTCGAAATAAAGCATTATCAGTTCTTCACTGTAACTCAGGAGAACTTTAATAAAAATGAAATTGCCTTATCACTAACACAAATGGAAACCGGTGGCAGCTAATCAGTTGAGGGAAATTGGCAGAGGCTAGCTTGAGAACAGACCTTGGAGTTTTCAACTCTTTGGATTAGGTGAAAAGAAGACCTGATTTTACAAAAATTTTCCACTGCTTTAGATCTGCTGATTGGCACCAAGTTAGTCTTCACAGTTAAGATCTAAGCTAGATTAGAATCACATGGATATCTTAAGAAACAGAATAAACACTTTCAATAACTCTTGTCATTAGGAAAGCAACCAGCTTTCAGCTATCTTTGAAAGTTTCCACTTGCAACTATTTTTGTTGATATAACACAGCACGGAGGAGTCCTAATCACAGGCCAGGACTCCACTGTATCTGTGCTGCACAAACATGAAACTAAAAGACAACTCTATTGTCAAAACTCCAGTCACTCTTTGTAGCTGAAATTGTTTTACTCTCCCAGTTTTTAATAGCAAAAGGTGGCTCTTGGTGTTACATCACAACAGAGATACCAATGCTTTCCTTCCTCTGAGCAAAGCAATCTATTTCTGCTCAACACACTGTTGGTAACTAGCATTCCTAAGAATTTGGTTTTGAAATTAAAAACTGATGTGGGACCAGACCATGCAACTCAGAGGATTTTCATACAACACCACAGTTGTGCACTAAAAACTCAAGGCCACTAGGGTCACCAAGCAAGACCTTGTATCATACAGAAAAGCTCTATTTCACATGAAAAAAATCACAGGTTGCATTTAACACAATGAAAGCCTGGTTCTGTCCCTCTACGTGGTATGTGCACTTTCCCCAGATACCTATTTCTTGTACACTGACAAAAATCAATAACTGGCTCCTGTAGTGTCAGTCACAGAGCTTCCAAAGGAATAGAAAAGCATTGCAAGTTTTGTTTATGGAGGTGTGGCTTTAGATGATGCAAACAAGGACACACGTGGGCTGTAAATCTCCAGAAAACACCTGTATAACAACTTCCACACAATCTGATGGTTTCCGCTGCTCAGAAATCTATATCATGTTGCATAGGCCTTCGTAAGTTTGAAGTGAGTCTTGTTGCCTTAAAGGTTGAATGCTGTTTTGTGTATATGAGCACTGTGGTGATGGTCAGACTACTATATCCTGTGTCACACAGAACTGGACAAATTCTCTGTGGAAAACTACAGAACAGCTGCAAAGTGTAGTCTTGCATGGTAATAGGAAACAGAAGGAGAAAGCTGGAAAATGTTTTGTTCATACACGCAGCATAACAAATTGTGAAAAAACTTTGAAAGAAATATATTGAGATCATCTTTTCTCTGTGCTCTGACAACGATTTTTTTTAGCTGTTTAAAATAGAAAATGAATTCAACTGATTGCACAATTCAAAATACACATTAAGGTACAAATATAACACTTAAAATGCTTAGTTCTACGTGAAGAAAGTAAAAAATTGCCTTTTCTTGATAGTACAAAAACATATATAGTCCAGCAAGTCAAAAGACTCTATACAGAGTTGCACAAAAGTTACCAAAAACACAGAACCAAGAAGACTAGAATTTGAAGAGTCAGATAAAAGAAAGCAGATGAGACATGGCTTAGTCTGCTTGCAGAGACTATCCTAAATTCATTCTGGTGCCTTGGCTCACGTCACTTTGATCTCTGCTTCCCTGGTGCTTCTGCTCACAACATGGAGTATATCCCAGTCCACCCATCAAGTGAAAGAGCCAAGAAGGAATTGTCCACTCTTCCCCCCCTCCTCCCTGCCCCCCAACCCCACCACCTTGCTTTCTCCATCCTTCCCTTACTGCTACCATACTGGGTCTCACACTAGCTGTCAGAGACTTCACCCACAGCAACCAGTAAAAGCACCACTGTAACCCCACACATCTGGGAAAAAGGGTGTGGCTACATGAACCAGAACCTCCTGCACTGGAATCTTATTCCCAAGCTCTTCCCATATCAGGTCTTTTATCAGCTAGTTTAGAAACCACACTGAGGAAGCAGGGAAAGGCCATGCAGGAAATATGAGGAGGTGGTGACTTGGGGAAGGAAAAGAGCAAAGAAAATACGAAAGTATATAATAAAGGAAATAATGCCCTCTCTCCTCCCTCCCTCCCCCCCCCCCCCCCCCCCTCCCCCGCCCCCCTCCCCCTTTCCTTTTTCCCCTTTCTCCCTAGCCCAACTCAGTTGTTGCCATCTTATGTCAAAACATCTCTTAAGTCAAACTTATTGGGATCTCACAGCGAAGTGTTGCCTGGGGCATGGAAAAAAAACCTGGCAGCTGAATGGATCATATAGTTGAATCTTGCAAGATCAATGTAGTCCTTTCACTCACTCCTGAAAAGCCCACCTTCTTATGGAAACACTTATTTAGTAAATCGCATTTCAATCTTTCCTCCTTCAAGTATGCGCATTCTAGCAAAAAATTCTAGAATGTAGTTGCATTTTTATTCCAATAAAACCTCAAATTCACATTTCCATGCTTGGGATTATCTTGACTACAGCAAACAAGCAGCATGTGCATTTTCCACAAGGAAATACTTCATAAAAGTTGTCATAGATAGGCTCTATAACATCAAAACTCAAATCCGTCTTAAGGACATTATTCTTCCTACATATTGTCAAGTTTTATTTAATGCATTCAAGTTAATCCATAGTCATAGCTTATAAACACTCACGTGTTGATCTGTCAAATGTAAGATACAACATACATATAGTATTTTCAGAGAGAATATAAACTTGGGTTATACTTAAATATTTAGATATTACATTGCGTTAATACTTTTTCTTACTAGTAATTATATAATGAGCCTTCACAAGACACTCATATTATGATCAGCTGATGTCCAGTTTACTACATCTAATTCCAGAAAAAAATATCTTTAAAGTATCAGCCTAGATATCAAAGAGCAAGACTATTTTCTCAAGTTTTACTTTTTGCCAAATACATGGAAAAATAAAGAGTAACACACCACTTGTCAACATTTGTAAAACAATTTAAAAACTGATTACCATATTAGATTTTTTTATTGTAGTCAAATTAGTTAGAGCAGTTGGTCATAAAACCACAAGGTTAAGCGTAGAATATTTATTCCAAGATTTTATGTCAGACATGCTTTTTTTTTTTTCCTAAAAGTAAATTTCCTAAAAGTAAATTTTTCCTAAAAGTAAATTTAGTATCATCCTTTAGTAGTATGATATTTTGTCCAAGAGTTTTTATGAGCCCCAAACTCAATTTGATCAGCTGGACTAAAGATTAAGAACAGATCTTTTGACATTAACTGTGCTCTGTCCATAGAATTGTTTTTCTTTGAGCATAAAATGACAAGTTTCAAAACCTCTAAAGGTTTCTTGCAGCTGAACTAGAATAATCCATATTGCTCCCATGTAAAGTATCTGAATATCTTGCTGATTGCAAGAAGGTTTTCTAAATATTGTATCTCTTTAAACTCATAATTTAAATACTTAGAGAGTCAAAACCTTTTATGACTAATGTAGGCATCATTGCTTCTTATCCTCACCTCTTTCAATAAGGGATTAGTATTTTTATTTTTTTTAAAGGAAAAACAACTGTGTGAATTGGACTCCTTTCACTTCCCCAGCTTCATTAGTTTTTACCTTGTTCTTTCTATTGACCAAATACTGCCTGACAAGGATCAGTACCTCTCCAGTGAGCCAAAATAAATAAATAAATAAATAAATAAATAAATAAAATCAGTCCACAAGAGAGAAGCTGTACACATCATTTGGAGGAAACTGTTAAAGGATGAAAGAAAGAAGCTCATGGGTTGGACTCAGGATGTCTTAATAAACATTTAAGCAACTACAGCTTTGTCAGCCTGAATATCCAGCTTGTATTTTCACACGTGCACACATGATTCTGAACCAACACTTACTACATACAACCTATGGAAAAGATTTTAAGCTTAGAAAATGCTACAGGTTTTCTACATCCTGAAGTCTGTATTTCAGATTTGAGAGTATCCAATTCCCCTTTTCAGATAAGAGACATCTGGATTTTTTTGTTGGTTCATTTTACACATATTAGCAAGATTTATGGCAATTCCAATACAGGAAGAAACCTAAATTATTAGTTGTCCATGTTGACAAAGTGGGAGAGAAGACCTTTTTAACATACCATCAAAGGAGGTGTTACTGAGGCGTCTTGGGCTACATAAAAAAAGGGAAGTATTTCACCTTCACAGTTGAAGAGTATCACACAAACTAGTAGTCAAAAGATAGACTCAAAATGAGAAGGATGACTCTTAGACACAGTTTTAAAACCCACCCCTCAAGCTTCACTAATAAATACCATCTTCCTTCAAGAATCAAGCGCTTAAAAGCCATCACATTCCAAACACAGTATTCTGGATCTGGAAAGGGAATAGAGGTCAACCCTGTATCACCAGAGACAAACCCTCAAAATAGTTTTCCTAAAGGTAGATGATGATTCCTTCACTGCAACAGTGCATAACATCAGCATTACTACCCTGTGAAACTCCAACAATTTAAATACTATAGGAATAGTATCTGTTGCAATTCTAAGTAAAAGAAAATAATAGCACTGCAGAACTTCACGAAGTTAAGCTATAAGTGAATGAAACATAATTAAAAATCACTCTCCAGCAACCCATAAAGCTTCCCTGCCATGACAGCAAGTATAGCCAAATAATACAAACTAAACTCTCATCATTCATGGCTGGGTTACAGAAGTCTTCAAGTAAACTTGTTATAGAATGATAGTGAAAAGGAAGTGGAGTGATATGAATTGAGAATGGCAGCATCAGACGGCACAGAATTGTTGATTAAGACGTAGATCCTGCATAAGTTCTACAAATTGAGGAGAAACATAATATTAGATTGGTCACACAGCCCTGAAGTAATTCCTTGGTTCTACAATCAAAGTAGCAACTGCAAGGATAAAGAACAGAAATTATATACAGTGACATCAAAAGGCACTAGCAGCTGCTCCTCAATGGGAACACGGACTCTGGACAGCATCCATCAGCTCTGCCCCCACAAAAGCACAATTTCACTGTGAGGTCCATACGTGCCAAGTCAAACAGCAGAGAGGGACTTGTAAGAACAACTCAGTAACAAAATTTGTTTTGTCCATTCATAAACCATTGAGGTGATGCACTCCAACAGAGCCATCATATCAGCAGATATAAACTAGATGAATATTATCATCATTTCAGAAAATGCAACTCTGCCATGAGAGTAAACAAATCAGTATTTCAAAACCTATAACACACAAAAGCTATGCATTTCATTTTCTGCCTTGGCAGATAAACCTATAAGCAGGACTTCCAATTACATAGGATGGTGTGGAAAAAACATTATACACAATTTCTTTCAACACCCTCTGTGGAACTTTGTTCTCTTTATAATTCACAGCAATAACAATCTCTGCATTCATTTCAGATGCATGTAATGCAGAAATGGAATGTCTGCCCTACACTGGTCCACATAGCACACCAACTCATCTGAAGACTTTGGACTGTCTTGGCTGCTTTACCTCAGCTGATCCATCTCACCTCTCCCAACAATCTGTGCCTCTGAGCAGCTCTGAACAGACATCACTTGCAAGCAAATGAATGTGCTTTCCCTTTTTCCAGTAAAAGGAAAAGTGTTTCTCTAGGCATCACCGTTCCCTGTTCCAGCCCAGCTAATATTCTTTTGTGTAAGGACCAGTTATTCTGAGTAAGGAACTCAGTTTGGGAGGTTGAGAGGAGTACACATTTTTAGTATGTATAAACTTAACTCTTACAATCACTATTGGCCTTGACTACCAGTACATTTTCTGGAGGATCCACTTTTTGGCACTTTTTTTTTTTTTTTAAATGTTCTGAAATTTTTATGCTTTTCCTGAAATACTTGTAGACAATTGTGAAACCTTTCCAAATAGTCTGCTACAAATAATTCTGTCATTCAGCAAAACTTTATAGACATTGTTAGCCTCTTCAGAAAAGAGATTGACTGAGAACATTACAATCGATACAAGTCCAAGCTGATCCTTAACTTTAACGCAAGATTAAAAGTTGTGCTACAAGGGTTTTGAACACCTTTGCGCTTCTTCCAAGGTCTTTGTAGAACTGATCAACCTTGAAAATTCTTTACCTGCTATAGGTTAACGATATTACTTGAAAATTAACTAGTTGGTCAAATAGCAGGAAATATTATTCCACAGAAGCCATTAACAAAAAGTTTTACGCTATACAAGGTCCTTGTTCCGACTTCCTCTTCCTTGGCAGCAGCTAAGCAGCCCCATTGCCATGTCAGACATCTTATTTAAGTAGCTGAAAAGAGCATCTTGTCTGATATACTACTGGTTTGCCAACAATAAACTTCTGCCTTCAAGTCTTGGAAGGAGTTCAAGAATTCATGAGTTTTGCAAAATTAAGTGTAGAATCAGCCCTCCACATCTACTCTTCTAGAAGATAAGGTCATTTTGTACAATTAGGTCCACGCATACTCTCCACTTAACATATTGTTATCAAACGATGAAGGCAAAAGATAAGACCTAACAAGTGGGTACTATTATATTCAAGTCTATTCTCATTATATATGTAAGGCCATGCACTCATAGACAGCAACACAAGTTACCACAATAGATTATAAATTAATCTGCACGTCAGAAAGAATGGGATTATTCTGATTAAGTGAAACATTTGAAAGGTCATAGTTTGTTAAGCATCACAAAATAAAATCTGAGAAAGTTTCACAGGCATCAGGGAGTAAACTGTTTAAGCTAAAGGACCATTTTACCAGTAAAATAAATATGAGTAAACTAGCTTTAAGTTTGTATTAGACAAAAATTAGAAGAGTGATCACAAAAGTTCAGCTAGCCTGCAACTATGCAAAGAGCCCTGCCAAACTGAAGATGGACTATGACAGCCTTATGAAAGGGATTTATACAGTACAGCAGCTGTGATGGCAAGAGGGAAAGCAGTATGACTCAGGAGGTCTCTTCCATTCCTATACTCCTAATTTAAATTTCTTCTAAATAGTAGAGGTCACACTGATCAAAGAACAAATAGCACTGGTGTTCACATAATTTAAGATAAAACTTCAGATCTCACCCCTACTTTTCTCCACCTCACCCACACCTCAACCTACTCTGCCTTTATCTAACTTTAAGCTACTACTATCCCCAGAGAAACTAAGCAACCCTATTATTTTCTCCTAGTAAGTCACCTCCACCACAATACTGAAAAAAGAAAAAAAAGACAGCTTCCAATCCCTCTTCTTTCTTTACCACAGAGAGGATACCAAAACAATTGTACAGCTGAAAACAATTTCAATTCACCCCAGCAGCACCCTTATTTATGCACTACATTATTTATGCATTTCAAAGATAAAGGATAACACAAATAAACCACTCTGGTGAAACTCTCCCTTTAGGAAATCAAATATATAGGTATATTTTTGATATCATTAAAATAACTAGTTACAAGATAGAAAACACACCCTATTGCTATTTATAAGGCAGTTTAATCTCACCAGAAGAGTTTGCTTTCCTCGCTTTAGTAGAGCTCCATAGGAAAATGACCTCTGGTGCTGGCTGTTAAGAACCAGGAAGGAGCTGGCTGTAATGGGAAGGCAGCTTTCACCTGGGCCTTGCAGGAAAGCTCTTCTACTCTTTGGGAGGCGAGACAAGTATCAGAATTAAGAAAGCAAAGGAGTAGCAACTGTGGAGGTGGCACTGATACTCAGAAAAATGGATCCCCAAAGAAATTTTTTAAGGAAGCTTGTATGAACTTGCTAAGGGCATATGTTACCTAAGTAAAATAAAAAACACATGAAACAGCTGCGGTGTCTACATTGAGGGGTGAACTACCATAAGAGTGGAAATACAAAAAGGTTATATTGAAGGAAAAAAGAAAAAACAAACAAACAAACAAAAACGAACACTCACATAGGTCCATTAAAAACACACACACCAAAACTCAGACAAATAACCCTTGCTGAACAGCAGGTAGGACCCTGAAGCACATCTAACTCTCAAATACTATAGGGTTAGATCCAAAGAGGAGTGCCATGCCGCTGCCACTTCGTCTCTGTTTGTTGCACTGCTTTACACTGCATTCAGGAGGGAAGAGGGACATGTGGCATGTGGGGCTGGATAAAGCCTGTGCTTTACAGAGATGCATGTGCAATGGTTGCCAGTAACAGCAGGTGGAAGATTTCCTCTGTGGCAAAGGGTGGTAAGAAGCTTTGTGTTCTCTGGCCAAGAGAGAGGAGTTTAATAAGTCCAAAGAAATGGGGGTTGGAGCTTAAAAGGGAAAGGACAGGTAAAGCATCCCCCCAAAACATTGCTGACCACGGTGAGAACGGTGAGAAGGTATATAATGACTACACAGTTGTTTTCTGGATGAATGATTTTTCTAGAAAATATGTTATTTAAGGTGTTCTCAGATGCAAAAAGAAATCATTGCTGCTCTTAACCAAGTTCTTCCCCGCTAATTGCAATACAGCTGCTATTAGCCGATTCCCTAGGCCCCTCCAGCTTCCACAGTGATTTGAAACCCTGATAATGTTTTTCATTTTGTTTCTTCTGTAGACAGAGGCAAAAGCATTTCCTTTCCAACAGCATGACACAGGCTACAGACAGCCTGACGCCAAAGCTCTCTGCAAATCAATATATTTAATGCATTTGAAGTCAGTAAAATCTCCCAGGCTAGTCCAGGGCTGCCTGAGGAAAAAGAAAGCCAAAATGCTAGAGAGCTGTGTGGATATGGATTTAATATTCCATTTGCTTACTTAAGGATCTCGTGATTTTAACAAAAACAAATTTAAAATACCTTGATTTGTAATTTAGAGGCTTTGTTTGTTTGTTTGTTTTTCCCTTCATAATATTTTTGTGACTCTGAAGAGGAAAATGAAAGAAGTGAGTGGCATAAGATATATTCAAGCCCAGGTTAGCAGGAGGTATATTTACAGGCATATGGATGAAGGAGGGAATAAATCCCAAAGATTATGGGAACAAAAATATTCCCAAACCTATCACACCACTTCACTTTCTCCCTCATTTATTTTGTTCACTTTCTTCCGTCACTCTGGTCTTTTTACGGGCTTTCGTCATTTACTTAAGATACCCTTTTTTTTCATTAACCTTCATTCTTTATCACTGCAAAGCCTCTTTCTTACCCATCCATGAAGTTTTACTGCCTCTTAAACACACAAGCCAGAGGCAGTCACTGAAGTGAGGAAGCCAGTCTTTCCCCTAGCAAACCCACCAGAAATGTTCTCCTTCCATTCAGCCTCAAAAAATCCCCAGGGATTTCCATTCACTCCACCTTCTTCCTCCCTCCTCCCGCTATCCCGTACAGTATATCCAGGGGGAAAAAAAGGAATAAGCCTCACTGAAACAGCTGCCAGATTTTCAATATTACTTTGTATTTATCAACAAACATGATTATGTACTAGGCTAGCTAGTAAACTCTATTAAACCCAAGTGCAATTTCTACCTTGCTGCCAGTCTTTAAAAGCTGCTAAATAATGGTACCCCAAGTTCACTATTTGGCTTGTAAAATATTTTTATTTGTAAGCATTTTTATTGCTTGCAAGTGGAAAAGCAACATAATAAATTTCAGCTCTGTGTACAACTTTGGGCTGCCAGAAACAGTGAATAAAATAACATTTCCACCTTAACATGCTATTAACCACGATACTCAAATCCACGTTGCTTCGAGTGCAAATATTAATTATTTCTTGCTAATATTTCAGCAAGATTGAATGCAATTATTTCATCAAAGTAGATGCAGTAGGAGGTAAACAAGGAAAGGTAGCTGCTCCTGGTTTATGGGAAATAAAAAATTGAGTCTTTCACTCAGTTGTTTTTTTCTTGTACAGATTAGGAGGTTAGAAAGAGAAATGTTGCCTTTCTTTTACATCAAATGGCCTAGTTATGAAGTTCCAGACCACTTGTGCTGCTTTCCCTAATACTTTAAGTCCTAGTTGTCCCAATAAAATTTTAAGTCTTTACACTTTTCGACAAGTTATAGTATCTTTTATAGGGTTCTTATTGAAAATCTGGAAAGTGAAGATCAGGGCATATCACATAATTATTACATCATTTATTTCTCTCTCTGAGTGCATACCATTCTGTGCAAACCTTCATCCTGGTGCATTACAGTGCTACCAGAGGGTGAGATCCCTACCACTAATCCCAAGACAGCCTGACTCCAACAGCTCTGGGGAATGGCACTGTATTTGTAGCAAATGGGAGCAGGTGAATTACATTGTCTGGATTCAGCACAGCAGAATAGGAAAGAATTAAAGGAACAGCTTCAGTGTCTCTCTATTTTGAGCAATGTTGCCTTGTCTGAAATGGCAGAAACCAGCTGTGGGCACTGTGCCCTGGGATCAGGTCTGCCTGATGCCTTGTCAGAAGCTTTGGGCAGCAGCCCAGCTCTCTGCATGGCCCTGCTTTCCAAGTAAAACTGCAGATTCACTGCCTCAGCCAGAAGCTTTACAAGACACCTATCAAAGTTCCTAAAGAACCCAGTGATAAAAAAGTGGTAATCACATCTCAGAAAATAAATAAATAAATAAATGTCTTCAAGCAGATCCTAAGGCCTCTCCTGGCTTGAGGTTCTTATGATGGAAAAGTTAAGCCTGGAAGCAAGTAGGCAATAAAAATTCACAAACACATTCACATCACAGCACTAAATATTCTCTGCATATTCTTCTCTTCAAAACAATTCTTCTTTTCTAGCCACTTGCCCCCGCTATTCAGCAATGCAAAATGGAATATATATGCATTTTAGAAAGCAAGGACCATTTCCCTAGTCTTTCTTGTGAAAACAGAAAACAGTTTTAGTCCATGCTTTCTGAAGAAATAACTGTAACATTACATAAAGACTATCTTACCAGGACTCCACTATGGGCAGCAAAGCTTCTGTTTTGCACTTGCATTCCCAGGGATCTCATATTTAATTGTAGCATCAGCAGGTCTCAAACTTTGCATGTGGTTTCCAAGTCCATGAAAATGTCTGTTCTATCTCCTAAATTTAAATATGGTATATTTAACACTGTAGCATCTAGACAGTCCAACCAATACTGAGTCAGGCATATGAAAGAAAAATAATACTCTACCTACAAACATATACTCTTTCATATGCCTGTAATGTAGGTAAAAAATCCACTATGGTCCATCAGCATGTGGACAAGAGGCCGATTTCCTCTGCTGTATATTGGAATGGTTCAACAAGCTGACTTCAAATAACCTGTGTCATTTCATCCCAGCAAAGAGTTTGACCCGAGGGTCTTGCTTTTGATCATAAACACCAAAGGGTTCAATCATCAGGTTCAAATGAATTAGCACACTAGGTTTCTATGGCTCAGAAAAAATAAAATCTGTTAAGTCTTCTGTGAAAAGAAGGCATGTGATAAATGAAAAACAAACAAACAAAACAAAACCTGAGTGTAGTCAAAATAAATGTGTATATGACAGTTCCAAATTACAAATTATTTGCTCCTAAGTACATATGTGGCTAAATATTGCAGGTGGAAGGACATCACAATGCTCTTTTGGAAGCTTCTTATGGGGAAGATAAATGCTGTATTCTAAACTCTGGCTCACACAAGAAAGCCCACTGAAATCACTAGGACCACTCACCTCACTGTGAGGTGACCTATACCTGCAGTTCCCAGTGCAGGGGAACACAGCTAAGCCATCCTAAAGGGTAGCAGATGCTACACTTATTTTTTGTACCTGTGGCAAAGAAATATGAGTTAAACTCAGAATTTCAACACACAAGAGGTGAATAAAAGGGTACAACATAATAGTGCCGTAGACCTGGATTAGTTTCACGTTTAATTATTTTTCTGAAGGAGTGGTAATGACCAACCATTACTTAGGTCATTACCTAGGAGGAAAGCTCTTAGGAAATTTTGAGGGACCTCTGATCCAAATGAGGACTGCAATGGCAGGGAAAATGCCAGGCTGCCAATTAAAGATCTGGAGATTGAGTAGAGTAACAGGAACTTCTTATTTGGACCGCTAGATTTTAAATTAGCTATTATCACTCAAGGAAGAAAACAACAAAACTTCATTGTGAATAAGTTCCCTCCCTAAAACAAATACACATTGCTCTAAATGCAGCAATACCATCCCCAAACAACAATATTAAGAAATGCAGTACTGGAGTTATGACTTTTTATAACTTTCTGGAACACCATGTTCTTGCTGGTTACATATCTTAAAACACTGTGGCAAGAAAGAAGGAAAAAAAAAAAGAAAAAAAAAGGGAACAATAGCTGAAAAACAGCAGAACACTAGGGTAATGAAAACCTTGCCCAAAAGACAGAGATGAACTGCAAAAAGACAAAATAGATGTCCTTTTCCCTATGAACATTTCTCAAAAAAACTATCTTTTATTCTTTTATTTCTGCTGCAATTCTGTGAAGATCTTCTCAGAAGTTTCTGTTGTAATTGTTGCAGAGTATTAAAAGAAAATGGCCTCAGTATTTTCACTGAGACAATGAATAAGAAGGAACGCAGTAATATTGTCCAGCAATATGGAGAATGTAAATTACAATGCCTTCAACAGAGCATAATCAAACCATATTGAACACAGCTGCAAACTGTCATTGAGTGTATCTATAAGCCATACGAAGGATAAAATAATGAAGGCAAGGCAACTTATTTTTTCCACCCAGGCTAACAGTACTAGGTTACGTTAACATGGGAGTGAATTCAGACTCCCAACTGGAAATTATTTCATCCTGCAATAGTCTGGAAAAGAACAGCAACTCATGTGAAACGACTCTAAGAGGAGAATTTTAGTACCACATGTGGGTAGGAAAAGAAGTCTTATTTCTTTAAGTGGGTTCTTGGTCAAGAGGAACTTTAGACCACATACAAATTTACTTGTCTGAATATGAAAACTGTCAGCAAGAAACTTTCGTTCAATGGATGCCGAGGCTTATTTCTCATTACTTCTTACTCTGTGAAGTCCCACAAACATCTCCACCTCAGCAGCAAGGATCTCATCTCACATTCAGGAACACCTGTGATCCTGAAACAACACCTAAGCCCCAGAGTCTTAGATCTACTCAGCATGCACTTAACAGGCACGGTCAGACTTGCACTCCTTGGAAAACACACTTGTTTCCCAGGGTCCAGCCAGAAGAAGCACTATCCTGTATTACACAAAGGTACAGCTCACATTCAGGCTCTCCTCAGCCTGAGTTGTCATGGACACCCTCTTCCCCGCGGAACTACAAGCTAGACTGGAAAATGGGAGTGGAGAATGGTCCATTGGTCCCACTGCAGTCACGCCAGCATGAAGGAAGGTGGACATTTCACACAGTTGGCTGAAACCCTCATGAGAGGAAAGCACAGCCCTGGGCAACTTGGCGAGGAAGAGAAGCCCCGGGCTTTAGGGATATTGATGCCAGCAGCATGTCAAATGGGGCTTGCAACAGGCTTCAGGGCAGGTTCCCTAACTCAGACTTGTTGACATCAAGTGACTGTGAAGTCTCATTCTGCCCCCCTGAACCCTGCATCCTCATCAGCCTGCCTGCAACAGGAGAGGTGTCCATAGCCCAAAGTTTAGAGCACCCTTCTTCAGGGGGTCTACATTTGAGCCTCCCCAGGCTGAGGCCAGCACAGACCCTGTGGGTGTGTGTTTGCCTTTCTGAGCGAGGGCATGAGCAATGAGCTCCCACATAACCAGGAGGCAGCAATGACAGCAGCAAAACCTAATGAGGCCTTTACAAAAAACCTGCTGGGGGAACCTACCTCCAGAGAAGGGTCTGGACTCCGCAGCTTGTAGGCACTGGGTTGTGTTCAGCCTTTGCTAGGGGCTATTTCAAGGCAGGTTCTGCTGTGTTTGCAGGTTTCCACCCAATCCTGGCATGCACTTCACAGGCAGATAGTGTGTCCCAGCCCAATGTCTTTATTGAGACTTCCTGGGTCTGGCTGCTGAAGACACCTGTTTCAGCCCTAAATATGACAGCAGAGAAACACAGAGCCTACATCCTTCCCTTTGTTCTTACACATAAAGCATTTCTGGCCCAACACTGTAAATATTTCACAATTCTCCCACCAACTGCAATGGGAAGTGTATTGCATCTGCTATATTTTGATTTAAATCCCTTCCGTACCTTGCAGCTGAGGACAGAAATGTTCTCCTTGTGATAAATTTCCTTAGCATAAGATTACAGACACTAAAGAAAAGAATAAATGTTAGAAAAAAAAAAAAAAAAAAAAGGAGTGCATTACTTAGACAAAATAATGGAAACCATAAATCACTGCACTGACAGGATTAAATGTGAAACCTTTAATTATACATTTAATCATTTACCAACTTGTTATTTTCCCTGTAGTAATGCTCATGAAGCTTCAATAAGATCTGAGTTTGAGGATGACTGTATTATATACATGGATTGCAAAAGCAATACACATATAAATGGTTTTAAGAATAAAGTTAATACTAACTTCAATCTTCAATTACGTCAGCACCTTTACTGAGCATCTTTATTGTTTGCTGTCATACTGGCCCTCACTTAATGACATGACAATGTCCTTGCATGTCAACCTATCTCCACTGTACAGATATTATATAAAATGAAGTAGAACTAAGGGAAAATTAGTGGTGATTCAGAAACTACACTACCATATTAAAACCAGAGAGTGTAATTGCATTGCTGAAGAAGACACTGTGTTATTTATGAAGTACGGACAAACCTGTGCCCACAGGCTATATTTGCTCTACTGCCTTTCCGCACAGAAGCAAGAAACAGCTGCTAGAGCAGAAAAATGACTCCCCAGTCCCTGAGCACCTTTTCCTATGAATCCCAGTGTCCAACAGCAGAGAGCAGGGCTAGCTTTGCAGTTGCCATTGGGTTCAGGGTAGGTGAAGAAATAATACAATTTCTGAAAAAAATTCTGTGCACCAGCATAATCTTTCAGCACTTTCAGAACAACATTTACTGAAAATGAGCTCCACCCCTCCAGCCACTTCCCTCTCCCCCCCTCAAAAAAAAAAAAAAAAAAAAGGCAAATTACCTTTCTTCTAACTGGAGACTAAGGCAAAATCCAGACAGACTTCATGTTTACACAGACCCCCTCAAAGAACACAGCATGAAAAAGCAGACTTTTTTCAAAGTCGAAACATTGCTTATATGCTAACAAAAACAGCCTAATATTATACTAAACACATCATCTAGTAACAATTGTAAAGGCACTATTATATGGCTGGATATTGTATTGCATATCAGAGAGCTGTTGGCAGGAAAATATCTGTCCTCTGGAGCACCCTTTTTGTTTTGTTCTATCGTGTTGCAGGCTCTGGCAAATTGCCTTAAGATTCCTAGCTGGGGTGGGCTGTCACACAGCTAAAATAATTCAGCAGCTTTACCTTTTCTTAAAAAAACCAATGTTGACCAGACTTGTGTTACAGGGAAGATGGGTTCATTATACTCATTCAGCTTAGGCTTTTTGCCCAGCACAGAACACAGAGGGAGACAGGGAGCCTGCCAATGTTAAGGGTGAAAAGATGAGCAATACCAAATGCAGTGGAAATGCACAGAGTGACTTTCAGCCATCCTAATGGAGGAGTGACACATTTTTATTATGTATTTTATGGAGACACAAACTACTAGACAGATTACTCTGAGATAATCTTCAGGTTTGGTTTGGATTTGCTGCCATGTTATATGTTTGGAATTGAATCATCTTGTTGAAAATTAAGTCATTATCTGCACATGGGACTCTTGAATCTCTTGGAATGGCTTGCTATAAACTGGAGGAAGTGTTCCACATCTTGCTAATGTCTCTACCTCTACAACATTTTGGAGTAGGCAAACCCAGAAAGAAAAAGGGATCATATAATTAGGTTTTGGCTATCACATAAATAGCATTCTTAACTAGGTGATTTTTCCATTGCACTTCATAAGCAAGAAAAAAATTGCCTGGAGAAGACAGGGAACACATACCCAGATCTGTAGGACTCTAAGTACGCCACACACTGGTAAAAATGATTTTTCTTTTCTCTTTTGGATCTTTTTTGGAATTGTGATGTGTTTGGATAGATTCAGTAATATTTCTGTATCACCCATCCAATATGAAAAGAGCCTTATGAGAAGCTCAACATAAGCTAGCAATGTGTGCTTGTGGCCCATAAAGCCGACCGTATCAAAAGCCAGCTGCATCAAAAAAAATCATGGTGAGAGAGGTGATTCTCCCCTCTGCTCTGCTCTCATGAGACCCCACCTGGAGCCCTGCATTCCGTTCTGAGGGCCCCAGCACAGGAAGGACATAGATGTATTAGAATGAGTCCAGAGGAGGGCCACAAAGATGAACAAGGGGCTGGATCACCTCTCCCATGAAGACAGGCTGAGGGAGTTGGGGTTGTTCAGCCTGGAGAAGAGAAGGCTCCGTGGAGCCTTCCAGTACTTAGAGAGTGCCTACAGGAAAGCTGGGGAGAGACTCTGTGTCAGGGAGTGTAGGGATAGAAGAAGGAGAAATGGCTTTAAAATAAGAGAAGATAGGTTTAGATTAGGAGGTAAGTTTTAGGTAAGGAGGAAAGTCTTCACGTAGAGGGTGCTGAGGCACTGGCACAGGCTTCCCAGAGAAGCTGTGGATGCCCCATCCCTGGAGATGCTCAAGGCCAGGCTGGATGGGGCTTTGGGCAACCTGGTCTGGTGGGAGGTGTCCCTGCCCATGGCAGGGGCTTGGAACTAGGTGATCTTTAAGGTCCCTTCCAACACAAATCATTCTATCATTTCATGATTAACAGTACTACGTAGCAAAACCAAACCAAAAAGAAACAAACAAACAAAAAAAAACAAAAACTGTATTAAATCAATGTTCTAGGCTTAAACTGAAAATATAGGAGGTGTCTGTCTTTATACTTCTACACACATGTGAGACAACTGGAAATGGGGGAAAATTTTATAATCTTTTTCTCAAAAAATAATGGAGAGGAAATTCCTGAGGCACCTCTAAAAACAGGTTCATTTGTTGTGTATCTAATGCAAAACTGAGACTCAGGTGCATTTACTCACCCTTCCAGCAAGATGATCTGTAGGTCTTTAGAGTTGTTCTTTCTTTCCTTTCTCTAGTCCACTTACGCATCAGGTGCCTTAGAGATAAGGGACAGCCAAGTGAATTTATGTTTCTTGCTCTGGGTTTAAGATGGTTTCCTGTGACAGAGAGGATACAGAGACCAAATATGGTGTATGAAGACTTTCAAAAAACTGTTTCCAATCATTAGCATAATTCAAGTAGTTCCTACATCCTGCTTTCAACAATACCCAATACTGAGGAGTAAAAACTCCAATAGACAGTTTCTGAATAAGCTGTCCACAGGAATCATTGCTTAAGAAGTGCTAGAATCTTTTATGTAGTGCTAGAATCTTTTATGTTGCCCTATTTAGTTGTGGAGAAAGAATACATGTGAAGAGAATTTCCAAAATTTTCCTCAATAGTTTCTTATAGCAGTAAGTTCTACTAGGTAATTGTGCACATTTCAAATATGCTTTTCTTTCATCTCTATTAAACGCATGTATTTTTAAAATTTCTATCCCACCATTCATGTACTACAGCAACGGTCATGATCTTTTCTGAAATATCCACTCAATCCCCCCTATTAATAGCATGTTTTCTTTCCTGTGCCTTTTTTTTCTACTTTCTTTTCACTCCAGAATGTCCTCCTTAAAGATTATTCATTCCTGTGTGTGTGTTTTTGAACACCTACAGACTCTTCCTCATTTGGTATGAATTGATCAGACCTCAGTTTCCCTATTTTCCACTGTGTACCACTAGGTGAGTTATGGGAGACCAGTTAAATATTAGAATCATCTACGGCACTTTTCTGCTTTTTTTTTTTTTTTTTTTTTTCCTGCTCCATGAAACTGGTGCATCTGGTAGAAAATTAAAAGAGAACATGTTGAAACATACAGAAGAATCACTTCTTCTATGACCACTGTGCTGCTTGGTTCAAGTGGAGAAAAGGAAACGTGCAACCACCCCAAATATATTGTAGTTAATAACATTATTAAAAACAGAAATAAGAAAACATCTAGCTTTGAGAATTTCAGAGCTCCCCTGAATAATTTTTCCAAATTGTCAGCTGAATAGCCAAGAGACTAGAATAGTTCAGAAGAAAAAAAAAATCAAGAATGGGTAATTATTTTCATTGCCTCACAAAGCCTAAGAAGAAAAAGGACTTACTCTCACTAGGGGTAACTTTGGAAGTAAAATTGTAAAATCTCTTCAGAGATTTTTCTATTAAAGGTCATGGGTATCCAAATCTATAGTCCCACTTTAGATCCATTATAAAGCTACTATAAATAAAGTATCCTATATGGCACCTTGTCATTGATTCCCACTTCAGTGTACTCAGTATTGCAGACACAGGAAATTCTTAAAATAAACAGCAGTATTCTCTACTTACTGCACTTAAAGGGAGTCAGGAATTCTGTACTTTTATTTTAAGATATTCATTGCAATTGCTCATTGAGAAAATTATTTTATTACTGTTTAGATGAACACAGCTACTATATCAAAATATAGTGTAACTATGACAACAGTAATTCACAGTTTACCCCTCTGTTTACCACAAAGCAAATTAAGTCATTTTACAAAATTATTTCTTAATAGTAAAGAGATGAAAATTCCGAAGCAGCAGTGTTAACATTTATTGTTCTTAGAACTAGTCCAATATCTTCTATGACAATTTTAAATATATCAATATACCTTTCTTGGATAAAACAGATCATACAGCTGGAAAATATAGTACATAATCTACTGAAGCTATTAGAGAACTGGTGATTTTTCAGAAGTTCTGGCTAGGAAGAAAAATTTCCAGAAAAAAGTCAAAATACTTGAAAACTTCCAAACACTTTTAAAATAATTTGTAGCAAACTTACTCATATACAAATGAAATCTCATTTTAAAAAAGTAGGAATACAATATTTTTATATCTTTCAGAAAACATTACCATGTTTTGCTGAAAGAGATTTTGGGAACTGAAGATGGGAAGGGTGAGAATTAAGAGAAATAATCTTGAAAATCAAAACCCATCATTTGTATTGATTTTTTTGACAGCTCAGACTGAATGATTTCTCTTGAAAGCCAAGAGAACAAAGGGACACAGAAAAGTAAGTTGCTTGCTGAGGATAGCACACATGGATCACCAAATGCAGAAGATCAGCATGGACAGGCAGATTCCAAAGAGGCAGGGCGGGTTACTTGGGAACATCGTTGCTCTGGCCAGCTTGGGTGGAATTAGGGAAGCTGGACTTCATCTGGACTTGAAACAGGTAAGAGACTTGGGCAACAACCAAACAAGATTCTAGGGGAACATTGGCAGCAAAAGGAAGACTGACTTTCTGGTGGAGGCTGATGAATCTCCATCCTTGGAGATATTCAAAATTCAACTGAACGAGGCCCTGACCAACCTGATCTAACTTTGTCTTGCTTGGGCTAGGATGTTGTTGATGGCATCCAAAGATCCATTGTATCCAACATGATTCTAAGATTCTGTGAAATATTTTATTTACCTGCAGTTTTCTTCTTTCTGAATAAAAGAAGGGTGAAGGTTAAAAGAAATTGTGAAAAACAGAAAAAAATATTTAAAGTAAGAATTTATCTCATATTTAATAGTTTTCTGGAAAAAAAAAAAGAGATGCTGATTTTTTTACTAGAAAATAGTGTGAGTGGGTAAAACCATCAGACCAGCACTAATTGTATTTTTTTTTAAATCTTTTGTTCTCCATTATCTATGTGAAACCTTGTTCTGGTTTTTGGCTTTTTTTTTTTTTTTTTTTTTTTTTCCCCTTTTGTTGAGTTAATGCAGACTGATAAAACAAGATTAACTGATGGCCTAGTTCTCATTGGATACTTGACTGATGTAAGTAAGCTCCAAGACTAAGTATGTTAGCGAGAATAGATTAGCACAGTTTGGTAGGCAGCTTTCTCTGTGCCACATATCAGCAGTTCACAATCAACACTATAGTGTTGTGTATTATAATACATAAGAATACACAAGAATAGATGGGACATGAAGACTTCACAAAAGTACTTGAAAGGAGTGAACTGTGGAGTGCTTATAGGGGCCTTTAATTTCTGCTGATGTTCTCCTGGGCAGAAAGCTTTCTCTGTGTCATGGGATGGCACTGGTATATGGGCCCTTTTTTTCCAGGTGCATGCTGCACCTGTTTCTCCCTCTTTGCCTCTACATGTTTACCTAAGAAAAGGTAAGAATTTAGCTCCATACACTGTTCAAGCTTGAGTAAGCAGCTTAATTATTCAGACAAAATACCATTGATTTAGAGGTGTCTGAAGAAATGAAATTCAGGCTTGCTAACATCATTGAGAAGGACAGGCAACCCTCCTAAGGAATTTCCAGTTGTGTTACTTACATTGTTCTTCTTTTATTTTAGGGTCATATGATACAATACAGCACAACTTCTGGCATTACACACACAGAGCTTCTTTTGAAATCACAGGACTTTGCTTAAGATCTGCTTCCTCTGATTTCAAAAACAAATTATGTGCACCCGAGGACAATATATGAATCAGGGAAGCTGACAGGATTGATACAACAGGAAAATGGCAATGCTCAATTAAGCATCCACTAAAATGAATAGGGCCATATATGTCTATGAATGTGCTACCCTTAAATGTGGAGTAAATCACACCTTTCAATGTTGTCTTCTTTTTACACCATATCAGTTTTTTTCTAATATCACTCGACAGAGTCATTTTGAAGCAAACTATGTCTTTTTTATTTTTTTTTTTCTTCAGTCTTTCCAAGTTTAAGTATTTAGACAATGGACAATCATCTCCAGCGTTCACTTCTATCACAGCAGACATGCTACAGAATAGAAACAATATATACTAGAAGGCAATTTCCCAGAATATAAATGGACATTATTACTTGTTTTGCTAGTCTTATAATAGTTGAACACCCATGAGTTGTGGATACAACAAATATCCAAAACTGGCTACTGAAAAAGACCTAAAATTAAGTTTTTAACAGATAATATCTAATGCTGTACACTCCTACTCTTTATGTGTACACTCCTACTCTTTATGTTACAAACAGTATGTAATTTATAGTTACGTAGAAGAAACTGGTATTTAAAACTCTTACATTTATCAAAAAGAAAAAAAAAGAAAAAAGAAAGAAAGAAAGAAACAAACAAAAATGTTACAGAAAGCAGTGCCTTCCCATAAGAGATTTACAATTGATTAAATAGGATGGCTTGTCCTAAAACACTTACATGATTGCATGCAAAGAAAACAGATGGTCTGTGTTACAGTAATTTGATTTCTTCCAGTAAACATTACTCATGATATAGAAAATGCTTATGTTGATCTCTTCCAGAATGATGTGTGCACTTTGCATCTCTTTTTAAATGAAGCCTGTAATTCTGTTCAAGAAACAGCACAGTAGCTCTGGTTTCCCAACAAATCAAATAAAATCAGGTAGTCTAATGCATCATTCTTCACTTAAGAGCCTGACAACACAGAGATTCATTTTAACTTTTCTCTCTCCCAAAAGTGCTTAGCATAATACTATGATCCTTTCTCATTTGCTCCTTTTGTAATGCTTCTTCATACTCAAAAAAGAGCATCACTTTTACCTTCACCTCTGTTTAAGAGAAGTGTCATATACCTAAATACAGTATCTATTCTCTTCTGATTGCATCCAGCATTATTCTTCTTATACAGCTACAGGTATATAAGAAAGGAAACCATTTTACTGATATGTCTCCACCTACCTACTTCAAATTTTGTTCAACTGTTTGACTCAAACCAAAAGCACTGTTCAGGAAACTTCAGTTCTCAGATTTCCCTGAACTAATTCTTCTCAAGCTTTATGTTCCCAAACACTGGATGCAATGTGATCTGCCCTTGTAAGGCAGACAACCCTCACAATGTCATCTAAAACATTCAAGTCCTTGGGATCAAATCATGGATGAGGACTTTGTTCCCACAGAGTGAGAGTCTATGCTGATAAAGAGTCTATGCTTAAATGTTACCTCTTACTGAACTTTTGCACAGGGGTGAGCGCAGGCCTTTTCAAACCTCACATTTAACCCCTAAGAGTGCACCCCTAAATCTGGATGTAATTTTTTGAGGGGCTTCACACCAGGCTATGTTCCATCATCTGCAAGTAATAACATTCCAGCTGGGTTGTAACCCTATTTGTCATTATCTTGTCTTGTTTGATTACTGTCACTTCACCTGACTGGTCTGGACTTACCCCAGCCATATGAAGCAAGGGCACAATCCTATTAAATGCCTGCTGGGAATACCTTAAGCTGCTACTCTTGTCGGTGGAAATTAGGAGTTCTCAGCACATTGTAACAGGTACTCAGACCCTTGAGAAATTGGACTCTTAATTAGATATTCCCTCATGACATTGTGTGATTATTTAATGTTCTGACAAGACGCCTCAGCAATCTCACAGGCCTTGAATTAACTGTCCAAGAAGAGCTCTTTGCCAACTGCAATTCTGTAAAACCTTTGTCATGCTTGGCCATGGAAGCAAATTGCATTTCATGGAGCATATGAAATGATTTACCCAATGAATTGGCTGAATTATATATAGCATGAACTACTGGCCAGGCTTGAGATGACCAGTTTTAAATAGCTGTTCTTTCTTTGTCCCTTGCCTAATCCCTTGTGTGTGCCGTCCCCGCAACTCTACCATGCACACTTCTGATTGTCCCATTTGCTGACAGGGCTCAGCAGTAGCAGCAGTCCTTGCGGCAACGTGGGATGATTCATCCCACATCCCACACGAGTCAGATTCATAATGCCAGAGTAGTCTTTTATTATAAATTTCCCTTTCTCCTGTCTGGCTCATCTGTTTTATAATATTTGTTACTTAAACATAAATTTCCAGTTCAAGCCTATCCATCCAGGGGCTGCTGATGTTTTTTTAATCTGTACTGAAAAGTTTAACAAAGCCCCAATAGAGTAAAAAAAAATCTTGCCTTGCAGCTGATGTCATGTTATCAAACACATTAATAAAAGCTACAATAAGCATGAAAAACAAAGTGTAAATAAACAGAACAGTGCTGAACAAGACAGTATCACATAATATATGCAAGTTTAGTCATTTTTTACCATTCCATCTGCATAACACATTTAGGTACAGTCACCTCAGGGGAAAGGGCATCATATCAAAGGTTTACTATAGGATTTTAGCAACAATGCCATTCTGATTACTAACCCTGGCTCAAGTGTGCAAAATTATGGTGTTTAGCAATCAGTATTCATTTCCCCTCCACTTTGTAGAAATGAAAGCTAGGGAAGGAGTATTTCGACCACCTACCCTAGCTCCTATGACACCCAAATACCTTCCTGAGACCCAAGGACTGCAGTCAGTTTGAGTATATCCAATTCACCAACATGGAATCTCTCACAGCCCACCTCCCCACTCTTCTATTCAGCCAAGACTTTTAGACTTCTACCCAGTAGCTTTACCTGCTTACCTCTTCATTTCCACCAACTACTTTTTTTTTTTTTTTTTTTTTTTTTCCTCAGGGAGTTTTCAATACAACTCTAAATTGTGTCTCATGAGCATCATCAAATCCACTTCCACAATGAGGAATCTAACTTCAGATAAATCATTCTACCAACTCATTTCAACTACAACTAAAAGAGTTCCTTGAGTGCTTTATGCATTCTGGCAAGCATCTTCTTTGCCAGGAGTGGATTAAATAACGCTACCTCTATTATTCTAATAGTGTGGGAGATCATATAAAATATTTATATCGTGAACTGCAGGCAAAATGCCTATTCTGAATTATGCTCCGGAAGCTCAGCAAGATCTTATATTGATAGAAAAATACTTCAGTTTAAATAATTGGGCAATTTTAGTTATTCCTTACTCTATGAATCTCTTGTCATTTTGCTGTTTCCCTCTTGGGAACGTGATCTGTTTTAGTAAGTACTATTTTCCACATTCAAGGGTATCCTGTGTACTAGTACAAACATTTCACCCACTTCACTGAATCACAGGGCCAGCATAAAGACAACTATAAAAAAAAAAAAAAAAAAAGCAAAACAAAAACCCAAATGCTGTCAGTGCAGATCAATGTTCTTCCTGAGCTTCTTCACTGCATTATACAGAGCATTAGAGATTTTTAAGTACATAGATACAAAGAAATTTGCTTAAGGCTCAATTTTCAGCTGACTTCCAAATTTGCAAACAAAGAATTTGCAAGTGCCGTTATACACAGAGTCTGTATGCACAAAATCCCATCAATGTGGTACCAAATTGCGTGTGCAAGAATAACATTTATACAAACTGAATCCTTTCTGCAAAGTCATATTTTTGATTTTATTCAGGTTGCTCCAACTCAAGATGAGGCATGAGTGTTTCAGGATCACAAGCCCATTCTCATAGAAGGCACTTGTTTCAGCAGACTCAAGTTCTAACTTAAAGGGCATTTTTCTTACAATGTGGCAAACACTGTGCTTTCCCCACATTGCAAAATTTCACAGTGCAAGATGCTTGGCATTAGATTTTTCAATCAGCTAAATGCACTGTGTGCTTACTTATACTCTTTTGTGCAGCCCCAGGAGAACATGGCATGAGGAAGAAGGTAAATACCAGGTAAATACCAGCAAAGAGAGGAATGAAGAAATGGAAAGAGAGAAGGCAAAGTAATAGAAATCACGGAGTGCAAAATGTCTCCCTCTCCACTGGCAGAAGTAAAGGGCATCAGAAACAACTGCAAATCCCATGCAGTCTTTCACATTATATAGGCAGGGAACCTCTGTAAAGGTGGATGTCTCAGGCAACAGCTGAAGTCAGCTGTCAGATGCCCAAGCTAATTGCATTTTGGTGGCCATGACCAATGTTCTCTGCAGACTGTCCCACTTGGTTCTGTCTACACATAGATTCAAAGAGTGGGTCACCTTAGCTCAGCTTGGGTTGTAGTGCTCGCAGTTTCCCTGACAAAAACAGCTATACAGTTGCTGTTATATGTGAGGTTCACCTCCTTGACCAAATGGACATCTCTTGTCTTCCATCCATACTCCTACTAGTGACAGCGTGCATGACATGCAGGGGCAGGGCAGCAGGAGGAGGGAAAGCTGGCAGGAGACACAGAGCAGGATTTCCTTGACACTTGCTCTTGTTATTTCCACTTAGCAAGGGCAGAGAAATGGGTATCAGGGCCCATCCTTTTCAATAAGAAACTGGGCTTCCTTTTTTTTTTCTTTTTTTTTTTCCCCCTACTTCTCCTGATCCCTTCACACTCTCCTGGGTGCTCTCTGTCCCCTTGCTTGTCAGGACTGTCCCCAGAACAGCTCCCATCCCTCTGGTTCCAGTCTCTTATGTCCAGGCTACAGCTGGGTTTTGGCAGCCACTGAGATCCAGTGCGGATGGGGAAGTATATGGTTCATCCATTTGTCCTTTTGTCCTGAGCAAAGGATTTAGATATACACTACTCTCAAACTCTCAATCTCGTTTTTGAAAAATAAAATAAAATAATAAAATAATAAACTGTTTTTGTAGCCTGTCTCATGACTTGTTAACTGCCCTTATTTCAGCCAATGCATGCCAAATTGTAGTAATTATGTCTGAAAAGTCAGCCTTGAATGCATGCAAAGCCCACATCTCTTCCTTGCTGGTTATGCAGAGACCATCCTAACTCTGCTTACATCTATAAGATCACCTGTGTATTTCCCCTCAAGGGAGGAGGGTTTGATTTCCTCACATTTTCTCAACCTCACCTTCATGTTGATCCTCAGGCTCCTGAACTTCCACCAGTCCTTTTCTCCTTTTACTATTCCCAGTTGAGCAATAAAATACAGCTAGAAAAGTGAACAATGAACATTCATAACCCAGCAATCACTCATCCCATATATTAGGTTTTCAAATGATTTTTCAATAGAGATTTATCAGCTGCCTTCCTAGTGGATGGTAAAGCACTCAGCCAGATAACACATTCTCTATTTTACTACTTAATGATACTAAAAAATCTTAAATAAAACAGAATCAATTCTCAGTCTCTCAAAGAATGTAAAACAGTTTTTCACTGCTTTCGTTTTTCTCTTTTGCAGTTACCATCAACTATAAAAATACAGAAACTAACTTTTTTTTTAAATAAATAGTCAATAATATACTGGTCAATAAATATGGTTTTCATTGAAGACAAAGTCATGACAGCAGAATTTTCCTGGTACCTAAGAGAATTAATTTCAGGCTTGTTCCATGCCTGGCACTCTAAAAGCACTTCCACAGATCTGTTCCTTCACTGTCTCCTTGGAGAAGACCAAAGAACTACAGAAATCCCTCACTGCTGTCTAAGCAGTCGCATCTTGCCTTTCAGCAAAACAAAAGATCATCTCCCATTATTAGAATTCAATAGTCTAGTTGGAAGGGACCTACAAAGATAATCTAAATCCAACTGCCTGACCACTTCAGGGCTCACCAAAAGTTAAAGCAGATCAATGAGGATATTGTCCAAATGTTTTTTGAACAATGACAGGATTGGGGCATCAACCACCTCTCTAGGAAGCCTGTTACAGAGTTTGACCACACTCACAGCAAAGACATTTCTCTTGATGCACAGTGAACCTCCTGTGGGGCAGCTTTTATGCCATTCCCATGTGTCCTGTCTTTGGTGACCAGGGAGTAGAGACTGCCACCTCCTCTCCCCTTCCCCTCCTCATAAAGTTGCAGAGAGCCATGAGGTCACCTCTTGTCCTCCTTTTCTCCAGACAAGACAAAACAAGTGTCCTCAGCCTCTCCTCATAGAGAACCCTTTCCAATATTCCTGCAGATATATCAAATTGTTTGATTTTCACTTCCATTTTAATCTGAGATATGACTTCTCTCACTGTGTAGACATACCCTTAGCATTAGACACAGTCTTGACTATGTCAAGGTGTCTATTCCCGACATTAAGCAACTAAGGCTGAAATGTCTACAAGGCTGCAGCCTATGTAAGAATGACATTTAGTCTAAAATTTAGAGTCCTCATAACAAAATCTGATACTGCGGAAGGAAAATATTTCAGGTAATCTGAGAGGGTCCATTTCCACTTCTCCCACAACAGGATTGCACTCAGGTGTGAAGCTGAGCTTTCTATTTGATACTTAAACCGTTTCACAGATAAGGAGGGAGAAAAGGCTTCAAGTCGAAATGGGCATTCAGCTACTTACCAGTATGTCCTAAGGTGGCAAGGAGGGCTGAGTTTTTGTATCCTCTCTGTCTGTTGAAGACCTAGTCAACAACTACAAAGAAGCAAATACATACCAACCATTTAAAGAATAACTGCCATGTTAGACACAAATCAAAATCCTATTGTGATTTGAATTTCTTTGCCCTAAGATCTGTGGTGGCAGCATGCTTATAGTGAATAGGATACTATTGATACATTCCTCTTCCCTCTGGCAAAATCAAAATCAGGTTCCCCAAAACTGATATTAATACTTAAACATATTCAGAGAGAATCTCTTTTGGATTCTTACTAAGTCTTTCTCAGTTTTATGGCTTGTCATATCTGACACGATTCTTAATCGGAGCTCCTTTAAAAACTCAGTGAACAGATAATAATATCTAGAAAACTAGGACATTAAAACTTTGATTCACATAGCACATCTCTCTAGTCTTATCATGCATTATGCATACCTATACTACATTTTGAAGGGAACTGCTGTGACATGTTTTCAGTAGGAGATGTACACATGACTACAGAGTCTACAGCAGATCAGAAAACAGGATTCTGATCTGTGGAAGATGTTCAGATAATTAGGCAAAACTGCAAAAAGGAATATTTTGCCCCAAACCAGAACTTTTTGGGTTGATAATGCAACACTTGGATTTTATATTACCACAGAGGTATCTCATAGGAGGTACAGTTCAGGTGCCCCAGCAGCCCAATGTCAAGGACTTTTTGTTTGTCTAAATCTCCAGTTTGCCATCTTAAGACTATGTCATTGGAACTATTCAAATTCTAGTTAGTATACAATAAAGATAACATGTGCCTACTTTTATCATGTTAGTTTTCCTTTTAAAAGTAATAAGAATTATTGACAAATTGGTATTGACTCTGATCTTTTTAACTGTTATGTAGATGTACTTTCATCCTTATCATTTACTTGACAGTGCTAACACTACATGTATATCCTCACTTTAGTGATGTGACCGACTTTAAAGATTCATAAATTCATTACTATGGTACATAGCAAGGTTAAAAGAGGGAGAATTCCTTATCAGTATCAAGGACTCATACAGTTTGCAACAATCCTAGATCAAATTACCCTTTTGTCTTTCAATAAGCAGAAATCTCCTGCAGTGGCAAATGTTCATAATGGACTGTTTCATCTTGGCAATCATCTGAAAAGCATCTAATTTAATTAAAGCTTTAGGACAAAGTGATCTCTACTTTAACAATTAAATATTTATGTTAACACACATATCACTTAATCGGCATAACATATCAAAAGGTATTAATTGATTGTACAGGGTGCAAGGACTGAAAAAAGCCTAGCGCATGTTTAAAAGTATTTTCTGTGTTAAACTCTAAATAAAAAAGAAAAGATAAAATAACGAGTAAGAAATAAGACAATTGATATTTTAATGATCATTAGCTCTATGCTACCACTATGATAACCGCTGGCAGTACAAACTGTAGGAAAAGTCCCAGAAAAGCTGTGTTCACAGAAGCCACATTTACAAATGCTGGAAATAAAAGAAAGAACAGGAGCAGAGATTAGAGAGATCCTAAGCCCTACAGTAGGTCTGTGTACTCTTGGTCATTAATCACTGCTGAACACTTGATTCCAGAGCCATGCCAAAGAAGCTGTAAGTGGCATAATACTATCTGTGTCAACATGAACTGTATAACGAAACAATATCTACAGCCTATATCATCTCTACAAAGATCAAAAGAATGTATCTCATTTTATTCA
The DNA here is from genome assembly GCF_963932015.1 of Anas acuta. NCBI lineage: Eukaryota > Metazoa > Chordata > Aves > Anseriformes > Anatidae > Anas > Anas acuta. The sequence continues at coordinate 91,168,202 of NC_088980.1, read as the reverse complement.
ATTATCTGGCAGAGAGTGACAGAATTTAAATATGTGAAAGCCAAACTAATTGGAAACACCCTTTTCATTTTTTTTTACAGTCTTTTTCCTAGGGAATTAGAAGATATCTGTGAAGGGGAGGAGGTGAGAACTTGTCTGAATAGTTGCTAAAATTAACTTAAATGTGCAGTTACAGGCCATCTCTTCAGCTAACAAGCACTTACTGATATCATTTTATTTAGTAAGAAGCTGACTTCTACACTAACAAGTAGCTCAATGGGGAACATTCAAGCAGTTTCATGGGGGAACGAATTACAAAGTAACCTCTTATACACTGCTTTTTGAGGTCTTACATGCTTTACTGTTAAAGACCCCTTTTTATTTCCCTATCAAAGGTCAGAAAATAAAACCAAAAATTAACAGATGTAGACGTACAGTACCAGTTCAAGGGACCAGTTTTGACACATATATATATGTGAGTACCCTGTTATGTAACCCTTTGGAAATGTAAAAGCTGTTCATTGGAGTTGCAAATATTAGCAAATAAAACCTGTTTAAGCTATAGTTTTAACACTTTAAGATGGCACAGATGTTGCTACCAAAAGTAGTTCAGGACCTTCCTGTTCTGGCCGCCTTTGTGATTTTAACCCAGGCCAGTTCCTCGCAGAAACACTTGTGGTAACATAGGGCCAAAAAAAAGCAGTACATACTGAAAGTGTTTGATCTCATCTTCACCCTCTTTGCTAGAAAAGCAGATGAGGAAGCAGGTGAGAGAGAATATCTCTATCCCAAACCATAAGGACACTTCAATCTGCATCCCAGAACAAACTGCAACATATTCAGACCAAGATTGTACTTCCATGTTTTGCTAGTGAAACAAGAAAATATAACAATTTGCAAGAAATTCTAGCATCAAAATTTCTACAATGGAAACCCTCTTAATAGGAAAGCATGCCAAAGGATAAGAAACAAATAACTAGAAAACAAGAGAATGAACCTGGGAAAGACAAGGCAGTTTAAAAAATGTAGTGGTGCTCTATGTAAACAGAAAAGGAAGACACCGGATGTAAATTTGCTCATAGAATCATTCAGGCTGGAAAAGATGTCTAAGATCATCTAGTCCAACCTTTAACCTAGTACTGAAGTCCACCACCATGCTACTAAGTTTTAAATCTATATGATTCTTGAAGACCTCTAAGGATGCTGACTCAACCACTTTGCTGGGCAGCCTATCCCAATGCTGCAAAACACATTCATTAAAGAAATGTATCCTAATATCCAACCCAAACCTCCCCTGGTACAACTTGATGTCATTTCCCCTCATCCTAGTGCTATGTGTAACATCTCTAGAATAAAACATAACGTCATGTAACCATCACTAGTTATTTCTGTTTTCAGCCACACACTGTTCAGAAATACAGTCTGTGGACTCTCCTCCAGCATTTATTAAATAATAATAATAATAGTAATTATTATAATAATACATTGATTCTTCATCTCAGACTTCAGGGAATTTGGAACATCTTGCTCCATATTTTGGTCACTGACTTGGTTTGTCCTACTAAGCCTACAGGTACTTTTATAGGAGCCGTTGCTTACAAATCTTTCCAACAAAGTTCTGTACACTTTTGTTTGGATATTTGCAATGGACTTTCTCACCATGATTTGTTTTAAAATAGATGAAATGTTGAAATACCAGAGCTCTGTTTTAGAGGTAAGAAAAACATCCGAATCTCTGAGAGCCTTAAAAAAAATAATAATAATAAAAAATCATTTAAGTAAAGAAAATTAAGAAATTTTAGTAATCAATGGTTTGGGGACTTCCTAAGTCTGGACTGTTTTGCCCTTACTCACTCTTGAGAGATCACTTCAAAATATTTTTTTCAAATTTATATCCAAATCATGCATAGCTTTATCATCTAAAATATTTTAGAAAGAAAGTATTTCCTTGTATTTTAAATTTCTGCAACTTCTTATGACAATTCCTGCTTCTTGCATTGTGAGAAATACTGAATACTTGTTCTTGTTTAACATTACCTTTTTGTATTTAACTAATTTAAATACACCCCATCTCACTTGTTTCTTTTCCAAGTTGAAAAACTAGACAATAAAACAATAGATGATATTAATTGTTGATACAGTCAAAGAAATATATGGAAAGAAGAAAATATCCTCTAACTATTAAAACACACCTGTGTGTCTGACCTTGATATGTTGTTGAAGAAACAAACATCAGAATCACCAGACAGTTCTGTGAAAAGATCCAGATGGATCTGCACAGGTGGTCAAAAAGACATGTATAACACTACTGATAGTCATCAATGCAACAGATAAAAAATAATAATAACAATAATAATAGCAATAATTAAACATATTAATATATCAATAGTATTATTATTATTATTATTGTTGTTGTTGTTGTTGTTGTTGTTGTTGTTGTTGTTGTTCATTATGATATTGTGCAGAACTAGCCGGAACCCATACTTTCACCGATGCACACAGTTCTGCTCCCCACTCTGTGAGAAAGAACAGAGCAAGACTTGACAACATATATATTATACACTACACCATAGAGACCTCAACAGGCTGGGTGAACTGGGTGAAAACAAATTGAATGAGTTTTAACAAAGACAATTGTAATATCCTACATCTGGGAGGGAATAATCCCAAGCAGCAGCACAGGCCAGTGATTTACTGGCTCAGGTATATCTCACCTAGAAAGGACCTGGGAGTCCCAGTGGATAATAAGTTACACATAAGCAGGAAGTGCATCCTTGTATCAAAGAAAAAAAAATAATGGAACCTGGACTGCATCAGCATGAGTAGAACCAACAGATAAAAATTTACACTGTTTCATTCTCCTTGGCATTTATTAGGTCACACCTAGATTAACATATCCAGTTTTCAATCTCCAGTACAAAAGACAGAGTGAAATGTTGGATATGATCCAGTGGAGGTCCCTCAAGATAATTAAAGTGTTGAAGACCTTGATGTGTGGTGAAAGGCTGAAGGAATTCAGCTTGCTCAAACTAGAGAAGAGAAGGGGCAAGACAGAGTCAAATCACATTCTCCCAAAGTTATGGAGGAGATGGAGGTACTCTTTACAAGGACACAATGCAGGATAAGAATCAAAGGGCATAGGGAGCTTCGAAAAGAAATTGCATCTGCAAATAATAAAATATTCTTCACTGTAAGAACAACAAAACTTTGGAGTAGCTTGTCCATGGAAGTGGCAGAGTCTTCCTTGCTTGAAATATTCAGAACTTGTTTTTTGGGGGGCAATGGGTAACCTAGTTCAAAACCTGGCTCTCAACTGCTGGTGGTTCAGGTGATCTCCAGAGGTTCCTTCCACTCTAGATTTTTCCCTGCTTCTACACGGGAGGGCAGCAGGCACAATGAAATTTCTGAAAGAGCTTCTGCAGAGGGCAAAAAGCAGCAGACTAGCACTCTTTCAACAATGAAAAATAAATGGTAGAAGACAGAAAGGGAGAAGGCAGAGGTTTACTTCATCATGAAACACCCACAGAAGGTAAGTATGGAACAGATACTCAATCTTTTTCACAATACAGGAAGGAGGGGATATCAAATTGAATTTTCAAAGGGATGGCTTGAAAGAAGCCAAACTATTTTTACCAACAAAACTTAACTGACCTGTGAAACTCACTGACACACATTTGCTGTGTCTCAAAAGAATAAGAGGAATCAAAGGGACAAGCTGAAATGAGTCCATCAAGGTCTGTTAATAGAAGAGATGCAGGCTCAAACTTTGGACAGGAAGTCACCAAGCTCCATACCGCAGACCATGGAATATAGTCAGACCTTTTTTAAAAGGATTTCCTGTATGTGGAAAACTAAAGTTCATGGGAGAATGGGAATACTTTACCTAAAAAAAATCTCACCAGAAATACATTCTGATGTTTATACTGCCATGTCTGAATGATAATATTCACTAGCTTATTGCTCCCTTCCCTTCCCTTCCCTTCCCTTCCCTTCCCTTCCCTTCCCTTCCCTTCCCTTCCCTTCCCTTCCCTTCCCTTCCCTTCCCTTCCCTTCCCTTCCCTTCCCTTCCCTTCCCTTCCCTTCCCTTCCCTTCCCTTCCCTTCCCTTCCCTTCCCTTCCCTTCCCTTCCCTTCCCTTCCCTTCCCTTCCCTTCCCTTCCCTTCCCTTCCCTTTTTTCCTTTCCCTTTTTTCCTTTCCTTTCTCTCTCTCTTTCTTTCTAGATTTCTGACAAAAAACTTAATTCTCTATCTTGGGAAAAAAATAGATCCTGCAAAATATACCAATTCCTATATTTTTGAATAGATGACTACATAACAACAACCAACATTTGGCCTATTTTTCTTTTTAACTGATGCTGGGAGCAGTGAGATGGAAGAAGGATCATGCATATGATTGCAGCAACAGTGGGAATTCTCCTAGCTTTATAAATGAGATCCATGGCTTACCACAGGGAAGCTACAGAATGCCTTAAGGCCCCAACTGTAGTTGCCTGTCTAAACCTGCTGTGCAGCAGGATTTTTTTCTTAAAATTCATAATTTACATCTTTTTGCCAGAAGGGAAGTTGTACCTTTTCCTATTTTAAAATAATAATAATAATTAAAAAAATGAAAGTGTAGATTTTATCAGTAGCCTTTGGTAAATATTTCTTTCTATCTTTTAACTGAAAGTCTCTAAAGGGAAGTTGTCTCATGTAAAACTGAAAGATAAGCTCACATGCTTTTTCTTGGTAGGATTCTCGGAGCATGATGATGTAATAGTGGTCCAACACAGAAAAAATCTGGTTAGTTCATTTTCATTGTCACATGAGTTGCAGAGGAGCTAAGTTGTTCAGCTGTGCCAAGATGGCTACAGAGTGTGAATAACCATAATCTTTAGACCCAAACTCATCTTCATTGGCATCAATATCAGAATGCCTACAGGTTTCATTTCAGCCATGATTTCCTGAGTTCCAAATGCTTACTTGGGGTAGAAATACTGGTATCAAAATTTCTCTAGATTTGTACACAATGGTGATACATTACTAACATTAGAGGACTGAGCACTAAAATTATTTCATCAGGCAAAATATTTTTTCTGTTAGACCCAAATTTCACAGCTGCTTTTTGATGCACTCATGTACCACAACCAAGTGACAGTAGGATGAAACGCGTCTTTGAGCCATATTCACAGGTATCCTGGCCCACCACTTAAACTGATTTTAAGATTGTGTATTACATCCTTTCTGTCAAAATATTGATAAGAAATTCAAACATCCAGATCTGAGTCATTCACAGCACATGGCTCAAACACTTGTTTCCTGAAATAAATGGCAAAGCATTAAATTCCTTTCTCCTTTGCTTTTTGAAAGTCCTTCAAAAATCAGAGGTAACTCAGTGGGCCTGTTCATATACAAATATCTTATTTTCCAGATCCATTTTGAAGTATCATTTCACTCTTTTGTGATCAAATGCAGACTCTTGAAAGGACTAAATTCTGTCTACATAAAAATCTCAGTATATTCCATCACAAAGAAATGAATTTTATTCCATCAAACAATTCATTCTATCTAAAATCAGGATCAATTTAAGTAGAATATAAATTATTCTTTAAATAATTCTTCCTTTTTTTTTTTTTTTTTTTCCTGATTAAATGAACCAGATTATAATTATTCTGATTAAATTTCAAATACCTTTGGCCCTATGTTGCTGCTATTTGGAATACATCCAACAAAGTGAAAAAGGCTTGTTGATCTGTTCCGTCAAGATGATGAGCTATTATAAGCAGATAATCAATGAGTTTCAGATATGGTTGTCAGCTTCTTAAACACAAATAGAAAATCAAACTTTGGAGAAGAACAGAACTGATGTTATTATCCTGTGACCCTAACTGAAGTTGATTTTTCAATCTCTATGAATATAAAATACAGAAAATAAAAATAGAGAGTGCTCCACAGCTACTGTATTTAAAATACCCCAAGGAGCATCTTTTTGTCAAAAGGCTTTTAAAATCCATTTACATTGCAATAATGGAAGCATACAACAACTAATCACAAGTTAATTTTTTAAGCGGAAGGCCTAGAGGATAAAATACTGACTCCTTCACTGACATAAACCCCACATAAGTATTAGCAAGTGACATCCACAAAATTCAAAAGCTACAAAATGTTACAGTCTCTCTCTCTTTCTCTCAGGCTGGCAATCTCTGCAAAATACAAGCACTTATGAGTCAGCAGTTCATTTGCATGTTGCCCCAGAAGATGAGAGAATTGCTATTTTTGTTTGGGAATAGGGTTGTTTTTAAAGTGATGAAAAAGGCAAAATGATAATCAGGGATGATTACTTTAAAACAATGGGAGCACTCAGATAATACACAAATCAGTTTATCAGACCTAAAATGAAAGCATATAAAATTTTATGCATGGCTAATGCGCAATATTTCTAAGTATTTTACTTCCCCCCAAAAAACTCCTAACACATAAATCACCTAGGACCTATACTGTGAGTTTTAAAAGATTCCTAGATTCACAACTACAATATCAACTTGAACAAATTCTGATTTGTATAAACCCTAAAACACATTATCTCTGCTCCTTTTTCCAATGTACCTGGGGGAGCTAATCTGAAAAGCAGGACAGGTCCTACCTATACATGCACAGAAATCTACAGCATCTGAACTTTGACTTCAAACTGGCCTGTTTGTAACTCAGTACCTTGACATTTCATATGGAATTTCAATTTACTTTCCAGGTTTTCCAACATGATAAAGTCAATCCTCCATTACACCCATAAACCAGAGCATCAGATGAAGTAAACAGCCTGAGTGAGAACACTCAGTTTCCCCCAGCCCTGAGCTAGTTCTTCAAAGTTTCTAGCACAATTTTACCCAGACTTGCTGCACAACAAGAAACGACCATACATAATATGAAAACTGGCTGGGAGTTCAAAATTTCTCCAGATCTGGAAGAGAAACTATCTCAGTTCCCCACATCTCTCGGGACAGAAACCATCAGTTGATTGACTATGTTTTTTCTTCAGCACTCCCTTTCTCTGGCAATCTGAGGATTAAGTAAAACAATGGGTTAACCCGTTGCAGTTATCGAAAACCATGAGTCTGAGACCAGAAAGCACAAGGCTAATACCTGAGATATTAAGACATTTCCTTTGGACTGATTTTCCTGTCTGCTAGCTCTTACTGGGTTTTCAGACCACACAATATTGTTATATTGCAGTTCAAAATAATTTTTTTTTTGGTTACTAGTCCTTATATCAGATAACACAGTGCCCTAGAACATAAACCTCTGCTTTTCCTCATCCTGTATCACTGCATTTCATACTTTCTAAGCCAACACCTGACTTTTGTCTCAAATCCAATTCCACCTTTCTTCCATGGACTGATGTTATTCCTTTCTCCTAGAACTCAGGAAAAGAAACACAAGAGAAGTGTTCCGTTTTCCTTCTCTGCATTAAGAGACAGAGAAGAAAGCAGGGTTTAGGCTACCATCTAGTCCCAGGATGAAAAAAGAAATGCAGCAGAGAGGTGGTAGGATAAACACTATGTTCTCCTTTCCATCACTTACCACTAAAAATGTTTTGCTGCATCAGGATAGAAGAATAGCTATCAATGTTATTTATAGAGGTGACTTCAAATACTGTATTTTAACTCCATTTTGCAGCTTCCAAGAGAAGAGGTGATCCTCATCAGTGTTAACAACTATACTATGCTGATTTGCATGTTAAATTTGATGAGCGCCTTAGCAGACAGAGATCACCAGATCACATCTTCTCACCTGTACATTCTGTTCACAAGTTGGGTAACTCTTTGTCCAAAATGTGTCTAAAATGCTTAGAATTATTTTAATTCTAGATTAGACAATCATCACATTTGCTTTTTAGAAAGAAAAACATGTTTTCATACAACCTGATTTATAGGGGAAAAAGAGGGTGTTGAATATTTTTAGTAGAATCATCCTTTATCTTCTCCCAAGAACCTCTCACTCCACTCAGATGTTCTCTTTTATATTAATGATGAGGAGAAAGAAGAGAGGGCTTTGTCTTCCTTTGAAGGCACTTGTAAGTAGATTTTGTTTTCCACAGAGAGAGAAACAAGAATCACACTGAACAAGGAGACTTGCTTCTGAAAAAGGTACTGGCTGCATCACCTTCATCTGTCATAGAATGAGCTAAAGCAGGAGCCAGTGCCAGCACTGAGAGAGATGAATTAGTCTTTAAAAGAAACAAAAATGGGCTGTATGAGGCTAAAAGCAATGGTGGATGACAAAAATTGATGGAAAAAAAAATTCTGCCCTGCAGACTACATTCATGCAAAAATGTAAAGCTTGAAAGAGTTGGAATTGTTAGGTTTTCAACATTATGTGCCCACTGGCCAAACCTGGTTTGTTTTTCCCCATAAAAGTTGACGAGCTGAATCAAATTAGCAGGAGAAGTAGGATTTGGCCACAGATATGCCATTTTAAAATGAGGAAGAAAAAAAAGAAAAGAAAAACAAAACAAAACAAAACAAAAACACAACACAACATTTTTCATCTGTATTTCAAAAGTCAATAAACATAAGTTGACTCAACTGAGTATTCAGGATTATGCTTCTGAGGCCTGAACACTATAAAATCTGTGTGTTCTGAAACTGCCACAAACTGTGAGCTGAATCTTTATTGAGTTAAAACCTCACTGAAGGTTCAAGACAGAGAGGTGGCAACAAGAAGAATTCAGAACTGAGCTCCTACAGGCCCATTTAAAAGGCTATGTTGAAGTCAGTGTTTCTATCAACAATTGCCATTAAAATATAACAAAGACAATAAAGGGAATAGTGATTCTTCTTCATTTTCTTGTGGCAGTAACACAGAGAGGAATTTGCTAGAGTAAATAAAATTCTTAATTCTGTATACAAAGTAATACTGAAACTTTAAGGCTTCATGTTTACTGGGATGTGTATTTTTTATTGGTGACATGAAAAGCATTGGGATTTTCTGCCATTATTAAAACCTTACTTCAATTTAAGTTTTATTTCCTGATGGTAAATCCAAAATAACACTTTTATGTTGTTTGGCAAAGCTATAAAAGTGCTTGCACATATATATCAATTGTTTTTTGTTAGAAGGGGCTCTCACATCAACATTCCTCTGCCCCCATAGAACAGATGTCATGCCATTTTTCCAATATATAATTCTAATTTATCAATATCAATAATGGTGAATTGCAAATACAAGTAATTGTTGGCAGACAATATAAACAATTCATTCAGAGCACGCTCCCACTGCTATACATGTACTTCTAATTCCTGCCTTAAAAAAAAAAAAAAAACATATCACACTTAATCTGTGATTCATTTTCCAAACCACAGATTCAAAATCAGTGTATTAGTCCATTAATGGAACAGGAGAAGGAGTAGTATTGCTCTTGGACTGTCATGTAGTTCTGAAAAGAACTATCTCTATAGACTGTTTTACAATAGAATAGAATAATTCAGTTGCAAGGGACTACAAAGATTTTTGAGTCCGACTGCTTGACCACTTCAGGGCTAACCAAAATTTAAAGCATATTATTAAGGGCATTATCCAAATGCCACTTGGACATCCCATCTCCCATCTGCTTGATTTCAGAGAAAGAATGATTACTTGGCATTTTATTCCATTTTGGAAAGGAAAATATTGGAACAACAACTTCGAACGAAATGGAAATTACAAATTTTGATGAGTTCTAGAGCTGAATAACTACCATGAAGTTTTTGTCTTGTCTTGATAGCACCAAGCCATCACTTGTTCTGGGGGAAGAAACTCTTCTTTCTTATTGAGGCAGAATGTCACATAGAAACCCAAACAAAACTTTCATCTGAGAACATACTGTCAGTTTTACTCACAATCAGGCAGCCTAGTTGCTCATTCAACATCAAGCTTAAAAACAGGATTCCTCTTTCCATTTCACAGAGCTCTGAATGAATTTCATATGCTGTACAATATAGCTCAATATTCTAATACAGTCTAATTGTGCCTGGTATTGGTCCCCTCAGGCCCCTTGCTTAAATTCATTCACAATGTCAAGCTCAGTTTAAAATGTATGGCCTGGGAACTCACCTCTTGATGCTCTAGTACTACCATTTTACTTTGTTGTTTGAGACTCATCACTTCATGTATTGTCTTTAACTCATCATATGTAAAGAATAACAAAACTCCTGTATTTTGGTGCAAGCATGTGCTTGCTGAATAGCTCCAGGAGGGCTTGTCAACTGCAAAATGAGAATTTCTCAACCAGGACAGCAAGAGGACAAGTGTCTTGCTGTTTGGCTGCTGCTTCTTTGGGGCTCTTCATGGGCACAGGAGAAAGAACTACGCTTTGCCTCATAGTGTCTGATGGCTACAAATATTACACATATTTGGAATTCTACAAAACATATGGTTTGTCCCAGTCCATCTCCCAGATACTCAAGGCAAAGCAAATCAAGGACATTCTGCAGTGCTACTTTAATATAAATGCCAGAATCAATTTATAAGTCACTATACAGTAAATGCTTTTCATGAACTACTAAATAAATTTTACTAGTAAAGAAATTAATATGTGATACTATTTAGGAATGTGACTTCTGATACTACAAATGTATTGGTAGAAATTTATTTGGATAGTTTTTATGGGAGAGGTGCTATTGATTATATATACAGGCACTTATATTGATTTCAGAATGCATAGACACTTGTACAGCTGCGCATGCATTTAAAGTGAATTTTTATATCCTCCATGGATTAATGATAACTATGCAAATAAGTAACACTGTGCAATGTTTTTGTTTTTTCTTCTGATTGCAATCAATTGTTTATCTTTTTCATTGTCTGTTGGAGCATTACATACTAGACCTAATAAATGTTTCCATCCAGTAACAGGCAACACCCACCACAGGAAGATTTAATTCACCCTATCAGAGGCGATGTTGTACCAAATGAAAGATCCCTCCATGCATTGCTGAAACATCGTAATGGAAGCTATACAGCTGAGATTAAGAACAAGCTATAATAATTCTTCAATCAATTCTTTTAATTTTGTAAGAAATACTTCAAATTTTAACAATTTAAGTTGCAATATGAATACTTTCCTTTATGTTTACTAGTCCTAATATTTCCACTGACACTATACAAGTATATTTAGTATATGACAACATATACTAAAGAAAAAAAATTACAGAGCTTCCACTGAACTTCCACAGTTTCTCTGTTTGCCTTTGATAAGTCTCACATTTACAAAGGACATACTTTTCCAAGACTTTCACGCTCACCTGTTACATTTCCTTTCATTCTTACTGCTCTGTTTCATTAACATACATTATTTGCATAACATTAATTAATGTAATATTTGAAGAAATATTTTTCTTATCTTTGAAGACACATTCAGATTTTATTTTTATTTTTAATTCTATATAATTTATTGGTTCATAACTTAGATAGAGTAAAACTTGCAACTTGTGTCATGCATGAGTAAGTCTGGAAGCCATGTAAGGACTTGTATATCCCAGCTCCAGAGATTAGTAAAGAAAAGATGTATTCCTCAGCAAAAGTGTAAGGTGATTTGCAAAGTCAGTTGCACCTATCTGCAGCTCTAACTGGCACCACAAACATCTTCACATCTGCACATTTTCACATCTTTGTGCCAGTTTTCTTCACATGGTAGCCCATAAGCCAAATTTGGTCCATGAGACTGTGTCATTGAATTTGGCTTTGTGTAAAGACAAAGTTGATATAACCCACAGAGGTACTCACTGAACAGTCAAACATTTCAAGGCTCTGCCTCTGGCCTATATAGAGCTTATTTTCTTTCCCATCTGCCTCTCTTCCAAAAACCGTAAGAATCATGCATTATGCTCTGCTTTTCTCTTCTCCCAAGTCAATTTTCCTGTTTCAGCTCTGTTCTCCAATCACTTTGCTATATAAGTGATACCATCTTAGACTATCTAGCATGATCACAAGACAGTGTTGCTTGCTCCCTCTGTCTGCTCCCTTTTATGTCTGATCTGAATTGGACCAATTGTATCTGTTAAGTTTTACATGCTATTTTAGGAACATTTCCTACTTTACTGAGTTCAAGAAGCCTGATGCAATGTATCCACTGTAGGAAATGTTTCATTCATGTTTCTGCGCATATAACAGACTCTTCCCTATACTCATTTCCGAATACTTTTTAAGTTCCCTCTGTAATATATGGCTTTTGACAGAGGCAGTTCTTGCCTTTATATGTAACTAAGCAAAAAGGGAAAAAAAAAATAAAAAATGTGCCATGTCATCCCTGAGGATTACTGTACAATAAAGCATTGAGGATTTCTGCAAGTGGCTGACCTAGCCACCATAGAGGAAGAAGTAGTCCATAGTAAATACATGGCCAAATCCACTTAATGTTAGTCCAGCTTCACACAGTTCTCTCCTGTATGACTATGAGTCTCTGGCATTTCAAGTACCAGAGAAGGAATTAACAAAACAACTACTATAAGACTTCACCGACCATCCCTTTGTCATCTGACAGTATTGCATTTAATGCTGAGAGGGAAGGGAAGTGTTTCCTTCCTGAAGCATTATTTTTAATGAGTGGTGTGTTTGTCTTTTAACAGTATGCTTTGACTAATTGATTCAAGAGCAAAAGAAAATATTTCAGTTTTAATGTCATATCTTAAATCATTATTCTTCAACCAAAGTGAGTCAGGTTTATGAATTGTTTTTTCACTAACTCCTTGTGTGTACTCATCAATTTTATATTTGACTGCTTCATTTTGTTTTCATTTTGACAGCTGTTGTGTTTATATATGTATATGTATGGGTATGTATATATATAAAGAAATAAAACTTGTTAATACTTGTGCTGTTAGCCTAGATTACCACATTATCAACATGCAATTTTTTAAATAGAATGGCATTTCAGATGTTTAAGTTTATGTTTTGGAACAGAATTCTTAGTCGCAATGATGGCATATTTCCAGCTCTGTTATTCTGTCACTTGTTTAAAGTCTCTAATATGTCATTTGGAGGAGTGAATTACTATTTATCAGCAGGTATTTAATAAAAGGTCAGATTTTTCCTAAAATATAATTTTGCATATTTTAAATCTCCAGAAGCTATACACAGAGCTGCAGGATACCATTTAATGAAAAGATGGTATTTGTACAACTATCTATAGTGAGAATTTATATGGCCAGGCCCAGAATGCAATTTTTTCTGCTGCTGTCCACAAAGACTTATGAGACTACTGTTCATCCTGTGGAGGAACTTTCTTCCACCAGCAAACACTTCATAATTTTCACTGCTTTATGATTGCTAAGACCATGGATAATATGGGACCCAGTCACTGGTTTCACACTGGTTTCACATCTGAAGAAGCAGAATGACAATTGGGTTAATGACATGTTAGTCCAAATGCTCTGATGCCTGAAGAGAAAACTCATGTCCTTTGTTCACCAGTTTTGGGGAAAATTACATCGGTATAAAACCCAACTCTCTGTTTCAGAAAAATGGTGAGATAGTATATGTCAGGTGCTTTGAACCTGTGGCTCACCGAGATCAGCGTTATTTACTCAATCATTAAAACCCTTTTTTTTAGATAACTTAGTTTTCCCCTGAAGATCTCTTGTGCAAGATGCAGTGAAATGTGATCTTGTACAGTTAGTAGCAGTTTCACAGCTGAAGATCATGTTATACGTTTGAAGGCTAAGATATAGGTGGATATTAAGACATTAGATTTAATGAGATGGGCCTAGTAGGACAATTAGGAGTTGACTATAGAGCACATATTTCCTCCAGGTTCAAATGTGTGTTTCTATAAAGGTTTGAAAAGCAGCAGTGCCAAAGAGATGGATGCACAAAGAATGAATCATGTGACAGGTTTTCAAAGACTTAGAGGAGACTCATAAGCTTATTCACTTGAAACACCAACTCTCAGTGAAAATTATTGAGACAGAGGCCTCACTGATTTTCTCTCACAGACAGAATTCACCTTTCTGTCTTTGAAAATTCCCCCCTTCTACCTCCTCCCCTCCAAAAACAACAACAGCAAAAATGAAAATCCAGAAGAATCACTACTTACTTGAACAACAACAACAAACTTTACTTGGGAGAAAGAAAATCCTTCTCTGGACTTTGTAAGGAGATAATTTTCTATGGGAAATATTCTGAATTCCCAATGATGAGAATAATTTTTGCTCATGAAAAATAAAATGGTATATGGCAACACTTTCTGAAAAACTTAAGTGCAAATGCCTGCAGTCACGCTAGCTAGAGGACAGACTGGGTACTTTAAAGGAAAATTTTGAGTGACACATGAGGGTTATAGAAAAACACTGCTTTGTTCTGGTAGGGAAAGACTCTGCCTTCCAAAGATGTTCTGTATTTATCTTCTGATGCATAACTAAACTGCTCCCCTAAAGAAGAAGTGATACTGACTTTAGATAGAAATACAATCTTAGAAAATAACAACTTATAAGAAATGTTGTGCATGAGTCTATCATAACAATATCATCAATAGCTAACTCACATATGTAGAGAAGTCTGACAGGAAGGATTTCACCACAGAATTGCTTCTGCCACAACACGTTCTTAGTCTGACACAGCAGTTAAACCAGAGAAAGCTTCAGTTCAAAAAACACTGTTAACAACAATGTCCACTGTGGAACATGGTCTCTGAGCTCCAGATTAGATTTATTATACAATCACATCCTGAACATCCTTGGTACTGGATTCCTTTTAGGAACAACCAGAGATCATTTCATATCCCTAATTTACCCCATAAGTTGACAGAATGACTGTTCCGCATGAGTAGCTCTACCTATCAATATATTGGAAATCATAAAATTTGAAAGGCATCTATCTTTCACTGCACGACTCTCCCAAAAGAGAATCATTTATCTGAAAAGCACAGGTGGCATAAAAGTCAGATGCACTGAACCCACTGTAACAAAGTTTACTTTGAAAGGAGATAAACTAAATCAAGAGTAATGCTTAGGCTAACCTTGTTTGGAATATCTAACAAGAATAGCTATTAGGAGCAGCTGTTTTGAGGAAACAGCTCCTAAAATGTATGATATATTTCAAATAACCCTATGGGGTGAAAAGAAAAAAAAAAAAAAAAGCAGAAATGGGAAAGATAGGAAAATGATGACAAGAAAGCATTTCTTTCCTCCTCTCTGAAGTCAATCTTAAAATATGAATTGTGCCTTATGTGCTAGAAGAATGTACAATAAGTGGAAAGCATTTTGAAAAAGTTTATCTGCAGTAAATTTTCAATCAAGTAAGGATAGATATAAAAAATATTAACAATACATATTCCAGATGAAAATATCTAATGAGAAGCCCTTTACTTTTTAGAAAGTCTCTTTTTAAGGGAGGTCCAATAAGTTTCAGAAACTCAAGATTATTCTTCCTTTGATATATGTTGGAAAAAATAATGGCTGTCACTTACAGGAACTGAGTATTTTTACTGAATTCACACACTGAATTCACACACATGACTGAATTAATGGCTGTTACCTAACCAAGCAATCCTAGAAGGAGAAAATCCTTTGGTCATCCTTTCACTAAACATACAAGGCAAGGTAAATATTCAGGCAATAAATGTAGGCCCAAGACAGGTTTGTTTATACACGTAGCCACCTCAAGAGTATTGCCCCTTTACCAGGCTGAAGCCTCATATAACCTATCAAATACTTCCAAGAGAAAATGGGAGATGTGTTATTACAGTGTACGAAATATCAAAGGAACGACAGTGGAAGAACTTACTGGCTTTGCCTTGGTTGTGTAGGAATTTGTTTGCTGGATCTTTCCTCACAAAATGCTGTGAGTTTGGGAAGCTTATATTGCTCCTTACTTTTGAGTGGAGAAAGTTGGGGTGAATCATCTTTGCTTTGTGACACACAGTGCTTGGGTAGCTAGAGAGCAGCCTTCAACGCTATCTGTGATTTTGAATATTTATGTTGATGTTCCTGTTGCTTTCAACCCAAAGTGATTACACACAGTAGCAATTCATTGTTGAGGGCTGAAGGCTACTTGAAAGACCTGAGAATGGTCAAGAGAGGGAATGATCCTTCCCATTTATTTTGCATTTCAGGAAAAATAAATAAATAAAAATGATTATTTCAATTGTAATTAATTTGTTAACAGTAAGTCCTCTTTCTATGAATACAGAAGGAAAAAAAAAAAAAAAAAAGAGAGAGAGAGAGAGAGAAACAAGCAGGTTTTCCTTTATTCCTCAATAAAGTCTTGCACTCCAACAAGTTTTGTGCCCAAGTCTTCCCTCTTCCTTCTTTTAAGGAAGATTCACTCACACAGATTCAGACTGGCTTTTTCTATAGCCTGCAGCTGGCATTTCTGCTACCATCCACAAGCCACAGTCTAGATACTTTCTCTAACATTTCATCCTGCCCAATGCCTCAGTAAGCCTTCAACCAGCAGCTGTTAGAAGTAGTACTTCTACTTTACTTCTGCTGTAAAGAATTTGTTGTACTTTCACAGACTCTTGTAGTTGTGCTGGTGCCTTTAGATCTGGGATTGCTTGTCTCATAGCTGGCATCATGCCATAAACTCCCTCTGTGGTTATCCTCTCACTCTCCATGTGTTCTGGATCACTTGCATAATGCTGAAAGAATTGGTATGAACATAATAAAATCCCTGCTTTAGACACACTTGCTAGTTCACCTTTGTCCCTTTTAGAATGAAAAAACATTTCCTGGTTTCTAAGACTTCTGGTTTTGTTTCTCCTAGCAACTCCACTTTTTCTGTTGGTTCTTTTTTTGTCACATAGTTCAGTTGGCTGTTGCAAAGCAAATTTTATAGATCTAGTGTTGTCACTACATATTTAATTTCAGCAAAGATTTTATCATCTGTACTTCTGGCTATAAGACTTACTGCCCAAATGAACACTTCATTCTTTGGTTTTAGCATATTTCTCTTTAGATTATATATGTTTTGTTCTCATTTCTCATAAAAGAAACATTTTTCACAAAATCTTGCAAAGTTCCATGTATATTTTGTCATCCGTTTTTACCTTGCCACATTCATGCACAAAGAATAACCTGAAATTATCATCAATTAAATGATTTTCAATTGAATTGTATTTTATTATTTACTACAAGAATAATATAGCTCACATATCTGTAATATAAAAATGTTTGTGGATATATTTCATGGGCCTACAACCTCTGTGGAATCTTACAAATCCATACAATGTTCCTAAATGTCCATAGGAATTGAAGGATAAGTAAAACTGCTTGCCATCAAAGTACCAGTTATATTGCACACATCAGTAAGGAAGTTCATATGCATTGTTTATTCCCATACGTGACAGAAGTACGATATGTGAAGAACCAACGTAAATACTAAGGGAAAAAAAAAATAAAAAGGAGAAAACTCACCTCACACAGGTAAAAACCCTCTCCCACTCTAAGCCACACATTTTATTTTGAAAGGTTTGTTTGGAGCTACTATGCCTACCAACCAAGCTCCAAAAACACAGGAAATATAGACAGTGAAAAAAAACAACACCCCACAACCACCTAACAACGAAACAAACAAATAAAAACCAACCAACCAAACACACACACACACACAAAAACAAAAACAAACAAACAAACAAAAAACACAATGATCTGCACTTCCATTATACTTTATAATATCTTTTTCTGAGCAAGGTGAGGTTCAGATATGTAGATTTGGGTCTTTTTTCTTTCTTTCTTTCTTTTTTTTTTAAATGTCTAGTTTCTATCAAGTCATCTTGCATGAATTTGAAGGCATTATTTCTTAAGTTTGAAAAAAAATGATTATATCCTAGCTTCACTCTTACCACGTGCTGCACTACATTATTTAACAATTGATAGCAATGGGAATTTCTGCAAAGATTGGAACAGATAGCCCAGAGAGACTGTGGTGTTTCTATCTGTGGAGATATGCAGAATCTGACTGGACATGGTCCTGGGCAGTCTGCTCCAGCTGACCCTTCTTGAGCAGAGGGGTTGGACTGGATGAGCTCAAGTGCTCCTTTCCAACCTCAATGATTCTGTGATAGAAAATTATGTATGTTTACCATTGCAAGCCAAGTAAGTTCTTCAGTACTCCCTTTTCTTTTAAGAGCATGGGACACGAGACTGTTTTTGCTCTTAAAATTAGGCATGTGATTAAACTATCTGATACATCGACATATCTCATTTTAGTACAGAGAGTTAACCTGCTTCATTTTGCTGATGCATGAAAAATCCTGAAATGTAATAGACCCATTAAAAATAAATCAAGTTAGCTACATATTAAACATGACTGATAATTAGATATGGAAAAATTTATTCTTACATTTATCAATGATCTATGACTGCTTCTGTATAGATACTTACTGATATAACCACCTACTTGTAAACATGCGCATATTGGATTGGATTGCATTGTGTAGCTGCCATCAACAGAAACCAAAAACTATTAATTTGGAGAGAACTTCAACCAACTGCTTAAACTGGATGCTGAGAGTAGCCTGAGATAAATCCAAAATTAGCATAGTGTGTTCAGGTATGCCTTCCAAATATTTACAGAATGGACTGGATTGTGAGCTGTACAACAAGACATATTTCATTCAAGAAGCCCCCTGTGTAAATACACATATTTTGGCTAGCTCATAGGAGCCCCAGCATCCTGCCTCCTTCCTGGAACTGTCCAAATGCAAAAAACTTACTTTCTGTAGAGCCTAATGGAAAATGCTTCCTGGTTCATAGGGATTATGGTTGGAGTTCAATAACTGACCCATCCAGCAGCACAACAGTGGAAGGACACAGCACTCTAAATTATCTTTGGGTTTTCATTTGTGCTATAATTACTAAAGCTCTTGTTTGCTCCTTATTTTATTAGTGGAAACCAGTACTTTTGTTGCAGTATTAGGAAAAAAAAACAAAAACACAAAACAAAACAAAACAAAACAACAAACACCAACAAACACCAACCAACCAACCAACCAAAAAACCCTTTCCCTAAATGGACAGGCTCTCAGGCAGTAAGCCTAATGTCTTCATCAGTGCCAGTGGTATAAATACCAGAAAGAGTGACAGCTAATCCACAAGCACTCAAAAGAAAAAATGAAAAGGCCAGTTACTTGTGCTTGTCAGTGCTAGTCTCATGCACACCTATTAGCTTGCAAGTCCTTCAGATGATCAGACACTAATGAAATGAGTGGGGGGGGGGGAGAAGAACAGAGGAAAAGGACGGAAAACAGAAGGCACAGCAGCAAAATATTATTTCCTACCTATGTAAATGGGAACAGCACATTTTAAATGGATCTTTACAGTGTGACTTAAATCATTTGAGGACTAAAGATCTCTCTGTACTGTATCAGCATCTCAGAATCACTCTTAGTTTTTTAGTGTTTTGTGTTTTTTATGTTGTTGGCTTTTTTGTACTCCCCTATCTCCTTTCCCACCTCCCCCTTTGTACTCCCCAGCATTGTCAGTATTTCAGCTTTGGCAATATCAGAGCAAACAGAGGAGGGATTGAAACAAGAGAATCACATTGAAGAGATTGTTCTGGCAGCACTGTGCACTGTTGCTTTACTAATCCAGCATATGCAAGGTATTACTGACTTGTATTCTATTAAAAAACATTAGCAGAGCAAAAAAGTATCCAGTGCTAACTCCAAGCACTGATGAGCTCCAAGTGAACTTCTCTCTTACAGTCCTCACCTTTCATTCTCACTCTGCAAAATGAGACAAAGAGGGAGAGGCCACAGTTTTTGTTTGCCTGATAACAACTTTTAAAAAGTAATATGTATATGGAGCCAGTGTAGTCAGTAATTTGATCAGCCAAGCCTGACTGACATATGTGTTCTCCCAAACTGTGATTTAAGTTACAGGGCATCTATGCATCAAAGGAGAGCTTTGCTATCTTCTCTAACAGCTGTGGGATGAAAGTACTGATTGACACTGCAATTTTGCACATATATATAAACAACGCACTTAATTCCTTTAGGCTCCTTGAAAAATCTCATCTGAGTGTATTCCTATGAAAGAATCTTTCCAAGATTGCATGTGAGGGATCCACTGATTTTTCCATGGAGATTTCTGAATTCACTCAAGGAAGAAAATACGTCCCTGAGGCTTTGCAGACACAAAGCTCAGCAGAGATTTAGAAGTACCATTTCATAAACTTTGTCATTATGTCAACATCCATGAACAAAGACCAGCATACTGGCTTTGCAAAACAAAAAGAAATGTCCTTGGTGAATCTGCCAGTGAAAACATCATTGCATTAGCATTTTGTTCAAGCGAGTTGTTTTTCTGTGAATCTAAAGACTAATGTAAGACTTCCAGAACTGATCTTCAAATTTTTATACTTTTCTTAACTAATACCATATATCATACCATTTATCATGTCTGTCACTAAAAAAAAAAAAAAAAAAAAAAAAAAAAAAAGTAATTCCTCAGTAGTAAATGTAGATGTAATGTCTTGACTGTTTGACTGTCAGATAATGGGAGAAAAGAAATGTCAATTTTTACTGTATTCAACTTTATCCTTCAAATTGCCCTGGCTCAAAGAATAATGGACACACACATTTTCTTTTGTAAAAGGTCTGCTAAAGTTCCTTTATTAAACAATTTTTGAATTTCTAGGAATTATTGCTCTGGAGAGATATTACAATCTTTTCAGTTATTCCTAAAAAGTGTATTCTACACTCTTAAAGAAGATGGCATTCTTCTAGGTATTTATGCAGGATATACATAGGATTCATGTGAGATTAAATTTGCTTGCAAAACAAGCAAAAGTCACGATAGCATCAAAACTACTAGTCTTTTCCGTGCAGAAACAAAAACTTGCAAATAAAAAGAAAAAGGAAATAGGATGTTAGTTATGCAACTAAATTTCAGCACCATGCTTATTCTTGTCTTGGGCTTTTATGGATGTCTCAAGACAAAATGAACATAGATGTAAGACGCAACCATCAACTGCTTGAACCGTCTCTTTTCTCACTTCTCGTGGATGTTAATCCCACTGTAGGAAAACTGCCTGTTTCTTAGAGGCTCTAGCTGACAGCCTGGTATATTAATGCCATGGCAGTTGGAGCAGATATGTTGTACTATGATTTGCAGTGGCTGAGGAGATGATACATGCTCCCTTCTGTTATTTCTGTTACAGGGGCCTTGTTGTCTGGAGGATGAACGATACAGATGCTATAACACAGCTGGAGCAAGATTCAGCAGGACTTGACTCACTTGTGACCTTATTAGATTTGTCATTTTTAGCATTAAAACCTACCTCTGGGCCACTCATATGTGTGTTTGTGATAGTAACTCAAAAAAAAAAGCGGGGGGAAGATGGAGATGGCTATCCCCTCCCCCCCAAAAAAAAAAAAAAAAAAAGAGAGAAGAGAAGAGAAGAGAAGAGAAGAGAAGAGAAGAGAAGAGAAGAGAAGAGAAGAGAAGAGAAGAGAAGAGAAGAGAAGAGAAGAGAAGAGAAGAGAAGAGAAGAGAAGAGAAGAGAAGAGAAGAGAAGAGAAGAGAAGAGAAGAGAAGAGAAGGAAAAGGAAAAGGAAAAGGAAAAGGAAAAGGAAAAGGAAAAGGAAAAGGAAAAGGAAAAGGAAAAGGAAAAGGAAAGGAAAGGAAAGGAAAGGAAAGGAAAGGAAAGGAAAGGAAAGGAAAGGAAAGGAAAGGAAAGGAAAGGAAAGGAAAGGAAAGGAAAGGAAAGGAAAGGAAAGGAAAGGGAAAGCCCCCAAACTTGAGGAAGCCACAATCTGTTGGCAAAGACTCGAGCAAGCACTGACAATTGGGTGGTACTTTGTTCTCTACTGACTTCTT